>NC_046659.1:146282287-146291630 GCF_010883055.1 Belonocnema kinseyi | reverse complement strand
GTTGATGACTCGACCTCAAAGTTTCTACGAGCAAGGAATTAACAAGCTTCCAAACCGCTGGAAAAAATGTGTAGAGCGTGAAGGAGACTATGTAGAAAAATACCAATAGTATTTTTGTATTGTTTTATAAATAAATAAATATTAAAAAAGAATTCCGGTTAATATTTTATGCACCCTCGTATGGTCAGCAGTAGATAGTGATTTATATTACAGCCAATTATTTGGTCTGATTACAGAGGTACATAAAAAAAGTTGTCTACACGATACAAGTGACTAGGCTACACTTATGATTTTAAGTCGCTGAATCCGAATATGGCCTCAGAATTCCTAGTGCATTTCTCCGTTTTTCCTTAGATGTAGAAAATATAGTATATATATAGTATATATAGTGGATTTAAATGGATTTGAACATATTACAAGGGATGTAAATAAACTCGAAAATTTTCCTGCCGACTAGTTTGACGGGATTTTAAGAATTCTTGTAAGACTTCAAAACATTACATAGAATTTTATGATTTTCAACCAATTTTGAGAGAATGTAAGGGATTTTTCCCGATTCTAAAAGATTTTAGGGGATTTACATGGGATTTTCAAAATTTTAATTATTTTCATAATTTTAAAATGTTTTGAAGAAATTTCAAGAGATTTTAAGAATTTTAAAATAAGACACGAAGTTTGAAGGGATTTTAAGGGATTTTAACGGATTTTAAGACACAAATTTGAAGACATTATAAGAGATTTTCATAGAATTTTTTATAGCAAGAGATTTGAAGGATGTTTACCAAATTTCAAAGGATTTTAAGAGATTTTAAAACATCCTAAAGTATTTCTACGCATTTTAGAGGATATAGTAAGATTCTAAATGATTTAATAAAATTTTAAAGGATTTTAAAGGATTTCAAAAGATTTCAAAGGATTCTAAATCATATCCAATGATTTTAAAAAGGTATCTAAGATTGCAAAAGATTTAACGAAATTTTAACGGGTTTCCCAATATTATTAAGAGTTTTAGGAGATTAAAAAAATCACAGGATTTCTAATAACTTTAAAGGATTTAAGAGATTTTGAGGGATTTTCAGAGATTTTCGTACGATTTTTTTTCATATGAAGCGATATTTTTTAATTGTAAATTAAAATTATGAAGGACATAAGGAAATTGTTATAATATTTTAATGCTTTAAAGGAATATTAATCAATTTTATAAGCTTTTAGAAGATTGGAAAACATTTCAAGAAATTTTAAATGCTTTAAAGTGGCTTTGATGGTTTCGCGAGATTTCAAAGGACTTCAAAGAGATTTCCGAAAATAATGGCAGGATTTCCAAGGGTTTTAGAGAATTTTATATGGTGCCTCAATATTTTGAAGAATTCTTGAGGATATTAGAGGATCTTAATGATATTTTAAAATACTTAAGGAATTTTAAGAAAATCGAAAAGATTTCAGGGGATTTCCTAAGATTTGCAAAGATTTCAACAAATTTGACTGAATTTGAGAAGATTTTTATTAAATTATAAAGAATATTGAGATAATACGCTTTAAAATGATTTCAAAATATTTGATGGGATTTTGAAAGATTAGCGAAGATTTCAAAGGATTTAAAAAGATTTGCAAAGTTATGAATAAGTTTCAAACATTTCTTATTATATTTCAAAGGAATTTCCGAATACTATACAGGATTTTAAGATATATACTGTATATAATTAAAAATTTGTCATAAGGACAACCGCAGGATTTCGCTGGAAGCGGGTGCTAATCTGAAAAATTGCACCCGCTTCCAGCGAAATCGCGGTAAAATTTCAGCCACAACCATGTCTCACAACCGTGAGATAGGTGGTTACAGTCTGTAAAGGAATCAATACGACGATCCAGCAAAAGCCTCGTGCACCCTAAGAACACGGAGTGTCCCAAGGACAACCGCCTTCTGCATTTTTCCCGCAAGTGTTCTAGCATATTGTGCACACGCAGGGATGCTTTTTAGGCCATCAGCAAGTGAAAGTTTGGCACCTCCAAGAGCGCCGATGATAAGGACGATCAGTTTAATAGAATATTCCGGGTACAATCGTTGCAACTCCCTTATAAGGTCTCGATACCTCTCTTTCTTTTCATTCTCCTTGGCTATGATGTTTTTATCAGCTGGTGCCGAAAATTCGATAACGAACATGGTTCACTTCTCGAAGTCAAGAAGAACCATGTCAGTCCTCGAGTGAGCAACAGAAACAATTGTCGAGAATATAAAGTTCCAGTAGTATTAGAGGAGCGATATTAAGGTGATTGCCGTAGGAGTCACAGAGATTGTAATAAAGCACTCTCAGTGCCGCATTGTGCCTTTGAATGTAGGTCGTTCCCGCGTGAGTTGGACAACTAGATAGTATGTGAGCTAAATGTTCGGTGTGTGCATGGCACGCCATGCAGCTATCATCGGGAATGTCTTGGCTCAAAATGTGGCGACGGTTTGTTAAGGTGGAAATGACACCGTCTTGGAATGCCAAAATGAAACCCTCTGTACCAGACTTCAATCCGGGCGATTTAAGGAAAGCAAACGTTAGCTCTCAAGACATTAACTGATCCTTCATATTTCTGTGGAAGATACCGTACATCCTCTTATCGAGGAGCTGTTCAAAAAATTTTTTCTCTTGTGCTTTCTTAATGCGGAATTTCAGAAGTGAGTACTCGAGATAGATAAGATTTGATGCATTTTGCTCACCCCTAATATTGAAGTTAAGTCCGACCCCCTTGACGGCGTTAGATGTACAGTCGCGGAACGGAAGACTTAAGATGCATGCTTTTGTTCATGTGCATTACCTTTCTTGTCCCGATATCAAGAGATCTGAGATCGTTCTTCGTCCACGGAACTATTCCAAATGAATAAAGTAGTACCGGGACGGCAAGCATGTTCGTTGCAGATACTTTGTTCCTCGCCGACAGTTCGGAAGACCAAATCTGTCGGATGAGACGCTTGTATCTGCTTCGGAGAGTATCCTTTATAGAAGTCACATCCTGAATGCGGCTCTGTGGCACGCCCAGGTATGTATAAGTCTCTCCAGCGCAAAGGTGTCGTATGACGCTTCTATCAACGAGCTCAGGATCTTCAGGGATGCCATTAAGTTTTCCTCGCTTCAATTAAACCTTGGTGCATTTATCTAACCCAAATTCTATTCCAATTTCCTTAGTATATCGTTCGACAATCCCCAGAGCTAGATGCAGTTGCTCTCTGTTTTTACCATAGATCTTAAGATCGTCCATGTAAAATACATGAGTGACCCTGTACTTTCCATCTGCAGGTTTGCCGCACAAGTATTTGTAGGAATGGCGCAGTGCTAGAGATAGTATCAATAATGTTAGGCAAAAGAGGAGTGGGCTCATGGTGTCGCACTGAAAGACAACTCTCCGAAACGTGACCTTGTTAGTTGTTACACGTGTTTTTCCAGATGAGATAGTAAATCTAGTTTTCCAAAGCGGCATCAATCTCTCTATGCACCCAACTATTTGCGGATGAACCTTTAAGATTTTCAAAAGACAGATGATAAGTCTATGGGATGTCGTACCGAAAGCTTTCCGTTAATCAATCCACGCCATCTATAGGTCACGCTGGTAGAATGCTGCATCTTTGCAGACACATCTATCGATGAGCAGGTTCTCCCGCCTTCCGGCTACCCCTTTCTTTGATCCTCGTTGTTCATACATTTCTTGCCACACAGGTTCAATTGCCCGAACAATCCTATCATTTAGGATAGCTGTGAAATTCTTATAAAGCGTGTTAAGACAAGTTATTGGCCTGTAGTTCTTCGGGTCAGCTAAGTTGCCTATTTTCGGCAGGAGTATCCGTATTCTCTCAAAAATATGCTGCCTGGTGGTCACCAGCTTTGACTTGTTAAGTGTGTGATAACGGGTCCGGAGTTCGCGCGCGAACTTGCGAACCTTGGCGGTAAAATTCCTGCCAGATGTGATATAGTCAATCACACATTGAATGCGGGACGCGTACTGTCTTGCCCAGCCTATCTTTATGGCAAGTTGATGCATTCATCTTTTGGTCTTATGATCAGCTGTTGGTTTTGTTTTATGGTTCGCATCGGCCAAAGCTCTTGCTGCATTATACACACAATAATTGATAGCCCAGATGTCGGATTCACCGGAAAAATGTCCACGAAGTTCGTCATCCATTTCAGCCAAATCTTTAGGCTTGAGAGAAACCTTGGTGTTGATGTTTCTCCGGGTCGTAAAGCATCGCGCTTCATCTATTGAATGCCTGCCCGCGGTTGGTCTTAGTGGCGCCTCTCTTTTATTGTTGCCGGCTTGTTCTAGCTGTGGTAGAGTAGGCGTTTCGCTTACACAGCCCCTTTTACGGAGTAGTTTTGCATGGTTTCGCAGAAGTTGCTGCGAAAAGTGCGATAGCTCCGGGTGTTTCTCGCACCACAGAGTATGCAGCCGTGCCATGTAACCCCGTTCACGGGCCACACTCGCATCGTAGCACTCTAGCAAGTCGTGATTCAGTTGCTCCGTCCAACCAAAGGTCGCGAGATCCTGCCGATCCATCGCATTGAATCCATTTTCATTGGCTCCCCCAGCTCTAGATTGGTCGGCATTGCTGGCCGACCCATTTTCGGGAGCCCTGCGCGTTCTGTTGTTTTGAACCGCACTTGCTACAACTATGTCTGGTGTTGTCATTGTTGTTCCCACGAGAAGCTAGGGAAAGGGATTCGTCCATCCTTGTAGAGCCCCGCATGCAAGGTTAAGGCTGCGTACTCTGAGAGGTCACCCTGTATCCCAGAGTCACCGTTCTAGACACCTCACCCAGGTGCCATTCAGCTTTCGGCACGGTTTTCACACCTCCGCTTGGGGGTCAATTCCTTCGGGACCACCCCTGGACAATTGTCCGCGACTGCATATTTATTTTTTTAACCATATTCAGCAGAAACCCTTGGTACAGGGACGCTCTGTCCGCAACTCGAGGACGCGTTCGGTGGCTTTGCCATAGGCCCTTCGGACAGATTCGAACTAAGTGGCCCAAAATACATAAGGGTAGCCTACTCATATGTCTTGTGTAGACAACTTTTTTGTGGGCATGTGTTATGAATCATTTAGAAAAATATAATGTTAAGATATATAGATCCATTTACACATATAATACTATGGTAAAAAACACAAGAACCTTCAGACGTAATATATTTTTCTTATCCAAAATTCTTTATGGCAAATTGTAAATCTTTACTTGAATTAAGAATCCTTCTTGAAAAGAGGCTTCAATTAGACTACATGCGAGATCTCATAATTCATAACGAATAAGAGTTTGTAGGAATGTATCTAGAAAATTAATATTTGCTGATAAGTGGCAAAACGCGTCATCTACAAATATACAAAAATAAAGAAAATATGAATTCCTTTCTTAACCGTTTTTTAAAGCGAAAAGTAGAGGCAAGCATTATTAGATTAAAAATGTTTTATATTCTTTAGGAGCCTTGTGTACTACTTTCTCAGACATTATTTAGAAGTTTATGTAGTTCTAGCTGTGAAGGCGTTATTTCAATGGACATTTCCGTCAGACCAGGTAAATGGTATATATCAGCTTAAATTAAGGCCTTACCAGATATATAGTTGGATGAAAAAATATTTAATATTAGAGCTGAAAACCTTAGAAACAAACAATTATAATTTGAAGCTCTTAAGTAAAAACGTTTGAAAACATGCGTTTCATAACATACATAACAATTTCAACATTTTGTCATACATACGTTCATAATACAAGAAGTCCACTAACGTGAGAAATAGAATTTTACTATAAATCTTCATTTTTCTTCTGCTCACAGGATCATAGATAACTTAATTCGGATTGTTTTGGAGAATTTCGTATTAACTGACACGATAATCGACTGCTATATATACTTACTTTTATGACTTCTACAAAATAACAACTTCTCGTTTATTCCATAAAATAAATATCTTGAAATGAGACATACTGTTGATATGACACGCAAGAATATTTCACATTTGTTAAATTTATTACCCATAGAACATACACAATTATTAAAGATTAGAATACGATATGAATCAATATGAAACACTTGAAACATCTAAGACTTCAAGTCAATTTACATAAAGGATTTTTAATACAAAAGATGAGTTTTCAACATAAAAAGACGAATTCTAAACAACAACATATAATATATTTTACAAAAAAGACGCACATCGAACCATATATATATTTTTAAATTACAACAATTTTCAACTTTATTTGTGTGAAGGGGACGAAAGTTTTAACATTTGATAAAAAATGCAAATTTATAGCATTATTCCAAGAAAACGATAATATTATTATTGAAATAATAATATAAATAATAAAGCCCTAAAGCGCGCCTGCGTCTCTGGAAATATTTCTTTCCCCTCACCATCCTTGCGCAGCCTATCTTCCAACACGATCGCTTATATTTTGTACGGATTATTCATTAGCGTAATTCCTCTATAAATTTCCTGCCTCTCCCTATTTCCTTTTTTATGCAATGGTATAATCAAACCCTCCTTCCACCTTCTTAGGAATCCCTCGTCCTCCTTCCTTTTCCATTACCCCCTTTAGCCTCTCCCTAACATCTAACGTGCCAAACTGCCACGCTTCGTTCTCTACTTCGTCCAATCCTGCTGCCTTAGATTTCTACAACTTCATTATCTGCTTCTCTATCTCCTCGTCATTCACCTTCGTTCTATCGATCTCCCTCGTTCTTTTAACCCCCTCAACTTTCTTTGGTGTATCTGATCCCTGAAATGAATTTTTAAACAATTTCCTGCATTCGTCACTTCCTATTCGTCACTCTGACCCTACTTTTTCTTAACCTATTAATTATTTTTCACACGTCTTCTTCGGTCGTAATACTTCTTAACTCCCCTTCCAGCTCTTTTTACTTTTCTTGCTCCTTCTTCTTACACATCACTCTACACTCCTTTCTCATTTTTGCGTACTCCTCCGTTTTTGCGGTTCCTTCCTTTCACTTACTGTATTTCTTTTTCACCTTTCTCTTCATCACCTTATATTCTCTATCCCAGCACGGCTTTACCATTCTTTACTCCTTATTCTTAAACACCTTCTTTTGCACACTCCCTTTCACTTTCTCTTTTAGATCCTCCCATGTCTCGTCCATCGACTCCGCCACAAAGCTGACGTTGCCTAACTGCACCCTTTATCCACAATTGTAAGAACTGGTACTATGATCCGATCCTCCCTTCTAGTCTCATCCAGTCTCACATAATCTCCCTCTCTTTATTTACTATCTTACACTTATTTATATATTACACGTATTTGTCTAACACTGAGAACGCAGAATTAAAATTGATAATTCGAACAAAAAATTTCACGAAATATATTAAAAATATACAATTATTCTCTACCTATAGTGAATTTTACTGGTCTTACGGTCTTACGGTCACAGGAAATTAAAACAAATTAGAGTTATCATTATAACTCAAATTTATTTTCAGACAAACTATACAAGCACGACGTTCCGGCATCACTGCGTGCCTTTTTGATAGTATTTAAGTAAATAATTATAATAAGGTGACGCATAATATAAAATAAATATAAACAGTTAAAAATTATGTATGATTAAAAGATATTTAAATAATAATACCTTGATGAGTCTGAAACAGAAAAATTCGATGAAAAATCCACCCTCAGCAGGAATTGAACTTGGGTCCATCGAGTCTAAAGTCCACAGCGTTGACCACAACGCTAACGTGACATCAAAATTTCCAGGCGGAAAACCGTATTTAAACCTCCACATAAATGCCAAAGAAATATTTCTTTGAATCAAAAACATGGATATTTAACAATATAATTCTTTAATCTAAAAAAGTATTCAATTGAAACAAATGCCGCCAAATTGTTAAGTTTAAGACTTAAAAAATGATTTCTTCTTTGGAATAAATATTTATTTGTTATGAGAAATTTAATTCTAGTAATCAAATGAATATTGCTTTTAATCAATTTCATTATCTTCCACTGAAGAAATAAGAATTTTTGTAAACACAATACCATTTTCATCCAAATAAATCCTCCATTGCTACAAATCCATGAAACCTTTGTGACAAAAAATATATACTGTAACTTAATTAATATTATTTTAAATTAAATTATTATTTCTTTAGTTTAAACAAACCTACAATCTTTATTCAAGTATAGAAAAGTTATTGATCCAAATGTGTCCCGAATCAGTTCAAAGACTCGAACTCGTTGAATCAAATATATATTTACTTGAACGACAAATCACATTTCAACAAATCTAGACCTTCTGAATTAGGGAAATCATTTTCTTAAATGTAAGAAATATGTATTTAAATCAAGAAAATATAGCCAAAGAATTCATGTTTTTAGATCAACAACGGATATATGCCTGGTTTAAATAAAAACTACTTCTGTTAAAGAATATTTTATTAATGCTAAGAAATAGGATTCAAGTAAATGCATTTACTTGGTGCTAAGAATTATTTTTTTCAGTGAAACAGACTGTTCTTTGAAATCACCACGTTCGTCTTGAAAATCACAAACCAAATCCATTGCGTAACTCTCAGGATGATTGAATTTAGTGTACAACTGATCTATATACTCCTTTGAATGGTACTCCTATGTAAATATGATTGGCATATGGTAAACTGATTAAACTTGTATGGTTATGTTCATTTACATTATACAGTTCGAAATTATCCGCTGAATAAATTTGGTTATTGCCTATTTTCATGAAAGCTTGCAATGGAATATGAAGATCTTCATTTATAGGGCTAACTGGAGGTAAACGGGAGAGAAGTGACGCATATTGATGATAGTGTTCCGTTCGTAAGCAATAGACATAAAATTTTAACTCTGAATTCGGGGTCAGGAACCACGGTACGAATATATTGGGCCTGGGTTGGATAATTCCATGGTAAATATTCCCGTCCCACATTTTCACGTAAATAGTATTATCATCCAATGGAGGAAGTCCTGTTATTCCACCTGCAACTAATTTGGTAAGAAAAAATCGACATTAATGCTTATGGATTTTATGCAGTTTCAAAGTAATAGTAATTTTGTTTAAAAAAACTTTTTTTTAACGCTGAATATCTCGGAACTAAAAGAAAAAATTGATTGCAAAAGAAGTGTGATAGATATTAGATACTTAAGAAAAAAATTAGAACTATGGTCAGGAGTAGATAGTGACATATATTACAGCCAATTATTTGTTCTGATTACAGAGATACATACAAAAAAAGTTGTCTACACGATACGAGTGACTACGCTACCCTTATGATTTTAAGTCGATGAATCCTAATATGGCCTCCGAATTCCTAGTGCATTTCTCCGTTTTTCCTTAGAAGCAGAAAA
>NC_046659.1:146262546-146282187 GCF_010883055.1 Belonocnema kinseyi | reverse complement strand
TATATAATGGATTTAAATTCACAGAATTTCTCACAACTTTACAGGATTTGAGAGATTTTGAGTGATTGCCACAAATTTAAAGACATTATAAGAGATTTTCATAGAATTTTTTATAGCAAGAGATTTGAAGGATTTTTACCAAATTTCAAAGGATTTTAAGAGATTTTAAAACATCCTAAAGTATTTCTTCGGATTTTAGAGGATTTCGTAAGATTTTAAATGATTTAATAAAATTTTCAAGGATTTTAAAGGATTTCAAAGGATTCTAAATCATATCCAATGATTTTAAAAAGGTATCTAAGATTGTAAAAGATTTGACGAAATTTTAAAGGGTTTCCCGATATTATTAAGAGTTTTAGGAGATTAAGAAAATCACAGGATTTCTAATGACTTTAAAGGATTTAAGAAATTTTGAGGGATTTTCAGAGATTTTCGTACAATTTTTTTTCATATGAAGCGATATTTTTGAATTGCAAATTAATATTATGAAGGACATAAGGAAATTGTAATAAAAGTTTAATGCTTTGAAGGAATATTAATCAATTTTTTAAGATCTTAGAAGATTGGCAAACATTTCAAGAAATTTTAAATGTTTTAAAGTGGCTCTCATGAATTCTTGAGATTTCAAAGAATTTCAAAGAGATTTCAGAAAATAATTGCAGGATTTCCATGGATTTTAGAGAATTTTATAAGTGCCTCAATATTTTGAAGAATTCTTGAGGATATTAGAGGACCTTAATGATATTTTAAAATATTTAAGGGATTTTAAGAAAATCGAAAAGATTTCAGGGGATTTCCTAAGATTTACAAAGATTTCAAAAAATTTGACTGAATTTGAGAAGATTTTTATTAAATTATAAAGGATATTGAGATAATAGGATTTAAAATGATTTCAAAATATTTGATGGGATTTTGAAAGATTAGCAAAGATTTCAAAGGATTTAAAAATATTTTCAAAGTTATGAATAAGTTTCAAACATTTCTTATTATATTGCAAAGGAATTTCCGAATACTATACAGGATGTTAAGATATATACTATATATAATTAAAAATTTGTCATAAGGACAACCGCAGGATTTCGCCGGGAGCGGGTGCTAATCTGAAAGATTGCACCCGCTTCCAGCGAAAGCGCGGTAAAATTTTAGCCACAACCACGTCTCACAACCGTGAGATAGTTAGTTACAGTCTGTAAAGGAATCAATACGACGATCCAGCAAAAAACTCGTGTAACCTAAGATAACGATAACGAACATGGTTCGCTTCTCAAAGTCAAGACGAACCATGTCCGGCCTCGAGTGAGCAACAGAAACAATTGTCGATAATATAAAGTTCCAGTATATGCGGCACTTCCCATTCTCGACAATTGACTCAATTTCCCTATGAGCATTTAGAGGAGCGATATTAGGGTAAATGCCGTAGGAGTGACAGAGATCGTAATAAAGCACTCTCAGTGCCGCATTGTGCCTTTGAATGTAGGTCTTTCCCGCGTAAGTTGGACAACTAGATAATATGTGAGTTAAATGTTCGGTGTGTGCATGGCACGCCCTGCAGCTATCATCGGGAATGTATTGGCTCAAAATGTGGCGACGTTATGTTAAATTGGAAATGACACCGTTTTGGCATGCAAAAATAAAACCCTCTGTACCAGACTTCAATCCGGGCGATTTAAGGGAAGCAAACGTTAGCTCACAAGACATTAACTGATCCTTCACATTTCTGTGGAAGATACCGTGCATCCTCTTATCGAGGAGCTGTTCACGAAAGTTTTTCTCATGTGCTCTCTTAATCCAGGCCTTTAGAAGTGAGTACTCGAGATATATAAGATTTGATGCATTTTACTCACCCCTAATACTAAAGTCAAGTCCGAGTGTTTTAGCAGCCTCCTCCGCTGCTTTGTACAGAAATGCTCCTTTGCCCACTTCTTCGTGATTCCTGACAATTTTAAGAAGAGGGTCTCTTCCATTTGCAACTCTATGTGCTATACCCAGAATAGATAGCATAGATCTTAAGATCGTCCATGTAAAATACATGAGTGACCTTGCACTTTCGATCTGCAGGTTTGCTGCACAAGTATTCGTCGCAATGGCGCAGTGCTAGAGATGGTGGCAATAATATAAGGCTCTTTTGACTTCAAATATGAGGTGAAAATACGGGCCAAATGCTGATAGATTGAAGAAAACTTCTCCCACAAGAAAGTTTTGAGACAATCTGGTCCCGGTGTGGAATAGTTCTTCATCCTTCCTAATACTTTTTTCACCTCCTCGGTAGTGATGGGTGGGCATTCTTTATCAGGTGTTATGAGGGCAACACATAACTCCTTGAAGCTATTTATATTTTCTGAGTCTTCGTCCAGTCTATGCTGAACTTCGTAGACTTCTCTCCAAAACACTTCGACCTCCACTGGTTTGGGTGGGTGTTCGACAGTAACTGGAGGGTCTTGGAAGAGTCGAGATGGGTCAGAGAGAAACTGCTGATTCTCTCTGACCGCCATCTCCCTCCGCTCTAGACTTCTCTTAACGTCAGATAGTATCCGTATTCTCTCAACAATATGCTGCCTGATGGTCAGTAGCTTTGACTTGTTAAGTGTGTGATAACGGATGCGTAGTTTGCGCGCGAACTTTCGAACCTTGGCGGTAAAATTCCTACCAGATGTGATATAGTCAATCACACACTGAATGCGGGACGCGTACTGTCTTGCCCAGCCTATCTTTATGGCAAGTTGATGCATTCGTCTTTTGGTCTTACGATCAGCCGTTGGTTTTGTTTTACGGTTCGCATCGACCAAAGCTCTCGCTGCAATATACACACAATAATTTATAGCCCAGAGGTCGGATTTACCGGAAAAAGGTCCACGAAGCTCGTCATCCATTTCAGCCAAATCTTTAGGCTTGAGAGAAACCTAAAGTGTTGATGTTTCTCCGGCTCGTGAAGCATCGCTCTTCATCTATTGCATGCCTGCCCGCGGTTGGTCTTAGTGTCGCCTCTATTTCTTTGTTGCCGGCTTGTTCTAGCTGTGGTAGAGTAGGCGTTCCGCTCACATAGCTCCTTTTACGAAGTAGTTCAGCATGGTTTCGCAGACGTTGCTGTGAAAAGTGCGATAGCTTTGGGTGTTTCTCGCACGACAGAGCATGCAGCCGTGCCATGTAACCTCGTTCACGGGCCACACTCGCATCCTAACACTCTAGCAAGTCGTGATTCAGTTGCTCCGTCTACCCAAAGGTCGCGACATCCCGCCGATCCATCGCATTAGATCCATTTTCATTGGCTACCCCAGCTCTAGATTGGTCGGCATTGTTGGCCGACCCATTTTCGGGAGCCCTGCGCGTTCTGTTGTTTTGAACCGCACTTACTACAACTATGTCTGGTGTTGTCATTGTTGTTCCCACAAGAAGCTAGGGAAAGGGGTTCGTCCATCCTTGTAGAGCCCCGCATGCAAGGATAAGGCTGCGTACTCTGAGAGGTCACCCGGTATCGCAGAGTCACCGTTCTGGACACCTCACCCAGGTGCCATTCAGCTTTCGGCACGGTTTTCACACCTCCGCTTGGGGGTTAATTCCTTCGGAACTACCCCTGGACAATTGTCCGCGACTGCCTATTTATTTTTGTAACCATATTCAGCAGAAACCCGTGGTACAGGGACCCTCTATCCGCAACCCGAGGACGCGTTCGGTGGCTTTGGCATAGGCCCTTCGGTTTGATTTTAGAGGAATCAAAACCGAACCAAATATATATATATATATGCATGTGTGTGTGTGTGCGTGTGTGTGTGTGTGTAGAAAAATATATAGTAAACCCAGGGATATTATAAAAGTGATTTTGATATCTTTACATTAAATAGATTGAGAATATATACATTGAAAATAGATACATCGATATTATATTCATAAGTGTAGCGACTTGCCGACAACTTTTTTTGGTGGACCTGTGTGTCCAGAAAATCATTAGGTTTTTCCCTGCTATGTGCATCTAGAGAGGAAATGGAATGAGCCCGAAAATTTTGATGTTTAAATTTAGATTAAGCACGCAAATCTGCAAAGCATGTAGAATTTTTACTATTTTTCCCGCATTTATCTATATAATATGAGAAAGACCTACAATTTTCCTAGAATTACCCAAGCTAGGGGAAACAGAAAGCACTCAAGAGAATTTATGTGTACAAATTTAGTCTCTATAAGCCTCCAAGGTTAAGTCCTTAACATTCATATATCTATTTTCTCTTATACCGGTATTATCAAAATAACGTCCAGAAAATCCCTAGGTTTTCCCCTATTTTCTGCATCTAGATTAAAACTGGGACGCATACGAGAAATTCTGAGGCCAGATTCGAACTGAGCGGCCCAAAATACATACGGGTAGCCTACTCATATGTCTTGTGTAGACAACTTTTTTGTGGGCCTGTGTTATGAATTATTTAGAAAAATATAATGTTAAGATATATAGATCCATTTACACATGTACTACTATGGTAAAAAAACACAAGAACCTTCAGACGTAATATATTTTTTTTATCCAAAATTTTTTATGGCAAATTGTAAATCTTTACTTGAATTAAGAATCCTTCTTGAGGAGAGGCTCCAATTAGACTACATGCGTGATCTCATAATTCATAACGAATAAAAGTTTATAAGAATGTATCTAGAAAGTTAATATTTGCTGATAAGTGGCAAAACACGTCATCTACAAATATACGAAAATAAAGAATATATGAATTCCTTTATTAACCTTTTTCTAAAGCGAAAAGTAGAGGCAAGCATTATTAGATTAAAAATCTTTTATATTCTTTAGGTGCCTTGTGTACTACTTTCTCAGACATTATTTAGAAGTTTATGTAGTTCTAGCTGTGAAGGCGTTATTTCAATGGACATTTCCGTCAGACTAGGTAAATGGTATATATCAGGTTAAATTAAAGCCTTACCAGATATATAGTTGGATGAAAAAATATTTAATATTAAAGCTGAAAACTTTAGTAACAAACAATTATAATTTGAAGCTCTTAAGTAAAAACGTTTGAAAACATGCGTTTCATTTCATACACAATAATTTCAATATTTTGTTATACATACGTTCATAATACAAGAAGTCCACTAACGTGAGAAATAGAATTTTACTATAAATCTTCATTTTTCTTCTGCTCACACGATCATAGATAACTTAATTCGGATTGTTTTGGAGAATTTCCTATTAACTGACACGATAAACGACTGGTATATATACTTACTTTTATGACTTCTACAAAATAACAACTTCTCGTTTATTCCATAAAATAAATATCTTGAAATGAGACTTACTGTTGATATGACACGCAAGAATATTTCACATTTGTTAAATTTATTACCCATAGAACCTTCACAATTATTAAAGATTACAATACGATATGAATCAATATGAAACACTTGAAACATCTAAGACTTTAAGTCAATTTACATAAAGGATTTTTAATACAAAAGATGAGTTTTCAACATAAAGAGACAAATTTTAAACAACAACATATAATATATTTTACAAAAAAGTCGCACATCGAACCATATATATATTTTTTAAATTGCAACAATTTTCAACTGAAGGGGACGAAAATTTTAACATTTGATAAAAAATGCAACTTTCTAGCATTATTCCAATAAAATGATAATATTATTGTTAAAATATTAATATAAATAATAAAGCCCTAAAACGCGCCTGCGTCTCTGGCAATATTCCTTTCCCCTTACCATCCTTGCGCAGCCTATCTTCCAACACCATCGCTTATATTTTGTACCGATTATTCATTAGCGTAATTCCTCTATAATTTCCCTGCCTCTCCCTATCCCCTTTTTTATACAATGGTATAATCAAACCCTCCTTCCACCTTCTTAGGAATCCCTCGTCCTCCTTCCTTTTCCATTACCCCCTTTAGCCTCTCCCTAACATCTAACGTGCCAAACTGCCACGCTTCGTTCTCTACTTCGTCCAATCCTGCTGCCTTAGATTTCTACAACTTCATTATCTGCTTCTCTATCTCCTCGTCATTCACCTTCGTTCTATCGATCTCCCTCGTTCTTTTAACCCCCTCATCTTTCGTTGGTGTATCTGATTCCTGAAATGAATTTTTAAACAATTTCCTGCATTCGTCACTTCCTATTTGTCACTCTCACCCTACTTTTTCTTAACCTATTAATTATTTTTCACACGTCCTCTTCTGTCGTAATACTTCTTAACTCCCCTTCCAGCTCTTTTTACTTTTCTTGCTCCTTCTTCTTACATATCACTCTACACTCCTCTTTCATTTTTGCGTACTCCTCCGTTTTTGCGGTTCCTTCCTTCCACTTACTGTATTTCCTTTTCACCTTTCTCTTCATCACCTTATATTCCCTATCCCAGCACGGCTTTACCATTCTTTACTCCTTATTCTTAAACACCTTCTTTTGCACACTCTCTTTCACTTTCTCTTTTAGATCCTCTCATGTCTCGTCCATCGACTCCGCCTCAAAGCTGACGTTGCCTAACTGCACCCTTTATCCACAATTTTAAGAACTGGTACTATGATTCGATCCTCCCTTCTAGTCTCATCCAGTCTCACATAATCTCCCTCTCTTCATTTACTATCTTACACTTATTTATATATTACACGTATTTGTCTAACACTGAGAACGCAGAATTAAAATTGATATTTCTAACAAAAAAGTTCACAAAATATACTAAAAATATACAATTATTCTGTACCTATAGTGAATTTTACTGGTCTTACGGTCTTACGGCCACAGGAAATTAAAACAAATTAGAGTTATCATTATAACTCAAATTTATTTTCAGACAAACTAAACTAGCACGACGTTTCGGCATCACTGCGTGCCTTTTTGATAGTATTTAAGTAAATAATTATAATAAGGTGACGCATAATATAAAATAAATATAAAAAGTTAAAAATTATGTATGAGTAAAAGATATTTAAATAATAATAATACCTTATTTTAAATCAATTTGTAAACGAAACAAACATTAATTTCAATTCTGGAGTCCATATGTCAAAATGCAGTGTCATGTTTAAGATGATTTTTAACGTTGTTTTAAGTCAAAAAAAGTAAGACGTAAAGCAAATATTGAAAATGAGTAAGTAAGGAGAAGGCCTCATAAAATTGAAGAAGGTTCTTCACGTAATACTACATTATTAACAATTTAAAAATCTTTTGATTGTTTTGGGACAACGACGAACACATGACTAGAAGATAATTAAAGCTGTGAATCGTTGATAAGGAAAAAGGCAGTGTATAAACTGAAATGCAATGATTAGTCATTTTTCCATAAAACTACTGATGAGGAAGCGCAAACTCAAATTTAATTTGAATGATTAAAATTAAAAACAAAATTTTTGTAACTTAACGAATATGATATTAATTGATAATGCTTCGGTATGTTTTATTGATGTTTCAAATTGCATTTTGTAAAGTAACAGAAATATTGCGAAGTTTATTTATTAATATAGGTTAAATAATACTTCTTTGATAATTGTTTTTTCAGAAGCTAATATTTTAATATTACTGAACTCTAAATCGAAATAATGATTTAAATTCCAAGAGTGTTGTGACAAACCTGTATTTAAATTTCTAACTGGACAGTCTTTTTTATGTTCGGCAATTCTTGCTTTTAAACTCCTTCGAGTTTCACCTATATATACTTTATTAAGACATTTTCATTTAATCATATGAATGACACCAGACGAATTTTCAATGTTATCCCAATCTTTTTTCTTAAATAAATATTTATCTCCGTTGGTAGTGCTTTCGAAATAAACATTTAAGTTGAATTTGTATAATGAACTTCGTAAACGTTCAGAGAGAACTTGTATATACGGTAGCGTAACTTTTAAATCAAATTTATTGTAAGTATCAATCCATTTATTTTTCTTATCAGTGCAGTTATAAATTTTATGGACAAGCTTAGTAATAATGTCATTAATTAAAGGAAGAGGATAGTTGTTAGACACTATTGTTGTTTTTACTTGATTTAAATTTTCTTTTTCATATTGCACGTTAATCAATTGGACTTATCTATCAACTAAACCTTTAATTGTAATTGAGATGTCTCCCAGACCAAGATAGCTTTTTGTACTAATCAGTAAATAAAGAACCATTTGAAGCTGTAATTTTTCGCAAATAAAGGTAATTTATAACATTGTTTATTTCAATTTTACGGATAAATTTTATGCACTCCTCTATACTGTTAAACACGTTTACAAAAAAGGACCTATTGGACAACCTGATATTTGTTATTGAAGAAAAGAACAGTAGCATTAAAAACAGTTTTAGTGGCTAATCATAATTCATTCTTAGTTATTTTTGTCACAATATGATTTAAAGTGAGCTTTTGTTCGATGCAATCTGAACCAAGATCAAGCGTAATGCTATCAAACATCGATATGCCATCTAAGAAAAGAATTGAGTGAGTTTTAGGTACATTAATGCTTTTTATGATATCTTTAAGTTCACAACGATTTTCTAAAAACGAACTTGCGTTTTGTGAAATTATTTCGAGAATATTATAAATATATTTGGATAAATTGTGAATAGAAGAACAAACTGTAGAAATAAATAATCTCCATTTTAACTCATGTTTATGTACCTTTGGAAGAGCATAAGCTTTTGCCACAACACTATTGTGAGCTTTTAACCGGTATGCACATTGATAATTATTCAGTCGTTTATGCTCCCATTTAATGACTATGTCATTACATTTATTTTCTCATGTTGAAACTATACTGTTTTTATATTTTATATTCATAAGAATAAATTATTGATAGATGTGTCCAATTGAGTAACATGCATTTCACTTTATTTACCTGGGGCAGTAGTTGAAATTTGCCGGTTTTTCAATAAATAAAACACTTAATCCTAAAGGGAGCCTCAAAAAAATTTTATTCAAAGTATTGACCATTGGATTCTACGCATTTTGCCCATCTTTCAGGCAAATCATGGATACCATTCCATAAAAACTTTTTTCTCTTTCGAGACAAACCATTCTATGAGCCATTTTTCGTTATCTTCAAAATTGGCGAAGCGCTGCTCTGCGAGTGAGTCTCCCATTGATGCGAAAAGGTAATAGTCGGGCAGGGCGAGGTCTGGAGAGTACGGCGGGTACGATAATACTTCCCAATTCAATGCTTCTAATGTGTTCTTCACCACTTTGGCAATATGATACAGTGCGTTGTCATGTTGTAGGAAAACTTTGCCATGTCTTCGGGCCCATTCCTGCCGTTTTTCGATAAACGCATGAATTAAATTGATTATTTCTTGTCCGTAGCGATCCACATTCACCGTCTCACCAGGTTTTAATAATTCAAAGTAGACCACACCACACTGGTTCTACTAAACGCAAAGAATTGTCTTACGGCCAAAGCTATTTGGCCTTAGATTCGATGAGCCGACCTCACCAGGTGAAAGCCATGATTTTTTTCGCTTCGGGTTCTCGAAATAAATCCATTTTTTGTGTTCCGTGACAACTTGATGCAGAAAAGATTTCCTTTTGAACCGTTCAAGCAGCATTTCACAAATGGTTTTTCAAATTTTCCATTTGTCTATCGTCCAGTTAGTGTGGTACCCATTTTCCATACTTTTGGATTTTTTATACAGCTTTTAAAATTTGAAAAATTGCTCCTGAGTCATATTTAGTGCTTGTGCCCATTGTTGTTACGATTGCGTTGGGTTTTCATTCAATAACGCCTGGAATTCCTCGTCTTCGAACTTTTTAGCTGCAACAAGATGTTCATTGTCTGTTAAACTGAAATCTCCACATTTAAATTGACGCAACCATGTCTTACATGTTCTACTCACTGGATCATGCTCATCATAACTTTCTACCAGCAACCGATAAGCTTCAACTGCTTTTTTCTTTTGATGAAATAACAAAAGCAACGAATGCCGTAAATACGATTTACTTGGAAAGAAACTCGACATATTCATTGAGGTAAACAACTATGACGCTATTATTTTGGCAGAATAGAATTGTGTATTTTTAAAGGTTATTGTCCATAGAGAAATATGACATAGATGCCAAATCATAGAAATGTATACATATCTCTAGCGACATCTATGAGTAAAACCGGCAAACTTCATCTAACAGCCCTGGTACTGCCTCTATCCCTAGCAATGATTTACCGGCTTAATTATCTCCTAGTCACAAGTTCGTCGTTTTTCCAAAACACTCAAAAGATTTTTAAATTGTTAATAATGTAGTTTTACGTGAAAAAAACCTCTTTAATTTCATGAGACTTTCCCCTTATTTACTCATCTTCAATAATTGTATAGAGTCTTACTTTTTTTAACTCATAACAAAGTACAAAATCATTTCAAACGAGACACTGGATTTTGACATGTATCTCTAATTTGTTTCATTTTGCTGTAGCCGTAAGACAGAAAGAATATTTTTTCTACAATTTAATAAATAAAGTGTTATTTTGAAAAATATTTATATATCTTTAATTTACATGTACTTAATCATACTCAGCGTTTAAACTTGTAAAATTTACCATATACCTAGAATAATTGAATATTTTTAATATGTATTTCGAATTACTTTTTTATAATTAAATGTCATTTTAGAAAAATAGTGAAGCAACTAGATATTTAAAATATTTAATTAAACCTGCTCAGTGTTACCAACTTAAATTTATAGAAGAAAGTCGACTCATGAAATAGGTACCTTTTTGCTACGTCATCTGAGACATATCCTTAATTCTCCCAGGCGACGAAATATCTTCTTCTATTTTTTTATGTACTTTTAGAAACCAGTATATATCCTATTATCACACTCTCTTGTTTCAAAAGCACAAAATGAGGAATTACCTTGCACTAAAAGCTGGACCATTATTTCGTACAATGATGCAGCACGCTTTTTTACACGAATAGTTCCTCAATGGCTTTAGCAGAGGTAGCTAAAAATGTATTTGTCTTTGGCACCTTATTTATATCCAAAGGCAATACAAATCCTACCAACTGATTGATCTTTGGATCATACTAAATTCGTTTAATAATCTGCGTGATGTCTTTACTAAGCCAGACGCGTGGTGGTAAATTACGCACTTCTAAAAATGATTTCAATTCGCTTACGCGACATTCTCCCATAAGGATTGGAGAACTTGTTTTGCTGATGGTAAGGCTAATAGTGCTCAGTTATGGCAGAGGTAAATTTGCAGCAAGTGTATCACAGGCTATTCTCCCTCCTGTATGATAGATGTACGTAGAGAATTGTTTCATTGCATCACTCCATCTGTACCCTTTTTTCTTAGCAAGAGCTTTGCCGACACTTGCCTTTTGTAACATTTATAACAGATTATGGCCAGATAATTTGTTTTCATATACATCAAGCTTTTTTATTTCTTCTGAGTGTACTGTACTACTTACATTAGAAAGTTCTTGTACATTTTGCGATCGAACATTAGAGAAGCTCACATAGGAAGTCGTTTGGTATTTACTCTGCGTTATTCTTCCCCCTGACCGATCACAGTCGCTAGAGTAGCGCTTAAAGCTTGCGTACTGGACGATGTGGAATCATGTCGTTCTTTTGTTTGAGGAAAATAAGATTCCATAGCAGCATTGCTTAGTGGTAAATTCGGTGGTACCTCTAAGGATTCACAGTATGTGATCATCACATTCATGGGATCTTGAATTTCCATTTTGTCATTATGAGGTTGCACGAGATGGTTTTATGAAACTGCGTCAAGTAGTTCATCCGTCCGATCCATAGAATTAGGAAGAACCTCAGGCTGAATGGAGAGAAAAATACTCTGGAGATGAGGTTGAACGAAACTAGGTGCCAGTGGTCTCTGCTGTCGAGTATTTTTATGCGATTTCGACTTCCGATTATTCTCGGGATTAACTGAGTGCTTCAGTATGTGCTTATAAAAATTGGACAAAGCCCATTCGCAGATATTCTTCCGTGAACTCTTGGAAATTTTCAGTATCGTCGAACACACAGGGCACGTAATATGTGCAACATAAGAAAAGGTACTTAATGCGTCTTGTGGATCAGTCAAAGCAATAATCTCTACTGGAATATCCTTTGCTAATAATTTTTGTAAAATTTCACTTTCAAAGTTTTCCTTATGGTTGTTCCCAAACGTGAAAATCGCATCCAGTACTTTTTTCTTCTAGGCGTTAGTATTTATACTCGCAATATGCGAAAGGTTGGGCGGATTATTTGAAGCTGATGTATTTCGATTGAAAACAGGCTTTTTAGGTTTCTTCCAAAATTTAGTTTTTGTCGATTGAACAAATTTCACTATTGTCTTTAGGAGTCTTCTATCGCCGATCATAAACTCAAGACTTTGCGGATTCTTATAAAATCGTCCACAATAATCTTACAAAGTGGGACGATGGTCGTGGGGGTTAAAGCGTACGCTTTGTACTCACTCCTTCGGCTTGCGGGTTCGATTCCCGCCTCGCACTCTGGAAGAGTCTCGGTGGCCCATGCGGGGAACACTAGCTTAGCAAGGGAGTTATTCATCTCAGGAGAGTCGTGGGACCAGTACCTCTAGAGAAAAAGTTTTTCTCTAAGTACTTAAGGTTGTTGCTCTTGGTGGTTCGGAATCCACCTTAAACTGTAGGTCCCCCTTCCACCACCAAGTAAGTGTCTGGAGGGTGTGTAAAGGAATAGAGAAGGTGTAAGAAAAATGTAAACCCTTAGGGGACACATTAGAAGCTTCCATTCCAATAATCTTACATTTCATCGCCCTGTAGCAGCAGATGCAATTCTTTCGCTTAAAAGTCTCTAAGGTGTCAACGGTTTCATCTGTAAATTCTCTGAACACTCAAATTTGCCAAGTTTTGCACCTCAATAATATTCTTTAGGTATGTAGATAGCAAATTATTTAAATGGGTTTCCAATGTGTTCAGTTCTGTAAGTATACTTGGAATGTTTATAACCAGGATCAATGCTTCCTTTACATTTTGCACAAAGTTCAGCGCTTTGTTCATCCACAGACCTTGGATGTGTTGATAAAGCTATGTTGTTATTGTTAGACATGGCAGTCACTGTAACAAAAGTTCAAATAAGAATTTGTCCCGAAAGCTCCATCTCGAAACTTCTTATATCTGCGAACAGACGGTACACATGTATTTCGAAAATTCAAATAATAAATGAACACATCCACAATTCATTAAGTAAATGAGATAAGATAAGAAGGTCATTTTAAATTTTGTTACGCATTTTTTTTACAACTTTGCGGTGAACGTAAATGAGTTTGAAAGTAACGGCTTTTTGCACTCCATCTTTATTACAAAATACTGTTGGAAACAAACCTGAAAACGTTTTATACGCGAATTTTTTAAAATATAAGTAGCAGAGGCAAACAATGAAATATAAATGCTTATTAACCAAAAATCGGCCATTTATATTTTCCAAAAGATCTTGGGCAATCCCTAAATATTGTTTTTAATTTCCTCAAAAAATAAGTAAAAAACTTTAAGAAGAATATCAAATAAGGAGATATGTTTTCAAATTCTAAGCTATGGTATGACATTGTATGACATTCATTTGCTAAAACAGAAATCAAAAGAGAAGAATTTTCAACTAAAAAAGATGAATTTTCAACCAAGAAGATTTATATTATACAAAAAAAAAATTTTTTTTAACAAATTTTTCAACTTTCAACCAAGTACTTGAATTTCCGACCGTTGGAAATTCAACTTTTAAAAATTAAACGAATTTGAAAATTGAATTTTAAACAGCTGAATTTTGAATTGTTGAAAATCGGAGACAATTCTAAATTTAATTTTCAATATTTGGATTTTGAATTTTATTCTAATTTTCACGGGTTAAGAATTTAATTAATAGTCATACAATAAAGTTTTCAACGTTAATAATTCAGAAAAGTTCAATTTTTATTGTTTTAGTATGTGATTTATTTTTGATTACTACAAATGGAAAAATCTTGAGCTTTAACGGTTTGAACTTTTGAATTTCAATGATCGGAAAAAGTTTTGGAGAACCGGGAAAAACGCGGAAAATATCCGGAAATTATTTTCGGCGATAAAAGTGTCCGCCCTGTAATTTTCTAGGCGCATCGAAAATATTTGGTCTACGCTTAGCGGATTTCATTTACTAGGCGCCCTTTTACATTTTCTTGAGCTCAACGAAAATAAATAAATAAATCAGAAAGTTTTATTCTCTAAATAAAGATAGAGTACAAAGATCCTTCCTAATCTTATTAGCAGAAAAGAATTTGGATTTAAACTAAATTTTTCATAAAATCTGCGTTATTCATTTTTCACAATTTATCACGTTACTCCATTTTTAACATTAAAAAGCATGCTGCATAGCAACTGCAATTATTTGTAAAAAAATGACAAATTTAAATTTATACTTTTGAAGAAAGAACTGGACACCTAATTTCTTTCACTATTGATAGCTTCAATTTAAAAATTAAAAGTTCTTAAATTGAGTTTTCAACACTTTTTAAAATATTTTGATTTTTAATAATGAAATTTTATGTATTGGAATTTCATTATCAAAAATACTAGATCTGTTACTTTTATGTTAGAATTTACTTATAACCTCAAAGTGAAAATGAGACAAATGATGGATGATTTCAGATTTAAGTAATAATAATAAACTATATAGTTAAATAATTTATAAAATATTATCGCTTACCCTTCAATATGTGTTTTCGTGACTTTACCAAAGCTAATATATTTCACAAGTTATGATATCTGCACAATTACATCACGTACGCAGTCTATATGGATTATATATTATACATATACGCCAACGCACTTGCAAACGCGAGGCTTCGACTGGCTAAGTTTCTTGCGCACATCTCGGCGCGCATATCCACACCTAATCAGACTGCTGGGACGAGTGGGACCACTGCTCGGTTTCCTCTCGCGTTTTTGAATACTCCCTATACTTCCTTTTAACTACTCGCTACTACTCAAGGAATGCTCAGATATCGCTAGAGAATACTACTGAATTCCAGAAGGATTTCCATGCTCGATTCGAGGCAGTACTAAGGAGAATTACACAGTACACAGCCCCTTGACTTCCCGTGAGATCGAGCACTCGCTAAATTTTTGCGACCGCTAACACACCGCTTTCTCTATCCCCGTGATAACAAAGCTTTAACTCCGAATTCTTTTTGGCTAGGTGCGTCATCAGGCGAAGTGAATCTCGGTGAATATGATGCGAAGTATCTATACCCGCGGAAACAATATCGAATCGCGTAATATTACGCTTACTCACTTTGGAAAAGATGGCTCCGGGAATATTTGCCAGGCAAAGGCGGCGAGGTAAGGGTGGCTAATGTGCGTACCTCTACAGGCTATCTGATGCGGCCTGTGAGAAAACTTATTAAATTTTTAGGAGTTGATGAGGTACAAAATTAAATAAATTTTGCACGGCTGGAGTGTTGCGAAAAGGATGAAATAATTGAAACTTAAGATTAAATTTGTAAAGATAGTTATCTGTAAATTCGTATAATTAGGACTTTTCTCGTTTACAAACAAATGTATTTCCGCGAATCAAATCCGTAAAGTAACTTTAGAAATTTGCTTTAATCCTTGGTATAAAAAACGAAAAATTATCAATGCGATATTTCCCTGAACGCTTTTGAAACAAACCCTACTGCGTAAGTGACTTTATCTTATACTGCTTTTATGTTTTGACTCTTATTGCTTAATATTTACAATCACATTTTAAAATTTTACAGTAAAAGATTCCAGAAAAATCTTCCTGTAAAAATATATTTTGAGATATTAGTTGAATTTAAAATGGATTAATCGCCAAAAACAGAAGGTTAATATTGTAACCATCAAATCATACTTGCGCTTCGAGCCTCCCTTCAGATGGAAAAATTTAGCTGTTGGCGGTTAAATTCTACAACTCAGTATCACTGAGGCTGTGATTTACCTGAAGACATAGAAAAGGTGACCCTCAAAAATTGGTAAAATGCATATTTACGTGTACGGGCATATTACCTTTTCGTATTATTAATTCGAATCAAGGTGATGCGAGAATATGGTTTACTCGTAGTCAATAAAAGAGCTGATCAGCTCATTATCGAGGCTTTTTTTTTCTTTTCCTGGTAGATTGAAAGGTACGTTGCGTGACTATATTGAATTTTGGCTTTCAAATTGATTACGTTTTTGATTTAACAAAATCTTTTCGCTGCATTTATTTCTTTTTAATTTTAATTTAGATCAATTCTACATGTCTAATCGAAATTCAGTCTGAATTTATTTCGGATTGAAGCAAATATAATTTTTCTCAAAAGCGAAACGTGTATTTATTTTCCAAATAATAGTTCATCCCATTCCTAAATCATGCACCTACCTTTTAGTAAATAATCAACAAAAACTGGTAAATTATATTATTTGTTCAAAAATTGTATAACCTTGTAAAAAATGCAACATTTTGATAAAAAGTATTTTGGTAAAAAGTTCGAACGCTTGGTTGTAAGTTGAAATTGAACTTCCAAATTAGTTTAAAATTTATGTTTTCGGGTTTCAGAATTCAATAGCATTGTAGAAAATTGGTCATTTTAGTTTGAAAATTCCAAAATTTGGTTGCAATTTTTTTTCGCATTTTTGATTTAGTATATATTTTTCTTAAACATTGATGTATTTTGTTGAAACTTTGTCTTTTTTTGTAGAACATTGACGTTCTTGGTGGAAAATGCATTCTTTTATGTAAAGATTTATCCATGGTATTTTTTATTGTGGGTAATATTTTATAAAAAGATAATAATTCAACTGTTCAGTACAAAATTGATGTATTTTTTTAAAAGTTGATCTTTTTCGTTAGAAAATAACATTTTATTGTAATAATTTCTTTTTCTTGTTTGAAGAATCAACTATTTCGTCGGAAATTGTATCTTTTGGTACAACTCAACTCGATACCAATGGAATTTTGTAGAAATCTTATCATTTGTTTAAAAAAAAACAATTTTTTAAGGTTACAAGAAAAACGCTTTTTCAAATAACAACAGTCTTCTAAACAAGGCGTCTTTTAGGCTTACAAATGTATCAACTTTGGTTGAATTAGAATATTTTGTGTTGGAAAATTTAACCACTTTGTTTAAAATGATTCTTTTTCGCATACAAATTTAAGTATTTTGCTTAAGTTGTCTTGTTTTGTAGGATATTCAACTAGTTTATGAAATTAATTGTTTCTTTTTATTTAAATTGCATTTTTTATTGCACAAAATTCAAAGACTTCATTTCATTATTTTTGAAAACTTTAAATTTATCTAAAATCATGTGAAAAGTAAGAGCCTCTTTAAGATAATACTGGATCAACAAAACCAGGGCTTCTGTTCAAGGAATTTTCTAGTTGTACGATATTTGGGTGGTTTATTACGAAAATAAACTTAAAAAAAAACGGAATGATTTTAGTTTTTTTGTTTGATGTCATGAAAATCAAATATCTAACACGTATTGTAATGTTTAATAGTTCTTAATTCTTCATGATCAATAAATTCAACAAATAAGGAAGCATCTTGCACCTGAAATCAACAAACTTTCTCATTCTACTATGCACATTTTAACAAATAAACAATATGTTGTGATTTGGTAGAAGCCATTAGTCAGTGCATGTGGCTGTCGTCTATCTGATCAGCTCATATAAAATTTATGACAAAGTTAGTTTCTGTTCGCTTTTATTGACAACTGAGAAAGCAATGCAGATTTATATTGAAGTTCTATTCCTTGCTTTATTACCACTGCTGCACTTCGAACGTAAGTGGAACATCATCATAAAATTATTAAGTGTGATAGATATCACACACATATATATTAATGTTCATTGCAAAAGTATCCATTTTGAACATTAACGTTTGATAATCCAACGTTATATCTGACGAGACTTTAATTTCCATAAGACTCACCCATTTCCAGAAAATTCTAGGCTAGACTTCCAGGGCCAGCTACAATAACTGCCTTAGGGTTCGAAAAAATTGTCTAAATTTCAGTTTCGACAGTCAATACTTGTAGATAACTTGTACATAATTTTCCCACCACCCTAATGTTTTCCCGCATGACAAAAGTTCTAAAACTTTTTGAAAAAACTGCTTTGATCTCTAAGGAAGATTTTTCTCACGGGAAGTATCTAACAGATAGGCATGTAAACGTTTATTTGTCGGCCTGCTGACCTTAGAAATTGTCTTGCTTACACTTCAATTTTTTTACAGAATTTTCTTACAGATAACTATTAAAAATTAACATCCATCCTCACTTTATAACTAATCCGCTTGCACCTGACTATTTAAATAATTTTTTCAAATTAATAATAACTTTTAGAATAATTATTGCTAAATTTTGGAAATACGTTGTTAAATGCAAAATTTGGCGAGTCGTGATTTGGAAGAGAGCCGTAACTGACCATTAACTACAGGCTCAAATCATGAACAGCTGAATACGTCACAGAAAAAGTCGAGAAAAAGCTGCAAGGGGCAGTTATGGACTTTATTTTACCTATTTCTGAGGTCCGTGATTCGAAAAAGGCCGTAACTGCCCGTTACAGCGTTTTCTGAGTATCATCATCCCAATCAACACCGTTAACTGAATTTTAAATAATTAATTAACAGTTTTCGTCGATTTTCTTGGCTTCGTTCATTTTGCAGTTAACGGTGTTTTCTCAAATCATGGAAGAATACCTCCATGCTTATCCCACTCCTTTCCACCTCTTCACATTCCTCCAACGAATGCTCAACTTTTGCATCCCCCTTTTCGCACAATTAACACATTATCTTCTCTCTAGAAAGCCAGAACCTAGTATAGTTCTCCATGCAAGCGCACATTATTCTCGCTATAAGTTCCTGGCTTCCTTGCTCTCCTTTCTCACACAAATAATACGCTTTCTCCCTTGGCATGATCCACACGTAACTCCTGTTTTACCTTGAATATCTTATTCTCTCATCCTCTTCTGCTTTCTCTTTCTAGAACGGTGACCCTGGGATACCAGGCGACCTCTCAGAGTAAGCAGCCTTATCCTTGCATGCGGGGCTCTACAAGGATGGACGAACCCCTTTCCCTAGCTTCTCGTGGGAACAACAATGACAACACCAAACAATATTGTAGTAAGTGCGGTTCAAAACAACAGAACGCGCAGGGCTCCCGACAATGGGTCGGCCAACAATGCCGACCAATCTAGAGCTGGGGGAGCCCATGAAAATGGATTCAATGCGATGGATCAGCGGGATCTCGTGACCTTTGGGTGGACGGAGCGACTGAATCACGACTTGCTAGACTGCTCCGATGCGAGTTTGGCCCGTGAACGGGGTTACATGGCACGGCTGCATGCTCTGTGGTGCGAGAAACACCCGGAGCTATCGCACTTTTCGCAGCAACGTCTGCGAAACCATGCTGAATTACTCCGTAAAAGGGGCTATGTAAGCGGAACGCCTACTCTGCCACAGCTAGAACAAGCCGACAACAAAGAAAGAGAGGCGACACTAAGACCAACCGCGGGCAGGCATCCAATAGATGAAGAGCGATGCTTTACGACCCGGAGAAACATCAACACCAAGGTTTCTATGAAGCCCAAAGATCTGGCTGAAATGGATGACGAGCTTCGTGGACATTTTACCGCCAAGGTTCGAAAGTTCGCGCGCGAACTCCGGACCCGTTATCACACACTTAACAAGTCAAAGCTGCTGACCATCAGGCAGCATATTGTTG
>NC_046659.1:146246229-146262446 GCF_010883055.1 Belonocnema kinseyi | reverse complement strand
GAGTCTTGAATGTCTTTACAACAGGATTATTCTCGGTACAGCACATAGAGTTGCAAATGGAAGAGACCCTCTTCTTAAAATGGTCAGGAATCACGAGGAAGTTGGCAAAGGAGCATTTCTCTACCAAGCAGCGGAGGAGGCTGCTGCAACACTCGGACTTCACTTCAGTATTAGGGGTGAGCAAAATGCATCAAATCTAATCCATGTCGAGTACTCACTCCTGAAAGCCCGGATTAAGAAAGCACAAAAGAAAAACTTTCGTGAACAGCTCTTAGATAAAAGGATGCACGGTATCTTCCACAGAAATGTGAAGGATCAGTCAATGTCTTGTGAGCTAACGTTTGCTTTCCTTAAATCGCCCGGATTGAAGTCTGGTACAGAGGGTTTCGTTGTCGCATTCCAAGACGGTGTCATTTCCACCTTAACATACCGTCACCACATTTTGAGCCAAGACATTCCCGATGATAGCTGCAGGGCGTGCCATGCACACCCCGAACATTTAGCTCACATACTCTCTAGTTGTCCAACACACGCGGGAACGACCTACATTCAAAGGCACAATGCGGCACTAAGAGTACTTTATTACCATCTCTGTCACTCCTACGGCATTCACCTTAATATCGCTCCTCTAAATGCTCCTAGGGAAATTGAGTCAATTGTCGAGAATGGGAAGTGCCGTATATACTGGAACTTTATATTCTCGACAATTATTTCTGTTGCTCACTCGAGGCCTGACATGGTTCTTCTTGACATCGAGAAGCGAACCATGTGCGTTATCGAATTTTCGGCACCTGCTGAAAAAAACATCATAGCCAAGGAGAATGAATAGAAATAGAGGTATAGAGACCTTATAAGGGATTTGCAACGATTGTACCCGGAATATTCTGTTAAACTAATCGTCCTTATCATCGGTGCTCTTAGAGGTGCCAAGCTTCAACTCGTTAAGTGCCTGAAAAGCATCCCTGCGTGTAAGCAAAATGCTGAAACACTTGCAAGGAAAATGCAGAAGGTGGTTGTTCTTGGATCGCTCCGTGTTCTCAGGGTGCACGAAACTTTTACCGAATCGTCGTATTGATTCCGTTACAGACTGTAACCACCTATCTCAAGGTTGTGAGACGTGGTTGTGGCTAAAATTTTATAACGATTTCGCTGCGAGTAAGTGCAATTTTTTGGATCAGCACCCACTCCCGGTGAAATCCTGCGGTTGTTTGTATGATAAATTTTTAATTTACTTAGTTTAAAAATATTTTTTCTTAGATAATTGCAAAAAAGTTGCAAACATTTTTTAAACAAACTCTTTGGTTTTTGATCATTTATTTTTCTAAAATAATACAGATATTTGAAATGTTATTCAAGTTATCTAGGTTGATCATATTAAATGTAATTGATCATGAAGTAGTTCCTAAGAGCACTTCTCTTAGCCCGCAGTTGATTGAATGTGGTGTTTCATTTGTATTCTGGTCCTTATAAACTAAATATAGCCAAAAGTACAAAAAATATTTAAACATACAACATGGAAGCAATATAATTGCGTTTGAAAAAACAACAAAAAAGCACTTCAATGGGCTCCTTAACATCAAGTTTAAACCGATTATAAGGAAAATCTCCTCTAATATTGTCTTGTGAGAGTCAAGCACTTGGAAGAATAATTCTTTGTATTTTGAATTGTGTGTTCGCGCGATTTTGCCTATTTCTATAAATTTGTCGCGGGCCCAACGTAACCTCCCTGATTTTTTCAACAAGAGAAAGTGGATCATACTTCCAAGAAATCCTGTCCTTTGTGCTACATTCTAGAGATACTAGAAAAGGGAGACCGGCGTTTTCTGTGTATAATATAACTAAGATCCCAGATGGCTTTCCTTTTGAGAAATAGCCGAAGTGGGGAGGTTCTGGGTCTCTTGGAAGATGCAGGTCGAGAAGGGGATTCTAGCTGATATCCAGACACACCACCCATGCGGAGACCAGTTCCTTCTCAGAACCACTGGGCTTGATTGACCTCGAAGAGGACAGATTGGCAAATATTGCTGTAGATTTCCAGGGAATTCACTACTTTTCCCGGATTTCCAGACATCTAATGTAGATCAACCGGCAGGAACACTCCGCAGAAACGAAGCGGAGTATTAAAAAAAAAAACAAATGTACCTCAATCGGCATTATTAGTCCATAGCTGCAGTGCCGCGAAACCCGAAAATAGTTCAATGTAACAAAATTCGGTGTATCTAACCACAGTAGATGCAAATTTTCCGCACTTCTCCAATCAGACCTGGCAACAAACTTAATTCCTTCCAAGTATTTCAAGCACAGAAAGTTCTTAGATTAAGAGACCAACTTTATTAGTTTCAAACCGTACGAACGATACAGTGTGATAAGTATACACGCACTGATAGACCAAAAAAGCATATGACAAACCACAGAAACGTTCGTTCGACTTTAACAGTAGGAATCGAATCGACTTCGAATTTCTAATCGAGTATTATTTCCAACAGCGATAACAGAAAGTGTGCGCATGCGTACACTAAACGGCACTAATTGGCTCTAGTTTGCATGCTCATTGGAAATTCAAATACAGACGTTCACTACACCTACCATGCCGTCCAAATTCAAAAGTCGTATCCATGCATCTTGTCGAAAATGAGTTGTATACACAAGCGCATGTGCAGAAAGCAGTTGGTTTAGGCGGGTATACGTTTGAAGGTTTTAAAATATATTTTCATCAAAACAATTAGCAAAATGATAGAATGATTTCTTGCTTTAGGATTTGTATTATTTATTCCTAATTTGAAAGTAAAGTATACCTTTTAGATCTTTAACCATCACTGTTTTTAAAATTCATATATAAAAAAAAATATTATAAAATATTTTCTTGCTGTTGATAAAAAATCTGACTTTCAAACCCAACCGTCAACCCTATTGTCACTGCAATTTCATACCTAAAAAGCAAAAAAATGCCAATTTTTTTTCCAATAAAAAAAGCTTAATTAGTCTTAAACATCCATCTTTTTCTTAACATTATGTTCATTCTTTTCAGTAAAACTCCATAAGTGAAAAATTAGATTGTGCGAGTTTTTGGTGCCAATTATCACAGCAAAAAAATCTTTTTTCGGGCCTGAAGTTATTTTAAAAGTTATGTCGAAACTCTGACATTTTAGGATTTTTCGGACCTCGGATTCGGATTCAGCGGCCTCAAAACATACAGTAAACGTGGTCTAACCTCTAAAACCATATAAAAAGTTTTTTTGTGTGGCTGTTTTATGATTTTTCGGGTATCTTTTTAATAAAAATTGTTTCTAATATATCAAATACTAATCTCTATTGATAATTATACTTTTAGGTTAATATTTATGAAGAATTTTTGATTGGTTTTCGCGATTTTTTCTTACAATAGAGATAGAAATTCTCAATTTTTCCAGATATTTCGACTTATTGTTAAGTTTGCAGTTAAAGCGAGAATGTTGTCGATTGAATTTAACAAAAAGAATTATTTAAAAAATATTTTTTAATTTAATATAATAATCTTCTCGATTAAAACTAGAAACTTGAATATTTCTCTCTCGAATTTTCAACCTTTTAACAACTCTTTACTCAGAGTAAAGTTAAAATTAATGCAGCTTAACAAAAATAATTTGTTAAAGAAATTATCAGTATTTATAACTTTCTTCTCCTTTAGCAATGCTAGATAAACGCAGTTTTTTAAAAAAATTTTTACTTCTTGTGAACAACTCACTTAGAGTCAGGCAATAATTACTTTCTGTTGAAAAAATGTAATTTTGAAATCAATTAACTACTATTTTAAATAATATTATCTGTTAAGAATAGCAGAAAATTGCTGTTTTTCTGAAATATTAGTCTTTTTGTCCGGTATTAATTAATTTCTAGAAAATTTCGGTAATTTCTCAAATCATTATTTTTAGTTGAGCGTTTCATTTATGCAAACATAATAAATAAACAATAGAGATAAGCATTTTTTAATAAGTTTCTTTGTTTTTTTTTATAATATATTTTTCAAAATAATACAAATATTTGAAATGTTATTCACGTGTTCTACGAGGATGATATTAAATGTAATTTCTTTATAAGTAATTACTGCGAGCCTTTTTTTATTAATATAAATATTTATTATTTGCTTCTAACAAACAAATCAAACAAAGGCTGCAAATTTCAGATAAACCCGCAACTATTTAGGATTAATGTCAGAGAAAATATTTATAAACAATAATGATTCGTTTAATCGATTATCTTTGTTTGGATTAAATTAATTATCACCTCGCTCTTAGCAAGAAGCGAGCAAAACCTGGAGAATTGTACTATTTGTGTGGAAACTTTATGTTAATATATTTGTTAGTTCAACATTAAACTAATTCCCAGCATGTTAAATTTTGATATTTTTGGTTGGAAAATTTGACCATTTGTTTGAGATTGAAATTAGGTTGGTTTATTGTAGAAAATTTAGAGAATGACGACTAAAATTTCTTAAATAACTTTTGACGTTAAATAATTTAAAAGCCCATAGGTCCATAGGTAATGAATTTAACAAAGAAGGATGAATCTAGCATCTTAGATCAACAATCTTTCTTAATCAATTTATTTGTTATAAAATTACTTGAATAAAAATGTAATTATCACAATCTAAAAGAATTTTCTTCAATATAAAAGGAATTAAAACGATTTTGTATATGATTTATTAAATTCTAAGGTATATCTTCAAAAATTGATTTATTAGCTTAAATGTTGAACTCTTCTAATGATAATTTTTTACTCCAATTTATTATTTTAATTAAAAATTCATCTGTTTGGTTGGTTAATTTAATTTGATGAAAATTAAACTATTTAATATTTTGTTAAAAGTGAATTCTTTTTTTGATTGATTGTTTCATTGCCTATTGTAATATTTTCATAAAAATTTCTGAATTTGTTTCAAAATAAACTTTTTCTAATGAAATTCATATTTAGGGTTGAAAATTCGAGTGTTTTTATGAAAAATTTGTTGTTTTTTTTTTACTCAGAAATTCAACACTTTAGGTGTGCAGAATTCCTAAAAATAAAAACAAGAATCCAACGACCAGATTTGGCGAACCGCCATAAAATGTTCCTACTGAAATGTCAAAAAAAAGTAAGGAAAGAAAAACACTTTTTTCTCCTAAAAAGGAAAAGAAAAGAATTTTTTCCTCGGTCTAAAATGAAAAATGTTATGGTAAAAAAGTCAACTATTTTGTTGAAAATGCATCTCTTTTACTTAAAAGCTCCACTATTTGGCTCCTAGCGAAATCGTTTTGTTAAAATTTACTTTTTTGTTCTTACATAAGAGATAAAAAATCCGTCTTATTCCACTATATTTATTTTAACAAATAAACAATGTCTTATTATTTTTTTAGAAGTCATAAAAGTTAGTACATGTGTATAACAGTTGTTTATCGTTTCAGTATGTACATAAAAAATTCTTGAAAAAGAACGATTTCTTTTCTGTTATTTTGTGTGCAGAGCTACATTCATTTATCACATTTGACAAAATTTGTCTTCTTTCAGAAATTATTTTGAACTTCAAAATGTTGTGAAAAGTAAATCAATTCAATTTTTTTTAAATATATTTTTCAAATATGCCATTTAAACATGTTTTTTGGAATAATGTTTTTTCCCTAGGAGTTCTTTTTAATGACTCTGCATTTTGAAAAGACAACAAAAAATTTTAAACCCTTCAACAACACATATAAAGTATAGGGGTTTCCTGTCACTGTTATTCCCACAGAGGTCGGTGATATCCCGTGATTATTTAAAAGAAATATACGAATTCTTGATCCAAAAGATAAATTTTTAACTGAGAAGTCAAATTTTCTAAAAAAGTACAAATTTTCAAAAAATAAGGCAATATTTAAACAAATGTAGTTGAATTGATTACTAAAAGAGATCAATTATGAACCAAAAACATCATTTTTTAACCAGAAATAGGATATTTGAGTTTGTAGTTAAAAAAATAATATTCGACCGAAAAAAAAACAAAACGAATTTTCAACTAATTAGTTAAAACGTTAACATGAACAGATGACTTTGATACCAAAGATTTGAACTTTCAACTGAAAAGGAAAAATAAGAGATTTTAACGAAATACGTGAATTTTCCAACAAATGGTTTGATTCTCGGCTAAAAAATATTATCAAAAATCTCTTTAATCAGTTTTTTACAAACCAAAAACCAATTTAGAAAATTTGAATCTTTACGAAAAGGATGAATTTTCAGGTAAGAAAATTGATTAGTTTGGCATAAGTAACGAATTTTGAACAAAATCCATTGAATTTCAAATAATTTATATTTTAACTGAAAAATATTACTTCCCAACCAACAGGTATAATTTTTAAACAAAAAATAATATAAGTAGATTTTTCGCTCGAAGAAATTAATAAAAAGATATAATAAAATATAAAAGAAATTTGAACAAAATCGTGGAATTTTCAACAAAAAAGATTATTTGTGAACGAAGAAAATCAATTTCTAACGAAAATGGATGAATTTTGAATTAAAAAATTCAAATAGTTAATCTAATCTTTAACGAAGAAAGATAAATTCTCCACACAGAGGATTAGTTTAGCACTAAAGCAGAACATTTGCAAATAAATAATTGAATTAAACACAAAAATTTCAATATTCAATTTAAAATCCATCGAAAAGCTCAATTTTGGACAAAAAAGTCCAATGTAAAGGAAAATCCTAAATTTGTAACCAAGATTGGATTTTTAAAATTTCAATTCAAGAAATGATTTATTAAGAGAAAAAAGCAAATTGTTCACAAAATACTTTCATCCTTAGTCAATTAGATGAATTTTGACTTAAGAGACTAATATATGCAATATGTGTAAAAATGATTGTATAAATAAATTATTTAAGCCGAAACATGGTAAAAAAATTTAGTATCTAATAATCACAATGAAAAGTCAGCAATTTGTGGTGGAGAGTATGTAGAATTGGTCCTTTTATCCGCGGTGTTTGTTTCCAAAGTTATTTAAATATAATTTGCCTGAAAATCTTAAGGAAATCCATATTCTTTTAGAATTTTATATGTTGCAAAAAAAAATCTTGAAAACTTTAAAGAGAAGATTTGTATTTGTATTTTAACTAAAAAAATCTGCATAACTGAAAAATTGCCATAAAATGTGCCCAGCTCTTTATTACGACGTTTTAAAAACATTTAAATTACTAAAATAACATTTGTCCTTTAAAGTATGGAGTCTATATGAAAAAAGCAGGAAAAAAGTTACATCTCAAATTATTTTCAAATTATTTTTTTTCAATATACTGAGTAAATACACATAACATCAGTAAAAATAAATGCATTTTTTAAACAATCTTAATTCGTTCAAACATTTAGGACTATTGATAGATATCAAACTAGTACATAAAAATATTTTAGTCCTTCGAAAAATGGCAAATACAAATTATTACTTAAAAATAATAAGATCAGTCAAACCTTTTGTGAAATAAAATGTTTCGCCTGTTTTCTACAAGTAAACTATATAATATAAAAAAAGTATTATATAAATAATTATGAAAAAACTTAAACCAAATTATTTTATGAACATCATTGTTTGCGGAACTAATAACGTGCAGAAAGTACATTACTGAACCGCAATATTATGTAAACTTCAAGTTTGTCACTGCAGTTTTTTATGGGGATCCGTTAGAATGGCTTAAATTCTTCTCCCTTCAACATTTCTGATTCTTTTTATTCTATGATAAATTCTGAAGAACGTAATAAAACGCGAGACTATTTATATCATATAATCACGCTAATATATTAGATTTAGAAAAAACCGCATTTTCCCCATGCTATATCAATGGAAAAATACGTGGCCTTGCGCCACCCTTAAACATTATTGCATTTTTCTTACTTTTAGGAATCAATTTTTTTGGATATTCGAGAAAACTTGGGAGTTGAGAGCTAAGAAATTTAATCAAAGAAAAAGAAAGGCTACCTTATTTTGCCACTGCGTGGCTTTTAAACTATCTTCAAATCTACCTATGTGTAAACCCTATGTGTAGTCTATCCGAAACCTTAACCAATAGAAAAAATCCTTTAAAATTTTGATAATTACATATTTATTCAAGTATTTCCAATACAAAGAATAATAACCACTAAATATTAATTTTTATATTTTAAGCCTTTTAGAGTATATCTATTTATTATCTTGACTTATAAGATATCGCAAATATTAAAAATTAGCAGGTTACAATTAAATGCAAAATTATAATTATAAAATAAGAGCGTACACTTTAAACCAAAAAACCATTAATTCTAAACTTATTATAATTAATATGAAAAAGAAGGTTTTGCATTTAGATAATAAATTTAAGAGCTCATTCAAATCTGCAAATCCGCCTTGAATATTACAAGTCTAATTCAACTCATGGCTCTCATCCATAAAATGAAGTTTGCTGATATTGCAGTGGAAAAATTAATTCAGCTGAATCCGAAATTTCAATTCCTGTAGACGGCCATAAATTTTTATATCCAATTACTACAAATAGCGCAACTTTGCTCTGTACACTCCTTTATTTGGCACTCCGACATATATATAGTTGCGTTTGGGGAAATCGCCTACGAATAGTTCATTGTTTATGTGCGATGTACTTCTATGATGGTGTTTGTCGACATTGTAAATTTCAAAATCTTTGGCATAGTGCCACTTAGCTCCTATTTTAAACCATGTATCCTTTGGAGTATGAAGGTCAGCAATATGTTGATGGAATGGTTCTACTTCTGTGGCATGATAATAAAAATGAAGGCGTTCGTCCGTTCTAATAAAATATAAAACAAAATGAAAAGCTCCGTAATTACGCATCATGAATGCGGGAACATCCCAATTTAATATGCCTTCGATCTTTTCTTCATAAACAGAGCCGTCCCCCATTGTTATGCGAACACGGTTATCAGCCAAATCGGGAAACTCCAGCGGACGACCACTTCTTCCACCTGCACCTAATTTTTTAAACAAAAGTAAAACAAATTGATAAGGATTTTTAATTTATTAACTTATACTTTTTAAAATTTTCAACAATCAAAGATCAACAAAAATGTACTATGTACATTCTCGCCTCAACTTGATGAATGTCAAACTTGCTCATGAATTTCATAAATCTACATGAGGACATAACGCAATTTTGTCTACCACCTTTTCAATATCAAAGCATTCACACAGTTTCTCATTAACCTAAGGTTACCATAATTTATTTTCGGAAATTAGGACAGAAAAGTTTTATAAAAGAGCACAAAGTAGAGTTAAAATAGTTTCAAACAGGACAAAGTAGGTCACTCTAGGGCACAAAGGATTAAATAAGAAAGAGAATTTTTAAACATATTTTTCAAATGAAAAATTTTATTGCATTTTACCAATGCTTATCATCTTACATTTTTATTGTTAAACCCCATTGCATTCTAATCAATATTACAAATAAACACATACGTTTATTTTATAATAGGAATGCTTAACAGTACTTCATGTTCCGAATTGAAAAAGAAATGGTTAAATGGCATTGAAAGATAACATTTTGTACAAAAGAGGTTCAACAGTTGTTAAAAAAATGAAAATTATTCATTTGAAAAATCCGGACAAAAAAATGGATGAGGTATGCATTCCTTACGAAAATTATAATTGAGAAAAAACACGTTTCATTATGAAAACACATTCTTCATGTATTTTTGGCTAGCTTCCTTATTAGTGTTAATGAAGGTCAATGTATTTTCTGTTCACGACGAAATATCCGTTGCGATAGAGGTATGATAAGGTTAAAATTTTTATTTGAGTAAAAATTTTTTTCTAAAAATAGGCGTCTATTAGACTAAATGCGTTATTTTACAAGTCGGTAAATAAAAAGCTGTAAGAATGTGTCGAGGCGGTTAAGATTTCCTGATACATGAAGAAAATTGTCATCTTTCAAAATACTAAAACTATAATACTGAGAATGTCTTAATTTATAATTTCCTAATAAGCAAAATAGAGGTAATTAAAAATAAATTAAGAATTATTGTAACTTTCCAGGATTCTTATGCTCTACTTTTCCAGATATATCTCTTCTTGATTATAAAAATTTTCGTTTGCTTTCTTTCAGTATGAACATTTTCGGTTTTCGTAGTTTCCAATTTTAGATCACAAAATGTAAAGCATATTTCTTATTTGACCGTATATCTGACATGATGCGCAATGATTGTATCGGAAATTCATTTCTTTCAGTATCTGTGTATGTGGGCGATATCTATTATACGTAATAATTTTATTACAATCTTACACTTACATACAAAATTCAGGAGCGCCAAAAACGCAAGGAATAGAACTTCAATGTAAATCGCCATTGTTTTTTCAGTAGCCAATGAAAGCGAACAGAAACTAACTTTGTCAGGAATTTCCTATGAACTGTTCAGATAGACGACTTCCACATGCAATGACTTTGATGGTTTTCACCAAATAACAACTCATTGATTATTCGTAAAAATATACATAAGGGAATGGGAAATACTGTTGGTCTCTGATGCGAGATTCTTCCTTATTTGTTAAATTTGTTGCCTATGGAACATCCGGATTTGTGAAAAATTACAAAAGGTATTCCAGATTTAATGGTAAAGATAGAGAAAGAAAAAATGAAAATCACTCTGTACACTTTTCAGTTAATTTTTTCAATAAGAAACACACACGAAAAAAGATGCAAACACACATGCTTTTAGAACTATTTAAAGGTTGTGAAAATTATGAGACTAAATTCTGCATTTAATAACATACATGTTAAACCAATTTCTTTCATTCTGAGAATCTTTAATTTGACCTTATGTCATACGTCAGAATTTAATTCAAAACTTTTTATTGTTAGTCTCTATTTTTCTGGACTAAAAGATGAATTTTCTACAAGAACTGACGAATTTTTAATGTAAGAGTTGAATTATCTACAAAACAAGACAATTTTAGTAAAATGTTTGAATTTTTGGCCCACAATGATTTATTTTCAATCAAATAGTTGAATTTTCTAACGAAAAAATATGTTAATTCAACCAAAAGAATGTACATTTTTAAGCCAGGAAGAAGATTTCCTTAGAAGACTGTTGAATTTTCAATAAGAATAGCTTCTTTTCTACAAATAATAAAACGACCAATTGCTTTCAATCGAAAGAAGAATTTCCAATGTGTTGATTTAAACGAAAAAAGGATTTTGAAAATAATAGTTGAATCGTGAATGTGAATTTTTAAATATAGCGAAATAAGTATTTAACCAAACAGATGAATTTGAATCCGAAAAATATAATTTCTCAAGCAAAAAATGAAGTTCTTGAAGTTTGAATTTGAACCATGAATTTTAACAACAAAAAAAGTATTTTTAACCAGTTGAGTGCAACCAAAAGAAAAAAATTTCAACCGAGCAGTTAAATCTTCGAACAAGAAGAAGAAATTATGAGAATGAAATATTATTTTTAACCGAAAAAATCAATTTCTAAAAAAATACAGGAATTTTGTGCTAAACAGTTGAATTTTCTGCTTACAATAGATTAGTTCAAAACAAAAATACGCTACTTAAATTTTTAAATAAATGAATGCATTTTCCACGAAGAAATCCAATGTTCTACCAAAAAAGACAAATTTTTAACAAAATATATTAATGTTTAACAACAGGATTTCCGAAAACAAAAATACAGATTCAAAGAAAAAATAGAATTTTCAACAAATTGTTGATGTTTTAAGCCAGAAAGACGAGTTTTCTACAAAGCGGGTGAATTTTAAGCGAGAAAACACAAATTTACAACTAAATAAAAGTTAATTTTTTCAAAAGTTATTTAACCTAGGACCAACTAGTTTATCATTTAACAAGTGGGAGTAATTTGTTAAAAAAAAATGGATAAATTAAGCTAACCAAATAAAGTGATAACCTTTAATTTAAAAAATTGATAGGGAAACAAAATATCTACAAAAAAGATCAATATTTGCCCTAAAAGATCATTTTCAAAAGAGAAGATTAATTTGCTAAAACTTAAATAGTAAAGTTTGAACTTTCAACAAGTAATCGAATTTTTTATAAGAAATATGACTTTTTATAACAATAATAGTTGTATTTATAACATATAATATATTCAACAAGTTTTTATTGAACATAACTTCGATTATGTAGTTAGGAACGAATAATAAATATTTATATTATTTTTAACAAATAATAATTAAATATACATAAATCTCTACAATTTTCTATTTTTTTCCTTGATCACTTGGTCATAATGAGAACACCATTGCAAAGTTAAATGTTTCAGAAAAAACCCCATTTATTAGCATTCATCTAAGATAATACATTGTTTACAATAAATTTTTTAACAAACCATATTTTTCAACTGGAATTAATTATTACTTGGGAAATTAACTACGCAAAAATACAAGAAAGTGCAGCTCGATGAGCCGTGCAACTTTTGTTTTGGAAATTAATTTATCGAATAGATAGTTTTTCTTGCTAAAGATTTGAAACCATAAATTTCCATTGTACCGATATCAATGACTTTTTAAACTAATCCTGTGAAAAGTAGGCTTATGATCGAAGAAATGATCTGGGTTTTTTTCCAACTACTGAAAGCTCTTCCGATGCCAATTATGTTCTGAAAATAGATTCATTTTTTATGTTTGAAACTTGAAAATTAGTCCAAACCATTGCCATCAAGAATCTTTTCTCAGACTTTGACGAAACAAAGTATGCAGGGAAGTTTCGCGGACGAAAACTTCCAGTAGCGAAGTTGTTCCTGGAAATTTAAGAAAAACTTTAAAAATATTTCAGCCAAATCGTTATGTTTTAATTTTAAAAAAAGGTTTTGAATAGGAATTTTTTAGTTCATAATCGTCCACAGGTCATATTTTTAACCGTTTTTTAAGTTCGGTTTTTTTATAAATGCTCAGCAATAAATTTTTAATGGAATTTTAGTTTGCAATTTTTAATTTTTTGTCACATGGCAACAATATACAGACAAATAAAGCAGTTAAGACGTAGTATTTTTGGACCCAATTATGACTTTTTACGTTTTTTAAATGCAAATTGTTCATAATAAACGTAATAATACTTCATAATAATCAATAGATGTTTACATAAATTGTTCGAGCTTTTGTCTAATTTCGAAATAAAGTGAGAAGGATAAATGAGTAAAGTTCAAAAATTAATTGTTAAAATAATTTATGATTAGTTTTAATTATATTCAATTTAAATAATGCTAGAAAATAGCTGTTTTTTCTACAATCTTCAACCTAAAACTTCAAAAAAGTTTTTTTCCACTTTTTAATTTGTGCGATAATAAATGATGCAAGTTTTTCAAAAATAGTTTCGGAATTAATTTATTTTTGTTTATAACTGACTTTTCATAGATAAGTTAAAAAAATTTGCTGTTTTTTCTTGAATGCTAAACTTTCCTCTTCATTTGTCAGTTAAATAAGTAATTATTTTTTTAATTCATTTCTTCATTTTACTTTAAGGTTATATGATTATTCTTGGAATTTTCGAACGCAATTTTTAGTTTTTAAAATTGAGTATTATGAACAAGAATAATAAATCACTTAAACAATTCATTTCAAAAACTTTGAGAAATCGGAGCCAAAATTAATATTTTCACTTCTCGGGTTAGTTTAGAAACCGATAAAACAGACTTATAAGGGTGATTTGTGGAAAATAATATTTTATTCATATTCTACAAATCATTGTGAAGAGAAATGTTAGGTATTAATAATTTCAGCTAATAGAAAGTCTCTTTCTATACTTTTTCATGAGATAAAAATTCACAAATTTAAATTATGTTGTGGAATACACACGCTAAATTGCATGTGCACCACCCTTAAGGATATGTGACGAGAGTGCCACGTGACTAAATTCCTACCGTACCGCCACTTTCTTTATTTCCAAACCTATTTTCACACAAAGTTTCACATCACGTTGAAGGTTAGGTAGTAAGCTCGTCGCTTTACCCACTCATTACTTGGCCCTAAATTAGTGTTAAGTCGTTACTTAAAATTACCGGTAACTGTAGAAATTTACGGTAAAGTAGAGGAAATTCTCTGGTAACGAATGGCAACGATATTTTTTTGGATTTTAAGACCAAATTTGAATTGCTTATTGTTTTTGCGTTTATTTCATATAATATTCTTTAATATTCGTCACATTAAATAACTCGTGAGAAAACTTTCACATAACGTATGTATTTGTTACATAAAAAAGTCTATGAATAATATTTTTTGAACATAATGTTTCGAAGGATATCTAACCTAATTTGCTGAAACGTTATAGGCATTTTTAAGTTTCACACCATCATCAAGAATACAAGTATTATTACTATGCTTATTATTAATAAGAAGTGACACATTATGTGTTTTTAAATATTTTGGAAAGATTTTGGCAAATACGTAATTTTCTGTAATAATATATAAGGGTAAGATAAGAGGGTGGTTTCAGGAAAACATTCTAAGTAGGTTTATAATATAAATAAAAATTCAATTTAAAACCTTTAATTATCATAAAAAGGTCAAATGTAACATTTTTTTAAATGAAAGAAGAAAAATTGTAAACACAATATTATCGTACATTTATTATCAGTTCTAGTAATTTTACTGGTAGTTCTGTGAACAGTGAAGAAAATATTACTATACCGTATAATTAGGCGAATAATTACTTTCTGACATTATTTTTCGTAAATTAGAATGTAAATTTGCGCGGCATCACGTGACGCGCCATCTGCCGCCCCGTTAATAGTCGCGCCTATTTTATACGGTCTTTTGTCTCAAGTCATTCACAAGTCAATTATGTTTGCAACAAGAATGTTTACGAGCAGGAAATAGGCGATAGTTCTGCATATTTCAGATAAAATATATCTAATTATTTAATTTAGTACCAAATTTTTATTCGCTTTTCCGACTGGGACCCAACATTTCTTACATTCTATTTAAAAAATAATAATTTCAGGAATTTGATAGGAAATATGTACGGCCTGGAGAAGTGTCTTACTTATTTTAAAGGGACAGCAAAGTTTACGAAACACCATCAGGGCCTGATAGGATTTCTGTATCTGGGCCTTAAATAAAATAACGAAACCTCATCAAGAACTGGCGGTGCCCTTATTTATATTTTCACATAAGCTTATGCAAATATGGCTAGCATCCAAATTGGGAAAATTGACATGACCTCTTCGTCCACCTTATCTAATTTTTTTAAACAAAATTAATCCAATAATGCCTGAATTACGAAAAATTTCACAGCAAGTTTGAGCTCCTAGATTTTGATGAAGACACTGTAAATTTTCCTCGAGAAAAATTTTTCCATATGTGTTAAATGGCGCTCGGCAAGATTCAACAATTGAAAAAAGTAAGAAAAAAAATTATTTTAATTGTTTTTTGGTAATTTTGAGTGAAAGAATACATTCTTCAATTTACATTTTTTGAAAAACGATGGATTTTGTGCGAAAAAAATGATTAATTTTGATAAGAATAGCACGAAATGTGTTATGGCAGACATATTTGATTAAAAAAAAAGAAGATTTTGGGCAATCGACTGATTTGAAAAGTATGTTTCTCGAAAGAAATTCATAAAATTTTCGCTCCAGTTCATCATCTGCAATATACCACTTCGAATATTGAAAATGCCTTCACAAACTCGCAAATTTCCCCCCAAAATTTCGTGTAGACAATTCACTTCTGAAAAAATTAAAATTTTTTGGAAGTATGTCATCCATATTGGATTCCCTATTTTGAATTTCGCATTTCTGATTGTGAATTTGCAATCCGCCACCCGAAGAATCCTTTGATACAGATTTAAATACATAAGTTAGAATTTTCTAAAAAACTAGTCCTCCATATTGGATCCGCCATTTTGAATTTTGCAACTATAATAGCAAATTCGGGATAAGCCACATGAAATGCTATTATATATCCATTTTGAGCAAGACATTAATTCAGAAAAGTGAAAAAGGTAAACTCAATTAACAGCTATAAATCTACATGGAATATAATTCACATGTGTTTAATTTTTTCCAGCCTGATATTGAAAAAAAATCCTCCATTTTTGCTAGTGTGAGTCCTAATCACACGTCTTGTGCTGTTTTAGCATAATAAAGCCATTTGTTTGGAGAGAATCGATTGATACGAGGGTGGATTGATAAGTTTCCGGCCTGACCAAGAGATGGCGCCACTAGGCCTACCTTGAGGTGGCGTTCTATAGTACCATCCTTAGATAGCTTG
>NC_046659.1:146243257-146246129 GCF_010883055.1 Belonocnema kinseyi | reverse complement strand
CAGCCTTGGAGGAGATTATGTTGAGAAATAAAAAAAAAAATTCTTAAAAACGTTGTTTTTCTTGGTCAGGCCGGAAACTTATCAATCCACCCTCGTACTTAAAAAAATCTGTTGTAAAATTTTGTGTTATTCAGGCATCAATGGGTTAAAGGTAAGAGACCTAACCATAATATCTTCAAATTAAGCTCTGATATAGCTGGCACCATTTTTCAGTAAAGGTTTGCGGAATTAAGCAAAATTGTTAAAAAAATCTTCAATATCAATTAACAAATTTCTGCCCATTATTTTAGCGAATTTTAAATGATCCTGAAGTCCCGTAAAAATGAAGGTCTTGTCAAGGATATTGTTAGATAAGAAAGAAGAGACATCTGCTCAAGGATTTTAATAACTGTGAGATATTGGGCATTGCTTGTTTGAAATATTAATTTCAAGGAAAAATAAATAATAAAAGTTAGAAGATTCAACAGACGTTAATTGTATCATTTCGCAAGAAATTTATGAGTTAAATAACTTATTCTTACGATTACAAAAATTATTAAGGTTAAAACGTGTGCGAATTTAAAGAAAGAAGAATCAAAAATTAATAAATAGAAATTGAGCACCTGAGAAAGATCGACAAATTTATTATTCTTTACTTTCTTTCAGCACACGCAGTTTTTGATTTAGTCATGAAAAACAAGCAGCAAAATGAAAATATTACATTTTTGGATCAACGACAGAATGTATGAATATAAAATGAGTAGACAAAAGTCGCTCTGCCAAAGAAGGATGAAAAGTCGTAAAAAAATTTGATTACAAATTTTTTGATAAAACGCTTAGCTTATGTTTTAATCGTAAAAAGTAATATTAAAAATAAAAAATTGAATTTTTATCGACACAGGATACAAAACAAATTAAACAAAAAATTCGTTGACATAATAAATATCTACAAATATGTTGATAATAAATTTTAGTTAGGACAATTACACACAGGCTACAATAACATTGTAGTTAAGAAAACTTTTCGCCTAAGTTATATCTACAAATTTGCTTAGAACCACCTTACGCCACAATGTGTATTTTTAGATTTAGTAGTAAATATCTTTTTTCTATTCATATTATTTACAACAAGTAAAACAATAAATATCAATTCGATTTACTGCTCGAGACTCACAATATGAAAAATAAAAACTAATCTTTGTTCTTCTTTATATTACAATTCATTAAATAAATAACCAATGATCAGAATAAGATTCTTATCTCATTTATTTTTCCGCTCCACTTCTTTGGATATAATATTTGAAAAGATGAAATAAGATCGATTATTACTCAAATTAATTGAAGGGATCTTAAGAAGTTTATAATTATTTAAAGGCATTTTAAAGAATTTCCCTAATCCCATAGAAATTTTGAAGTTGATTGAAAATTCCTCTTTGGGCCAAATATTTATCTTTTATGGTGAAAAACCAACCATTTTGTTACAAATTCATCTCTTTCACCTGGAAGTTCCACTCTCGTTTCAGTTCATGCGAAATTCTCAAATACAAATTTTTGGATGTCTGTGGAAAAAAAATTAAAATTTGTACTGAAGTTCCATTTCATGCGTGAGTAGGCTTTCTGCTTTCTGGACGTAAGTATATCACAACATTAACATTCTTATATATGACTATAACGAAAATTTTTCTAATGCCAACACATTTTCAGCTAGAACTGCTAAAAATTCCATTATGACGAGTATTGTCAAAATCGATTTTAGATCCAAGCCAGAATTTACAACTCGGCATTATGAACGTTGGAGAAACAAAAATATATTACTCTTCAATGTTTTTTTTCTATTTTTTAACGTTGCAGTACGCGTATAAATGTTTGCGTTACCTCAGCCGAGAATTTAGTGTGAACACTAATAATAAATAATAATTTCTTTTCCGAAGTACAGTTTTTTGTTTGATATGCGTATCTGATCTACAGATTCTCTGATTTATCCCAAACGGTCCTAACGTAATAAATAATTTAACTTTCACGTAATAAATAATCTTATTTTCTACGTTTAATCCAACACACAATAATCTTTCTATCTCAACTTTTGTCATATTCATGTTCAGACCAACATATTGGCTATCATATTAATCACTTTTTACTTCTGAAGCTATTATGAGTCTGTTTTTAATTCTTCATTATCTGTTACTCATTTGTCGCATCCATTTTATTTCTTTTAGACACAAATAAAAATATCACTATATAATCCTCACTATACTTCGATTTCGTTTCTTCACACTCCATTACCCATGTAAAAATTTAGGTCTCACACCATTATTAACAACGGCGCAGTACTGCGCCTGTAATGGCTAGCTACAGCTGGCTGATCAGCAAAGGCATACTACTGCCTAAGATCCAGACATAGTAGTGCACCAGTGATGAAAAAACAGCACTGGCATACAAGTGCTCGCCTTATACTGGTAGAACTCTGGCCTAATGCATGATGGCCAGCCTGCATCTCCCGTAATTGTGTCAAGTTTAATTTCAATAAGGACATAACTCTGGCCTGATGCATGGTGGTCAACCCATATCTTAGGCAGTTATGCCAAGCGTCGATTCAATGCTGGCACTTCATGGACCCAGCAAACAACTTTACAATGGCAATCTAACATTTCCCAAACTTAAGCCAAGCATCGGCTGTAAAATGGCGCAAAAATCGCAATTATCACCATACAAAAAACGGCCAACACTGATCTCCCGCAACTATGCCAAGCTTTAGTTCACTACGGAAAAAGTTATGGCTAAAGGCCTAATGCATGATGGCCTAATTCATGATGGCCAACCTGCATCTCCCGTAATTGTGCCAAGTTTCATTTCAATAAGGACGAAACTCTGGCCTGATGCATGGTAGTCAACA
>NC_046659.1:146208414-146243157 GCF_010883055.1 Belonocnema kinseyi | reverse complement strand
GCTTATTAATTAAAATGATTCCCAGGTTTATCAAGCGCGAAAATTGAGAAAAAGGAGTCATCAATTCACCTCAAATTTGTAAGATGTTGAGAGATGAAACTTCCATTGCCACAATAAATGTCAAGAAACGAAATGAATGGCTGAGCTTCAAGAATGTGGTTCAGTATTTCTCAGGGAATCGAAAAGGAGAATGCCTTCATCAAGATATTAATGAAATGAGGAGATGTTACCAAGATAAATGCGATACGAATATGATGGCATACTTCTGTTACATGCTCAAAAGGGAGAGTGTTCACAGTGGCAAGAAGCGGAGACGAAATCCATTCCGCAAATCTTTCGAAAACCAGAGTGTTCAAACGAATAAATACAATCGTTACCATAGTTTTACTGACGTTGATACTGATAGAAAAATGAAGAATGGAAAATCAAAGGTGTTTATAGGCTATGGTGTTCTGGGATTTCAGGGATACAGAGCTACTCACCCATAACTATGTTACACAAGAAAAACTCCGGAAATTGTTTTGTTTTTACCAACAAGCTTTTTCTTCTGAAGGAGGTTACGAGATTTTGTGGTTATGGTACTATACCATATTATTACGAGATAAGGGTATTATGGGATCATAAGTTTACAGGGCTACCAGATTAAGAGGAAGAGGGTAAAAATGGGGTAGCGTAAATAATTTTTGCAGTTTCTGTAGTTTATTGGGTGTTTTTGAGGTTATGTCAAATTCCTGACGTGTAGATGTTAAACGGGTTGCATATGCGGCTTCAGCGGGAAGAAAATATATAGGAATATTACATTGGCATCCCAGGCTCAGAAAAAAATAATGTTGTATGCATGTATAATATGTCCAACACCCCCCCCCCCGCCCTCATTTTCCTTTCTTTTTAAGATACGCTTTTTCCTTCGTAGTACATAGTGCGTTCTTTTCTGACTTTTGGTTATTTTGAATTTGAAAAAATTTAATTTCATGTTGTATACAATTTTTATGCATTAATTTCGATTTTTTTTACGAAATAAGTGGCAGATGAAATAACAGGACTTCCTCCATTGAAATAGGACCATCTTTACGTAACAATGAGGGGCGGAAATACTTTTCATGCAACTATCCAACGCTAGCCCAAAAGAATCATTATCAATATAATTCACTTCTGAATCTCTTTCTTACAGTTCGCCCGATAATTCCTAATCTTCATATTCCAATGCAAGCTTTTATGAAAATATGAAATAGTGTACAATGTAAATGAGCATAACTATACAACTGCATTTAATTTGCTAGAACCCATCTATGTATATATAGGAGTGCCATCCAGAGGAGTATATTGATCAGTTTTATAATAGTTGTAATGATGTTGAGAGTTATGCGATGGATTAGGCTTGTCATTGTCAAGAAGAACATGGCGGCTTAGCGCTGTCAATGTGGTTTTGCAGAATTATAAAATTACTGCAACACTATTTTCACTTTCTATTTTCTATTATCTGTTTCTGTTACTATATGCGTAAAAGCTATGAATAAGTGTTATGTATAATAGCCAAAATAAAAATTCCGGAATGATTCGATTTTAAATTAATTAAAAAAAGGTACTTCAGTCCAACTTAAAAGACGAGGTCCAGGTGTACATTATCTTTTTCAATTCGCTGAATCCGCATTCGGTGTTCGTTTGACGCCATCAGGTCAGCATGAAAGGCCGTCCAAGGTGAACCTTATACTATTCATCTCAAGCTAGTTTAATTAGGGTAATTTCAGGTTTGAATGGTCGCTGAAATCAAATCCGTTGTGAGTTTGATACCGAAAGGTCAGTGTCAAGGTCAGTGCAAGGTCAAATGTACAAAATTCTTCGCGAACTAATTAAATCAGGAAACCGTTAGGTTTAACTGGTCGCTGAATTATAATCCGGTGTTTGTTCGATGCCATGAGATCAGTATCAAGGTCATTTCAAGGATAATCCCACAAAGTTCATCGTAAACGAACAAGTTCAGGGTACTTTTAGGTCTGGGTGGATATCATGAGATAAAGGTTTAAAGATTTTATTGGTAAAATTTGTAAAAGCCTGAAAATTATTCATGTGGGTTCTATGCTGTTTAGAATTTGTAAACTTGTCGCCTTTCAAGATTGCTCTGGTGTCAGATAGTTTTTAAATAAATTAAATTTAAACTAGATTAACACAGCGTGCGCAAAGCTTCATAGTGTCCGTTGCCAACTTCGACACGACTATGGCAGCTTGAAAACACCTTAATCGGCCCAAATCTGGATACCGTAGATCGGTTACCAAAGCAGGGCCGACTTTGGGCCTATGGTCAAGCTCTGGCATCTGACTCAATTTCCCACCTTCGTAGACCAGATTGGTATTTTGAATAACAACTATTCTTAATGTTTAAAATCTGAAGATTCGAATTATATACACAAAATTATAATTATAAAGTAAAACCTTACTTTTAATCCCGCAAATTATTATATTCACTCCAAGTCTAATTGCACAGGACCACAAATAGCCTAAGCCAGCATCATAAGAAGGACTAGCTGCACCTTATGTGTGTATCAAGGTATGTTCAAGTTTAACCCTACAAAATGAATCGCTCATTAACTAAATCAGGGTGCTATCAGGTTTAAGTGGTCGCTGACTTCGAATTCAGTGACAGTTTGACGCCACCAGGTGAGTATAAAGGTCAACTCAAGGTCAAAACTACAAAATTAATCGCTCATCAACTAAATCAGGGTGCCTTTAGGTTTAAGTTGTCATGTTTGCTCAAACTTTTTAGAAAATCATAAACACCCTGGCTGCAAAGAAATAGTTGCTAAAATGATTAAAAATTTTTTAAATTCAGGGTGTTTGATGAACTTGAAGATCCATTTTTTTTAATTCTCATTTCTATTGGTTCCCTAAAAATGCAGATGATATGAGTTAAGAGCAGGGAGAAAGGTTACATCAGGACTTTAGACATGAAGCATAGATATCAAGGTGTATGGGATACTCATATGATTTCTGACTATTGCTGATACCTAAAAAGGGATATATAAAGACCGTGCAAAAACAAAAGAATATTCGAAGATCATTTGAGTAAAAAAGTCGCGTTATTCAGAAAAAGTCGTTTTAAACAAGCATCCCATTTTTATTTTTATGGAGTATCATACATTAAACATCACATAAATCTAGCTTTGGCGCCCCCCTTTCTCCAATAAGTAAGTTCAGAAAGAAGTGGTACCTCCACGTGATCTAGAATAAGTAATGCTAAAACGACTTAAACTAAATTTATAGCGATTCTCACGCTGCATTAATCAAGTTTAAATTTAATTTATTCAAAACCTGCCTGATACTAGAGCATTCTTGAATGACAAGGTTAAAAAATTCAAGCAGCATAGAACCCACATAAAAACTTTTAAGGTTTTTCCAAATTTGACCATTAAAATCTCTTAACCTTCATCTCAAGATATCCCCTTAAACCTAAAAGTACCCTGATTTAGTTGGTTAACGATGAATTTTGTGGATTGGACCTTAAACTCATTTTGACACAGAGCTGCCGGTGTCAAACGGAAACCGGATTCAAATTCAGCGATCACTTAAACCTAAAGGCACCGTAATTTATTTGGTGAGCGATTAATTTTGGAGGGTTGACCTTGAACTGACCTTGATACTCAACTTATGGCGTCAAACGGATACCGGCTTCTGATCCAGCGACCTCAAAAACATAAGGTACACCTAGTCGCTCTTATGCTGCAGGCTTAGGCGGATTGTGGTCCTCCAACTCAATGCTTGAAATATGAAATTTAAAATGCAATTGTTTTTCGTCTTCATATTTCAATTGACTAAACATTTAACTAATTGCGAAATTAAAATTCGCAATCTTTTTTTCTGTATTTTTTTTGAGTCACAAAAAAACCTCTTTTTTAGACGCTACCCAGGTAGGAAATTCAGTCGGAATCCAGAGCTTGACCATCGGCCTAAAGTCGTCCCTGCATTGGTAACGGATCTACGCTATCCAGAGTTGGGCCGACTAAGGTGTTTTCAAGCTGCCATAGTCGTGCCGAAGTTCGCAACGGACACTATAAAGCGTTTCACACGCTGTATTCATCTAGTTTAAATTTAATTTATTCAAAAAGTACCTGACACTATAGTATTCTTGAAAGGCCTGATTTTGTTCGTTTACAATTAATTTTGTTGGTTTAACCTTGCACTAACCATGGTACTGACCTGATGTCATTAAAAAAACACCACACTATAATTCAGCGACCACTTGAACCTGAAGTGACCCTAATTGAGTTAGCTTGAGATGAATTTTGCAAGTTTCACCTTGAACTGCCCTTGATGCTGACCTGATGGCGTCAAACGGACACCGAATGCGGATTCAGCGATTTGAAAAAGATAATGCGCACCTAGTCTCTCTTATATTGCAAGTTTAGGCGGTTTGTGCTCCTGTGTTATTATCAAGAGAAAAAAAGGTTCTTTATATTGGACTGAAGTACCTTTTTTTTATCAATTGAAAATCGAATAATTCCAGAATTTTTACTTTAGCCATCTCACAACATCATTACAACTATTGTAAAACTAATTAATATACTCCTCTGGATGTCAGTCCTATATATACATAGTTGAGTTATAGTAAATTAAATGCAGTTATATGGTTATGCTCATTTACATTCTACACTTCGAAATTATCCCCTGAATAAAGTTGGCTTTTCCTACTTTCATGAAAGCTTGGATTGGAATATGAAGATTAGGAATTATCGGGCGAACTGTAAGAAAAGCATTAAGAAGTAAATCATATTGATGATGATTTTTTGTTATTATATAATAGACATAGTATCTAACTAATCTAGTAAACGTATGAATTCATAATCCTCTTATTTCGTGATAATATAGTACCATAACCACAAAATCCCGTAACTTCATTCAGAAGAAAAATCTTGTTTGTGAAAACAGAACAATTTCCGGAATTTTTCTTGTGAAACATAGTTATGGTTTAGTAGCTCTATATCCCCGAAATCCCAGAACACCATAATCTAAGAACACCTTTGATTCTTTATTCTTAATTTTTTATATCAGTATCAACGTCAGTAAAGCTATGGTAACGATTGTATTTATTCGTTTGAACACTCTGGTCTTCGAAAAATTTGTGGAATAGATTTCGTCGCCGCTTCTTGCCACTGTGAACACTCTCCCTTTTGAGCATGCAACAGAAGTATGCCATCATATTCGTATCGCATTGATCTTGGTAACATCCCCTCATTTCATTAATATCTTGATGAAGGCATTCTCCTTTTAGATTCCCTGAGAAATTCTGAACCACATTATTGAAACTCAGCCATTTATTTCGTTTCTTGACATTTATTGTGGCAATGAAAGTTTCATCGCTCAACATCTTACAAATTTGAGGTGAATTGGTGACTCCTTTTTCTCAATTTTCGCGCTTGATAAACCTGGGAATCATTTTAATTAATTTGGAATAACTGACCGACGCTTGGGATAATTGCCTAAGACACGGATTGGCCACCATGCCTTTAGCCAGAAATTTTCCCGTAGTAAACTAAAACTTGGCATAGTTGCGGGAGATCAGTGTTGGCCGTTTTTTGTATGGTGAGCATTGCCAGTATTGCGCCATTTTACAGCCGACGCTTGTTTTAAGTTTGGAGCGTTATTCAAATTGAATATAAGTAAACATAATAATAAATTATTTGAACAATTAATTTCCAAACTTTAGTCATTTATCCATCTCACTTTTATTCGAAATTAGACAAAAAGTCAAACAATTTATGTAAACATCTATTGATTATTATGATTATTACGTTTATTATCAACAATTTGCATTAAAAAAAAATGTAAAAAAGTCATAATTGGAGTCAAAAACTGGAAGAACTCTTTTTTTTTACTGGTGGTGTTAGTTGAGTACTCTATAAAATAGACTTATTAGGGTGATTTGTGAAAAATAATATTTCATTCATAGTCTATAAGGCATTGTGAAGAGAAATTTTAAGTTGCAGTAATTTCACCTGATATTGAGTCTCTTTCTGTATTCTTTCTTGAGATAAAATTTAACAAATCTAAAGTGCTTAATTTAGTCACTTGAATTGTCTGTATATTGTTTCTCTCCGACAAACATTCAAAAATTGCAAACGAAAATTCCTTTAAAAATTTAATGCTGAGCATTTCTAAAAAAAGAAATTCAAAGTCGGTTAAAAATACAAACTGTGGACAAATGCAAACAAGAAAATTCCTATTCTAGACCTTTTTTTTAAATTAAAACATAACTATTTGCTGAAATATTATTAAAGTTTTCCTTAAATTTCAAGGAACAACTTCGCCATTGGAAGTTGTTCATTTCCTCGATCAGAAGCCAACTTTTCGCGGAATTAGTTTTAAAAGTCATTCATATCGGTACAATGGAAATTTCTGGTTTTAAATCTTTAGTAAAAAAAACTATCTATTCGATAAATTAATATCCGAAACAAAAGTTGCGCGGCTCATCGAGCCGCACATTCTTGTATTTTTGCGTAGTTAATTTCCGAAGTAATAATTAATGCCAGTTAAAAAATATGGTTCGTGAAACAATTTATTGTAAACAATGTATTGTCTTAGATGAATGCAAAAAATTGGGGATTTTCTGAAATATTCAACTTTGCAATGGTGTTCTCATTATGATCAAGTGATCAACAAAAAATAGAGAAAAGTTTTAGCAAATTAATCTTCTCTTTTTCGCTTAAGAAAACAACAATTTGTTGAAAATTCTATTTTTTCTTGGAATCTGTATTTTTAGTTCAAGGAAATCCTGTTGTTAAACATTAATATATTTTGTTAAAAATTTCTCTTTTTTGGTAGACCGTTGGCTTTTTTCCTGGAAAATGCGCTCTTTCATTTAAAAAATTAAAAAGTGTATTTTTGTTTTGAACTAATCTTTTGTAAGCAAAAAATTGAACTGTTTAGCACAAAATCTCTGTATTTTGTAAGAAATTGATTCTTTCGTTAAAAAATAATACTTCATTCTCATAATTTCTTCTTGTTGCTTAAAGATTTAACTACTCGGTTGAAAATTGTTTCTTTTGGTTGCACTTGACTGACTAAATATAATTTGTTTGTAAAAATTAATTGTTCAAACTAAAACTTTAGCAATTTCATTTTTTGCTTGAGAAATTATAGTTTTTGGTTGCAAATTCATCTATTGGCTTACATACTTATTTCGCTTTATTTAAAATTCACATTTACGATTTAACTATTATTTTTAAAATCATTTTATGTTTAAATCAACACATTGGAAATTTTTCGTTCGATTAAAAACAATTGGTCGTTTTATTTATTTGTAGAAAATAAGCTTTTCTTATTGAAAATTCAACAGTCTTCTAAAGAAATCGTCTTCTTGGCTTAAAAATGTATATGCTTTTGGTTGAAATCATATATTTTTTGTTAGAAAATTCAACTATTTGATTGAAAATAAATCATTGTGGGCCAAAAATTCAAATATTTGACTAAAATTGTCTTGTTTTGTAGATAATTCAACTGTTACATTAAAAAGTCGTCCGTTTTTGTCGGAAATACATCTTTTAGTCTAGAAAAATAGAGACTAACAATAAACAGTTTTGAGTGGGACGATGCTCGTGGGGGCTAAAGCGTAGGCTTTGGGCCCACTCCCTTCGGCTTGCGGGTTCGATTCCCGCCTCGCACTCTGGAAGAGTCTCGGTGGCCCATGCGGTTTTCTCTATGTACTTAAGGCTGTTGCTCTTGGTGGTTCGGAACCCACCACCTTAAACTGTAGGTCCCCCTTCCACCACCAAGTAAGTGTTTGGAGGGTGTGTAAAGGAATAAAGAAGGTGTAAGAAAAATGTAAACACTTAGGGGACACATTAGAAGCTTCCATTCCAATAAACAGTTTTGAAATAAATTCTGGCGTATGACATAAGGTTAAATTTAAGATTCGCAGAATGAAATAAATTGATTAAACATGTACATTATTAAATATAGCATTTCGTTTTATTATTTCTACGAACATCAAATTAATTTAAAAGCATGTTAGAAGTAAAGGTCTGGTCCAAGAGAATGTTTGATCAACAAAAATGGGGCTTCTGTTCAAGGAATTTCCTAGTTGCACGATATTTTGTGTTTCTCATTGAAAAAATTTGGTGGAAGCCATCAAAATCAGCAAGCATGTGAAAATCGTCTATCTGAACAGTTCATACGAAATTCCTCTCAAAGTTAGTTTCTGTTCTCTTTCATTGTTTACTGAAAAAACAATGGCAATCTATATTGAAGTTCTATTCCTTGCGTTATTGGCGCTCCTGAATTTTGTATGTAAGTGTAAGATTGTAATAAAATTATTACGTATAATAGATATCGCACACATACACACATACTGAAAGTAAGGAATTGGTGGTACAATCATATTGCGCATTATATCAGCCATCGATATGTCTATTACAGCGATACAGATTGCTGATCTAACCCGCAATATAAATTTATCATCAATGCATTTCTTTCAGTCCTATGCTTCACCAGTTATTATTACTGATTATTTCTTAACAGATGGAAGTGTCTGATATACGTTTAAATAAGAAATATGCTTTACATTTTGTGATCTAAAATTGGAAACTACAAAAACTGAAAATTTTCAAACTGAAAGAAAGCAAAAGAAAATTTTGAGAATCGAGAAGAGGCATATGTGGGAAAGTAGAGCATGTGAATCCTGGAAAGTTACAATAATTCAAAATTTTTTTCTAATTCCCTCTATTCTGCTTATTAGGAAAATATAAATTGAGACATTCTTATTATCGCAGTTTTAGTATTTTTAAAGATGACAATTTTATTCACGTATCAGGAAATCCTAACCGCCTCAACACATTCTTACAGATTTTTATTTACCGACTTGGGAAATAACGCATTTAGTCTAATAGACGCCTGTCTTTAGAAAGAATTTTTACTTCAAATAAAAATTTCAAACATGCCATACCTCTGTCGCAAGGAATGTTTCGATGTAAACATAAAATAGATTGACCTTCATTAGCAGTAATAAGGAAGCTTGCCATAAAAACATGAAGAATGTGTTTTCATAATGCAACGTGTCTTTTCTCAATCATAATTTTCGTATGTAATGCATATCTGATCTGAATTATTTCTAATCCAGTTTTTTTAAGCCACACACGGAGTCATAAGGATAACTCAAATAAATAATTTTCATTTTTTAATTAACTGCTGGACCTTTTTTGTACAAAATGTTATAATTTAATGCCATTTATCCATTTCTTCTTCAATTCACACTATGAAGTACTGTTTAGCATTCCTACTACACAAAAAAGTATGTGTGTGTATTTCTAATATTGATTAGTATGCAATAGGCTTTGAAAATAAAGTTTAAGATGATAGGCATTGATAAAATTCAATAAAGCTTTTTATTTGAATAATATTTTTAAAAATTCTCTGAATGCGTTTTTCGATTTTACCAATCGATTACATCCTAGTATCCAGTTCACTATGGAAATTGAAAAAAAAACAGAAAATTGTCTTTCTTGGACGTATTAGTTTACAAAAAATCTGATAACACATTAGGACATGAAGTTTACAGAAAACCCACGCATACAAAGAGATACTTACATGCCTTCTCCCACCATCACCCATCTCAAAAACAATCGGTCATCATCTCCCTTGTATACAGAGCTGTTTCCATAACAGACAAAGATACCTTACAAAAGGAATTACAAAACTTTAAACAAATCCTAATACAGAACGAGTACACAAACAAACAAATTGATAAAGCAATAAGAAAACACACTCAAAAAGCATGTCAACACAACCTACGAAAGAGAGAAAAATAACCACCATCATACCCTACATCCAAGATGTCACAGAACAAATAGGAAGAATTCTCAACAAACACAACATCCAAACCATATCTAAACCATCTGCGAAAATAGGACAACTACTAAATAACCCTCAAGATAAAAAGGCACCCTTTAACATCGATATTGACAAGGTGATAGACAAGTTTGCGTTATGTCCTCATGGCTATTTATTAAATTCATCAGCAAGTTTGACAACCATCAAGTTAAGGCGAGAATGTACATAGCACATTTTTTCTTGACCTTTTATTGTTGGATATTTCAAAAAGTATAACTTAATAAAATAAAAATCCTCATCAATTTGTTTTACTTTTGTTTACAAAATTAGGTGCAGGTGGAAGAAGTGGCAGTCTGCTGGAGTTTCCCGTTTTGGCTGATAACCGTGTTCGCATAACAATGGGGGACGGCTCTGTTTATGAAGAAAAGATCGAAGGCATAATAAATTGGGATGTTCCCGCATTTATGATGCCTAATTACAGAGCTATTCATTACGTCTTATATTTTATTCGAACGGGCGAACGCCTTCATTATTATTATCATACTTCAGAAGTAGAACCATTCCATCAACATATTTCTGACCTTCATACTCCAAAGGATACTTGGTTTAAAATAGGAGCTAAGTGGCACTATGCCAAAGATTTTCAAATTTACGATGTACACAAACACCATCATAGAAGTACATTGTATATAAACAACGAACTGTTATTAGGCGATTTCCCCAAACGCAACTATATATATGTCGGAGTGCCAAATAAAGGAGTCTACAGAGCAAAGTTGCGCTATTTTTAGTCATTAGATATGACAATTTATGGCCGTCTACAGGAACAAAAATGTCGGACTCAGCTAAATTGATTTTTCTACTGCACTGTCAGCAAACTTCACTTTATGGATGGGAGCCATCAGATGGGTTAGACTTGTAATATTCAAGGCGGTTGTGTAGATTTGAAAAAGCTCTTAAATTTATTCTCTAAATGCAAAACCGTTTTTTTCTTTTCATATTAATTACATTAAGTTTAAAATTAATGGTTTTTTGGTTTAAATTGTACGCTCTTATTTTATAATTATAATTTTTTGCATTTAATTGTAACCTCCTAATTTTTAATCTTTACGATATCTTATAAGTCAAGATAATAAATAGATTTACTCTAAAAGGCTTAAAATATAAAAAATCCTATTTAGTTGTTATTGTTCTTTGTATTTAAAATACTTAAATAAATATGTAATCATAAACATTTTAGAGGATTTTTTCTATTGTTAAGGGATTCCGATAGACTATACATAGGATTTATTATATTTGAAGATAGTTTAAAAGTCACGCAGTGGCAAAATAAGGTAGCCTTTCTTTTTCTTTGCACAAATTCCTTAGCTACCAACTCCCAAGTTTTCTCGAATGTCCAAAAAAATTATCCTTAAAGTAAGAAAAATGCGATAATGTTTAAGGGTAATGCAAAGCAACGTATTTTTTCATTGATATAGCATGGGGAAGATGCAGTTTTTTCTAAATATAATATATTGGCGTGATAATATGATATAAATAATTTCTTGTTTTAGTACGTTATTCAGAATTGACCATAGAATAAGAAAAAATCAGAAATGTTGAAGGTAAAAGAATTTAAGCCATTCTCATGGATCCCCATAATAAACTGCAGTGACAAACTTGAAGTTTACTCAATATTGCGGTTTAGCAACGTACTTTCTGCACGTTATTAGTGGTCTGATCAATGATGTTCATAAAATAATTTGGATTAACTTATTTCATAATTATTTATGTAATACTTTTTCTATAGTATATAGTTTACTTGTAGAAAGCGGGCGAAACATTTTATTTCACCAAACCTTTGACTGATTTTATTATTTTTAAGTACTAATTCGTATTTGCCGTTTTTCGAAGGACTAAAATATTTTTAGGTACTAGTTTGGTATCCATCAATAGTCCCAAATGTTTGAAAAAATTAAATTACAAAATTTTTTTTAACTTTAAAAGTTGTAAGGAAACTAAATATATTTTAAAACTTATAAAGAATTCAAAAAAGTTTCGAATTTCTTTTTAATTGTTGAAAGTTTCTAAAAAGGCTTAAATTTCTTCAATGTGAGTTGCAATTTACTAATATTTTGTAAACTAGAGTAAAATACAAAACTTTTCTTTAAAGTTTTCAAAATTTTTTTATTAACATATAATATCCTAAAAAATATGGATTACCTTAAGGTTCTCAGGCAAATTAAATTTAAATAACTTTTAAAACAATCACCTTGGATAAAAGGACCAATTCTATACACTATCCCCCACAAATTGCTGGCTTTTCATTGTGATTTTTTAGATAATACATTTTTTAGCATGTTTCGGCTTAATTAATTAATTTATACTATCATTTTTACATATAATGCATGCATTAGTCTGCTCAGTCAACAATTTTTCTAATTGACTAAGAATTAAAGTATTTTTTGGACAGTTTATTTTTTTATCTTAAAAAATTATTTATTGAATTGAAATTTTTAAAATCTAATCATGGTTACAAATTTAGAATTTTTCTTTAAAGTTGACTTTTTTGTCGAAAGTTGAGCTTTTCGATTGAAAACTTATCCTTTTGATTAAATATTCAATTATATGGTTAAGAATTTTTTGGTTTGTGCTTTAAAAATTAATTTTTAATTGAATATTGAAATTTTTGGGTCTGATTCAATTATTTGTTTGCAAATGTTTTGCTTTAGTGCCAAATTAATCCTCTTGGTGGAAAATTGATCTTTCTTCGTTAAAGATTTAACTATTTTATAACAAATTCAACTCATTCAAAAGATGATCCACTCTTTTTTGTGGTGAAAACTGCCATTCTTTTGTTTCCAATACACATTTTTTTAACTAAAAACTGAACCATCCCATTTTCGGTGAAAAATTAATTTTTTAATTCAAAATTCATCTTTTTTCGTTCGAAATTGATTTTATTTGTTCACAAATCATTTCTTTTGTTGAGATTTCCACGATTTTGTTCAAATTTCTTTTATATTATATTTTATTTTTTTATTAATTTCTTCGAGCGAAAAATCTACTTATATCATTTTTTATTTAAACATGATACCTGTTGGTTGAAAAATAATATTTTTCAGTTAAAAATTCAATTCTACTACATTTGTTGAAATATTGCCTTATTTTTCGAAAATTTGTGCTTTTTGTTAGAAAATTTTACTTCTCAGTTAAATATTTATCCTCTGGATTAACAATTCGAATTTTTTTTTCAATGAACACGGGATCTCACCGACCTCTGTGGGAAAGAAGATTACTCCAAAAAAAAACACGTTTAAATGGGATACTTAAAAATATATTTAAAAAATTGAATTGATTTACTTTTTACAATATTTTGAAGTTCAAAATAATTTCTGAAAGAAGATAAACTTCTTCAAATGTGATAAATGAATGTGGCTACGAACATACAATAACAGAGAAAAGAAATCATACTTTTAAGTCTCAAAAAGTAGATGCAATCGGTATTTTGTGTAACCCTTATTGTAAATAATATGAAGAAAAAAAAGATACTTACGATTTAAATTAAAAATACGCATCTTGACGTAAAGTGGCTTTAAGCAAATTTGTAGATATAATTTCGGCGAAACGTTTTATAAACACAATGGTTTTGTCGCTTGTATCCGTTTTTCCGAAAGTTAATTTTCTTATTTTCAATATATTTTTATAAGAAGAATCCATGACATAACTTTTGGATCTTTTTTGGCTTAAAAGGAAATCGAATAACCCTATCTAATAATCACTATTAACATGCATGTAGATTTTTCTTAGGTAAACGAATTCTTTTTGTTATTTTTTTTTGCTTCTTGAGTCGATAAAATTTTTTTTTTAATTTTCAATGTTACTTTATAATATTATTGATTAGAAATTTGGGCGAGTTTTTGAAATCATTGAAAAAAGTTTCAATGACTTTTTGAAAAAAAAAATTGGATAAGTCTCCTCTAAAAAAATTTGCGATCGTTCTGGAAATTTAAAATGTTATTCATATGAAAATGGATTTTTCTCGGTACAAAGCCTTATTTTTTCTAAAGGTTTTGAGTTGGATAATTAAATTTTTGCAATTGGTGATATTTAAAAGAAAGATAAATAATTACGTAAATTCATATAAATTTACCAGAGTCATCGAAGTTAAAACGAGTCAAAAACATCAGATTAATGTCATAAACACAAAATACGAAAGAATGTCATTGGAAAATTTTTCAGTCAAATTTTTTGATAAGTCAAATGTCCAAAAAAATAAATGATACTTAAAAAACAAAAAATTTTTATTAAAAATTTTCATTATGCATAGTGATTTTACTATTAAGCTATACTTGCCTGAAAAATGCAATAAACCCACTAAGTTGATATCACACTCAAGTATATTCCTTTTTTGTTACATTTAATACCCATAATACGATCAGAATCATTAAAGAATAGAATAAGTGTGCATAATTAAGAGATAGACACTGAAGTTCTTTTTTGTTGACACAAGCAGATGAATTAGTCTGGTTCCCGACCATTCGAGCCCACTTAAAGTCGGGGGCTAGTCGGGTCATCTAATTAGCCCCCGACCAGTAGCGTCACAGTAGATTAGTCGGGGGCTAGTCAGGTGACCCGACATATCCCAGTCGGAGCCTGATCGGATACTAGTAGGGGTCCTCTGATAATACATCCGCGTGGAATACTAACCAAACTCCCCAAAATTTGTGGAACATTCCCTAAAAGTTTTTCAAAATACTTATTATTCACGGAAATCTCCATAAACTTTTTTTAAATATAATAAGTGCTCAAATTTACCCAAGATTTAATGATAAACATATCCTACGCTTGAAAATGCATAAATTTAAGTACCTAAAATTCCCAAAAATTTGTGGAATATTAATTTAAAAAAAAAAACTTTAGCTGGAACGCAGCAATAGAAGAGCTTCGCTCTGCTGGAACTGCTATGTTGGTCATGGTAGTCTCTACTTCAGATAATTATGCTTCGTTACGTGTGGACTGCTGTCTTAAACACTCGACGCGTCATTTCTGTTGCGCGAGAGGCGGCACGTCGCGCCCTTGCGGATTTTCTTTAAAGCTACCGGTCCAGAACCGCAAGACTCAAATGAAGGTGGTAGCGATATCAGAACTGTACCGTGCTTAATAGTTTACGACTAGGATACTGCTCTTCACTGATTAAACAATAACTTTTTCTCTTTTCAATTTCAGCTACATGAAGAATTAGACTTTATTTACATATGGCAAACATTTCAGATCAATTTAAAAATAAGCATCTGTAAAAATTTAGAGCTTTATGACTTTCAGCAGACTTTTCAACTACATCCATATGTATCTTATCCAATATGGATTTTCTTAAAATTCCATACAAAGTTATTTATAAATGTTCCTAGAAATTCGAAATTTTCTAAAAAATATTACAAAAAAATAAGATTACGTCTTTTTGAAGATATCGATCGTTGTTTTTATAAAAAGTTGTTTTTGTACAAAATCATTAAAGTATTAATTATTTATTAAGCATACTTGACGTTAATTTAACATTAATAAATCTTTTCTCAAGACAAATTTTGTAAAATTATTGTTAAATATATTCTTAGTGAGTCACAATTAAAAAATCATTACGCTTTTTTAGATACTACCTCATTTGCTAAGACCTCGCCGAAAACTCAAACATAATAATAACCTGACCAGAGCCCCACTAGCTCCCGCCCCGAGTCTAAAGATTATCCGCAAGGAAATCAGTGAACAAAAATGCCCGACTAGCCCTTGTCCAACCACCGATCAGGCCCCGACTAAATTTTGACAACAAAAAGCCTAACTAGTCCTCGATTAGTCCCCGACTGGGTACTTTGTCAAAATTAATAACCCGCCTAGCTCCCGATTAGTGCCCGACATGAAATAGGGCCAAATGGGGTTATTTCCACACGGGTTGGGCCCTAAAATTTAATTACTTGCTGAAATTATTAAAGCTTTTTTTGGGCTGTAAAACGGGGGTATGAATAGACTAGGAAAGAGTGGGCCTCAATCAAGAGTGGAAATAAGTTAATGCATGGTTACTTAGAGCGAAATATAAACTGTGAGCAATTTTTGTTTAAATAAACGTGATTCCTAATGCCTCATCCTTACTGATGGAGTTTCGTGGCATGAAACGCGTTTTCGGAGGTGAAAACTTTTTCTGTCGCTTATGGAAAATTTGTGCGTTTCTTTTGTCCATCATCCTATATTTTGTATTTTATCATTGTCATACAGTTTTAAAATCAGAAGTGTGTTATTAGTAAATAGTTTATCTCGAAAATATTTTACTCAAATGTTATGGTTTCAAATTGTAATTTTGACTTTAGCTAATTGCCTATGGTAAATGAATAATTGATTTTAACGATCCTAGTTTAAAAATTCGACCTGTACTGTCTTTCCGAAATTCAAGGTGACTAATCTATACCTATTTCAAAAGTTGTAGAGGTTTCAATGTATTTCAAAAGATTTTAGGATTTCCAAAGTATTTTAAAAGATTTTCAAGATTTCATTAGTATTTCAAAACGCTTTAAGAGATTTCTAGTCATCCCAAAAGTATTTACAAATATTTTAACGATTTTTCGAATTTTTTTAACATATGTCAAAGGTTTTTGGTAGTTTAAACGTTACATTTGAACATTTTCAAGGATTTAGTAAAATTAGAAGTGAAATCTAAACATTTAAGGAATTGTATAGGAATTCCAGAAATTGAATGGTGCTTTAAGAGATTTCAATGGAAGGGTCCGCGATCTAATATGTTCACTGATATTTCCAAAATCTTACACGACTATCCATAAAAGTGAAATTGAAAGGAATTTCGCCATTCCGTGTTCGAGATATTGAATGCATATAAAAAATATCCCAGGAAGTAAAAAAAAAATATCAATTTCGAAAAAAATGTCAGTAAGCAGGTTAAGACTGCGAATCCATTGAAGAGACTAGGAATTTCAAGTAATATTTTTCCGAAATTCGTTGTCCCGAAATTTGAGATGAACTTTCCAATATTTTTCATCAGCTTAAATAATTGGTCTGCATTTCCGGGACAAGCAGACACTGCTTTGCAATATTACCTGCCATATTTCAAAATACATTGGAAATACTTAAAATATTAAAAAACCTGTAAAAATTATAATTGTTGACTTACATTTATTTTAGTTTTCTTTTTTATCATGCTTCTTATCCATAGAAATGAAAAAATTCATTTTTCGTTGCTTTTTGCACAGATTAACTTGGCATATGTTACGTTTTCGAACCATTGAAGTCTTTGGAGATCTCTTTCTTGTGAGGAAATTCTTTGAAATTTATAGAAATATTATTAAATATGGAGAAATGTTTAGCTAATATTGAAATTTGACCAAAATCATTCGCAATTTGATGGCGTTCCATGCAGTCATCAAAAGCACAATGAAACTTTTAATCATCTAATGAAGTCCTTCAAAATCTTTATTACGCTTGGGAAATTCTTAAAAATTTCTGTAAATTATTATTTAAAACTTCTTGAAATCCACTAAAATATTTGAAATAATTTTCAATAACAGTTCGCTTCTGTAAATATTGTATACAAGCTACTTGAGCAAAAAAAATAAAAAAGATGAGATTTTTATTCTGACAATTTGTTATTTGTTTAATCAATTCTGATACGCAGAAAAATAAGAATTATATTATAATTTTTATATTTGAAGCCTCAAGAAGCCTCCACAAGAGCAGACTGTTTGATCCAGCATATCAGTTTATTTAAATTGAATTTAGTTAATATAAATAGAAAAAAACATGTTTTATGTCGGTCTGAAATGCTTTTTTTCACTCAATTTAAAATATAATAATTCCCATTTTTGGTTTTGGCAAGTATACACAACTATTATTCATACAGTTTATGCATATAATTACAGAAGAAGAAAATCGAAAAAACAAAGTGAAATTTATGTTGCGAATAATTTCCTAAATTTATATGATAAAACTGCCGAGCCTAAGCAAAATTAGTCGAAATAAAAAGTTTTATATCTGTGTCAAAAATTCATCTATCTAAGAAAATCAATCGTGATTTTAAGGGTTGAGCTTATACCTATGAAGTTGAATTAGCTTTCTGAAAAACATCAAATGTCAATCAAATGTCAAATGTCAATGACATCCAGATGTCTAATTTCTCTTATACTGGTATTATCAAAATAACGTGTAGGAAATCCCTAGCTACACTTAGGGGAAAACTAAAACTTATAGGAGAAATTCTGAGGCCAGATTTGAATTAAGCGGCTAAAATACATAAGCGTAGCCTGGTAACTTGTCTTGTACAGAAAACTTTTTTTTGTGGGCCGGTCCCGCGTGAAAAAGTTTTAAAGTGTCAACAATGGCATGAGCGTTGAGCGAGTGTGCTGTTAGCGTAGGGTAAGAGTGGGGTAAGTGTAACTCCAGATGGTGTAAATTTTCACCCACGGATTTACACTAGGTAATTAGTTAAAGTCAAGATTACAATTTGAAACCATGACATTTAAATGAAACATTTTCATGATAAACCACTAACTATTTACACGAATCTGATTTAAATTTGTGTAATACAACTATTTTTTAAACTATCATATAAGAATGGTGGTATACAGAAGAAAAGCACAATTTTTGATAAATGACAGAAAAAATTTTTGACCTCCGAAAACGCGTTTCATGCCTCGAAAATCCGCCGGTAAAAATGAAGCATTAGGGACACATTCATAAGAAAATTATTTCTTACAGTTGATATTCTGCTGTTTCTTTCTTTTGAAAATGACCAAATGTTAGGTTCATTCTTCATTTTTAAAGTAATAATTAGTAAATACTGTACGTTGTTGCAGATGTTGATGATGTTTTAATCAACTTTTCTTTATCAATACATGCAGCCTTAAACAAACAGCTATAATTATTGCAATAAGTAATTAAATGTTAGAGACTGAGGATAAACTTTTTCAAGGTAACCTTTGACTGAATATGCAATTTCAAATTAATGATTTTCTAAATTAAACACATTTATTGTTAATCACAATCAAATCTCTCTTATTGCAAGTCTCGTTGATTGCAAGCTAAAACACTTGTCTATTACAACTTTCTCAGTTTCTACATGTGATTTTCACATGTTTTGTAATGCTTTAAAGTCGTATAAAAAATGCAAGCATTAAAGAAATGCAGTTGTGTGAACAAAAAAGAACTTCTGTCTCTATCTTTCAATTATGTAAAGTTATTGTATTCTTCAATGATTCTGAACGCTTTATCGGTGATAACTGTAATATATGATATATTAAAAGTCGTTTATCGCATAATTTCATACGTAATTCTGACAAAAACCACGATTTCTGTTCACTATCATTGTGTCTACCAGGATAAAAAATTAGATGATTAAATGAACTTACATGTACGTGAAGTTCTATCATAATTTCATGCAGCGCCTGTTCTGGAGCGATTGTCATATTATCCCTGTTGTTGTACACTAGCGCCACACTTTTCAATGTTAAGAAATAAAAACTAGAGTTGGTTCCTCATCACGTCTCTGTTCTGCTGCATACTCATTACTTCAAAGTATTGCAGTAATTATTGATGGGATTCTATTTTTAGAATAATGGGCAATAAAGAATGGGTGGGAATAATCTCTTCAGAAGAGGCGCTTTATACAATTAGGATAAAACTTCACTTACAGGTGAGTTTGTTTAATAATCTTTTTGTATTTCGCGCCTCTTACTCCGAGATTATCATGTAGCCGCTTGAATTCCATTACGGCGACATAGTTGCCTCGAAATCATCATTATTTTCTCGAAGGTCTAATACTTTCGCGTATTCAAAATTTCTGAAGTAGACCTGTCCGTATTTTTACGTACAACAGCATGAACCTAATGTTCCAATAAAGGCTGCAAATTCCCTGTTCTTACATTGTTTAATATTTTGAAACCTTTTGATTTGAGAAATTAGTTTTAACCTTTTATCTTCTGGGAGAAGAACAGTCGTGTCATCCGAATTATAGTCTAATCCCAAATAGCAACTATCGTAATGAGGGCAATAGGTTACTCTTTCTTAAATTAATCATAAACTGTAATTTTGTCTAAAGGTTACAAGTTTGCTCAACATTGCTCTGACAATTGACTGCATTGTTCCCGAAAAGGAGCATATCATCTAAATAAATAACCGATTCCAAACCTAGCGAATCTAAATGTGAAACAACCAGCTTCATCGATTTTGTGAAAGTAAACAATGCTGTAATCATAGCAAAAGGTATACAAGTATATTCGTACAGAATTCCTAAAAACGTGAATCTTAAAAACTTTCTATCTGTATGCGCAAATGGAATCGAATGTTAGGCATCTTTTAGATCAAGGTTTTTCATATAACAGTCCCCTTCCCTATGGGCAGTAAGACGTTGTAGTTGGTGGGTAGGTTTTAGGGTGTGGGACACAGGGGGCGACCGGACCTCGGTCTGCATGAGTATGGATATGGATGAAACGACCCCTATAAACGGGCTCTCCTGGTATGCATGATTGTAGTATGATAGAAAAGTGAAAGAGCATATCTAACACAGGCTTCCTGGATGCCTGGGTCGAGGTCCCTCCCAGACCGATCTCAAATCTCTGGAGTCGGCACGGGAATGACCTGCGGCCCGCACTGCGACCAAGAAGCAGCCCTACGTTTGTATGGTGGCCTGCGAACGGGTATTTATTTAGTTTCTCGATCAATGTGACCACCCCCCTAAGCCATGGGTGTAGATTGATCGTGCCCATGGCTCTTTGGCACCAAGAGGTTACGAAGGTGTCCTAACGGCCTCTCGGAGACACTGTACAACCTCGCCGAGTAATTAGTTTTACCCTTGCATGCGGGGCTCTGCAGTGGCGGACCTTTTATTTCCCTAGCTACTCGATCTGTCTCTCCGACAAGCCTCACTCAGGCGGCCGCTGTACCCCCAGCTTCTTCGGGAGCTAAGGGTGTTACGACCCCTCTGAGTGAGGCTATGCAAACGGAAGTAGCTGATCAGCCCCCCGATAGAAAAACGCATTAGCGGTTCCCTGAAAAGGAGACTAAGGAGGCAAGCACAGCGGGCCAGTGGAGCAGCTGCAATACCTGTTACATCGACGATCACAACGCAGATAACCAGCACTGAGACTCAAAAGCGAGGAAGGTCCAACAACCGACGAACACGGAGTCGTTGGGGGTTGGACTGACGGTCGCTCAAAGGACTGACTCTTTAAATGTGTTGGTGCCGGATACGAGCTATCCGGACTCGTTGCTCACTGCAGGGCAGCTAGAGCTTCTCAAGGAGGATTGTCAACTCAAGTTTTTGGCCGGGACAAGACCTTGGAAAGGCGCATCTCTTCAGGTGGGTGGGTTTGAGTTGTTCCAGAAGATGGTTAAGGCTACGGCGTGGTTCCCAGGTAAACTGACGGACCCGCAGGTTGTTTTCGGTCGGCGTGTCAGTGAACAGGAAGATCGGGGCCAGACCTAAATGACTACTCCCGGTCTAACCATTACTCAGATTAACTTGCATCATAGCAAAGGCGCCTCTGCAGTTTTGCAGAGGGACATGGCTGTGAGGCACACGGGTATCTCACTAATCCAGGATCCCTGGCTAGGTCCAGATACCATCAGGGGCTTAGGGGGGTTGTTTTGTGTTACAGAAATCCTAAGGCGGCCAATCAAAGGGCATGCATACTGGCGAAAGGAGTCAACGTTTTCCCGCTGCTTCAGCTATTGTCCACTACTGATTTAGAGTCAATTAGAGACGTGGATACCCTGGAGGTGGCAGCCGAGGTTTTCACGAAAAACGAAGGAACTGTGGACTTCATTCACATCGATGGGGGATGAATATAGGAGTGCAATACGCAAGGCAAAGCATGAAAGCTGGACCAACTTTTGCACTAATATCGAGAAGGGGTCAGAGGAGGCTAGACTGGACTAGCTCCTTTCTTGAAATCCGGATGTTATTTGTGGACTCTAAAATTGCCCGGCGCGGGATACTCTGAGCCCGGCGCGGGATACCCAGTCCTCTTACAGATAGCTGGTGAGATCATCATTGGGCCTTTGGTGAGACTTGCTAGGGCTAGATTGACGTTGGGTTATGTTCCGGACGCATGGAGGGGTACGAGAGTAGTCTTTATTTCGAAGTCTAGCAGGATCGGTCATACTTCACCCAAGGATTTCTGACCTATTAGCCTTACATATTTCCTGATAAAAACAGTGTAAAGACTCGTCGACAGATATTTCCGCGATAAGGTCTTGTCAAGTAGTCCTTTTCACAAGCAACAACACGCCTATAGGGCTGATCATTCGACCGAGATGGCCCTGAGCACTGCAGTTGCCACATGTTGGCTAATAGGAATATAACCACGATCAAGGTTGACACCACTTTATGTGGAACCGTTGACACGGTATGTCCACAGGGGGACGCTCTGTCTCCCTTGTTGTGATGCCTAGTAGTAAATAAATTGCTTCATCTACTCACGAGTCAGGGCTTCCACGTCATAGGCTATGCAGACGATATACTAGTTACCGTGTGCGGCCAGCATCTGGATGCGCTCTTCGGAGTAATGCAGCAAGCACTAAGAACAGTTGATTCATGGCACTTGGTAATCAAGTGCAAGAAGCTTGGAGCAACTCTTTAACTTTGTAAAAGAGCCATATGGAAAAGCTGGGGCTTGAAACCGGAGACACGTATATGGATCGACACAGCGATCCTGCGATCCAAACTAACCTATACTTCAGCCGTCTGGTGGACCAGGGTCGAACTTTCTACTGTGAAGTCCCGACTGCAAAAAATCAGTGGACTGATTCTGAGAGGTATTACTGGTGCCTCGAATTCGGCACCCACGATGATCCTGGGGGAATAATAGAATTGGAGCCCCTCCATCTCACCATAAAAGCCGTAGCTGCAAAGGCGGCCTGGAGAATAAATATGGTAAACGATAGCATTATCTCGACAGTTATGCGGATAACAATCGCCTATCCACAAAAGAGGAAGGAGCTAACGGTGCGGCACACCTGCTTAGTGAAGCAGACAACTCGTTTACAGATGGCTCCAGGGACAAAGAGAACGCTGGAGCAGGTGCATACCGTAGAAGGAACGGCTTCGCAATTGCGATGGGGTCCTATGCAACAGTTTTACCATTTGAGATTATGGCCTTGCTTCCGTGCGCCTATAAGGCAATGGAGTACGGCGGGAAAAGAAACATTTGTATCTGCTCAGATGGCAGGGCTGCAATCACGGCTCTGAATGAAATGACGACTTCGTCGCTGCTAGTATAGGAGTGCTTTAAGGCAATAATTAAGCTAGCGGCAGAAAACCAAATCACTCTTCTCTGGATCCCTAAACAAAGTCGCATCAGGGGCAATGAAGTATCAGACAGGTTAGCAAAGCTAGCAACAAAGAAAAATTTTACTGGACCTGAGCCAGTTTTAGGCATATCCAGTAGGTCGGTCACTGAAGATATTAATAGTTAGCTGACCGAGGAACACCAGAATGAGTGGGATGCGGTCTCTAGCTGCAGACAGGCTAAATCACTCTTGGGCTAAACCCTCATCGAGCGAAAAAGATTCTTAAGTTCTGAAGGAAGGAAGCCAAAATCCTAACAGAAATGTTTATAGGACATGGAAACCTTCGGTTCCACAGACATAAGATTGGGCTTCAGGAAAGTCCCCTCTGTCGTCTATGCGGAAAAGACAACAAGACTTCCACTCATATCCTCGGTCACTGTCCCGGGATTGCGGGGAAACGTGTAACACGCACAGGCAGTTGCTGCATCAGTGAGTCTGAAATATCGGCCTACAGCGTGCCCGCAGCTTGGTCGAATTATTCTACGAACCGTTTTATCATCTTCAAGTTAAAAATGCTCTGTTTTTAGAAACTTATTTAAATGCTCAAGTATTACGATTAAACGATAAGAAAAGTCTTTTTTTGGCAGAATACAAATTTTTCATATAAGTTCACCTTTACAAGGTTTTTCTATTCTGATTGCTCTCACATTCATTAATTCACATAATTTCTCATTTATTATCCTAGATTCATGTATCCACCACTGAGCTTAATTAGGTGATATGAATTGACAAACCTTAGACACGAAAGGAATTTTATAGACATTAATCCAGCTCTGTTCATTCTTATTAGACGTTAATTTTTTTCACTGCTCAATAAAATACTTTAAACGACCTGTATGACTCACCGTGCTGAACGCCTTGCCCAGCGAGACGCTTGCCTTTGCGATCCCCTGGTCTGTCTCTGGCCTGGTGTCGATGTCTTCTGCCTGCCGAACTTCGACCTGCTCTGATAAGCCGATTTGGATTGACGTCTCCTTGTTGTCGACGCGGCGGCCCCTGCACCTTTTTTTCTTGACTGCTTTGCGCTGATTGTTTTTTCGCCTTAAAAGCACTACTGGCTGCAGTTAAAACTTTTGCAGCCTTAACTTGATCCTCTACGTTGGTACCAAATAACCACTTACCCACTTCCGTAGATCTAAGCGTCTCTCGCAAGGAATTATGGATGTTTTTTAAAATGAGATTTCTGTGAATCAAAGATTCTTCAAATTATACATCAAAAACGATTCTGCGAATGATACTAAGCTAATCAAGCCCCCCAGACTGACTGTTATTCTTTGTTGCGTCTCCATAATACGCAAATCCCTTTTAATTATTGCAGTTTGTGTCTTTTGTAGAGTTGTCTTTACCTTTGAATTCAGCTTGAGTGAATCCAAAAGTAAGCATTTTTTGGCAAGAGAAAATTTAGTTATTAAAGACCTCTTCAGTCGGCAAACCATTCTTAATAATTTCCTCAATCCTGATGACTAAATATTTATCACCTGAGGGCGATTCTTTTTTTAAATCGGTCTGGGGCTCACCTATATCTTGCGTATCATCAGGCTCCTTGGCGCATTCTTACCTGAAGATTGTACCACCTCTGGTACTTTCTGAGCCTAGTCTTTATTTATTGGAGTACCCAATTCGCTTCGAACGGCGTCTCTGTCGGAACTCCTATCACGTCGTGACGGACTTCTTCTTAAAGAGCAACTCCTCTTACGCATTCAATTCTCCTCGAAGTCATCTAGACGATCATCTTCATTGTACCTCACTGTATCGTTCCGACGCGGGCGACTGTGACGTCTATAGGTCAGAGAAGAGCTATCAGTTGAACTACTAAATCGCCTATCCGACCTTCTGGAACAACGACTCTTATAGCCTGTGAATTGCTTATTTTCTTACAATACGTACGTATATATCTTGGGATTTTTAAGCTCTTCCTTTATTTTACAATTTCATAGCAATCGCTTTTGTACAATTAACCCTTATATAAAAAAGCAACATTCTGCAATGAAAACACGTATTGAAGAAAGTCGATATCTACGTAGAGGAAACTTACGTGAATCTACAAATATGTTAATAGTAATTTTTAGATAGGATTTCCCTTTTAAACTACAAATGATCCACAGGTTTGGTTATAAATTCTTCATATAGCAATATATGAAAAATAAGAAAATTAACGTTTTGGAAAAACGACAGAGACTACAACAACATTGTATCGATCAAAACTTTTCGCCTACGTTATATCTACAAATAATTACCATAATAAAATTCTTATCCGATTTATTCTTACGCTCCACTCGTTTGTGTATAATATTTACAGAGGCGGACTAATGTTTAATATTATTCTATTTATTTTAAGGGATTTAAAAAAGTTTATTATAATTTGAACACATTTCAAAGAATTTCCCTAAATCAATAGAAGTTTTAAACTTAATGAAAAATTCCTCTTTCGTCTGAATATGTATCGGGATCAAACATCTGTCTTATTCCACTATATTAATTTTATCCAATGAGCAAAGTGTTATAATTTCTTCAGAAGTCATAAAAGTTAGTATATGTATATAGGAGTTGTTTATCGTTTCAGTTCATACAAAATCCTAGAAAAAGTACCATTTCTTTTCTCTGTTATTGTGTGTGCTGAGCTACATTTCTTTACCGCATTTGACGAAATTTAACTTCTTATAGAAATTATTTGGAATGTCAAAATATTGTGAAAGTAAATCAATTTAATTTCGTGTTATGTATTTTTTAAAAGTTCCATTTAAACGTGTTTTTTGGAGTAATGTCCTTTCTCTAGGAGTTTTTTTCTCATGAAAAATTACGTAAATGTACTGTATGATTAGAAAAAGCATGACGATATATTGTCTAATAGTGATAGACGGCACTGCATTTACATTTTCACTAAAATCTACACCTTTCAGAGCATAGATAAATTAGTTAAAACCTTAATTAGAACAGATAACTTTGATACCAAAGATTTAAACCTTCAACCAAAAAGATGAAGAAGAATTTTAAACGTAATACGTGAATTAACCAACATTTGGTTAAATTTTTCACTTAAAAAGATTAATTTTTAATTTCAAATATCAATAAAATAAAAATAAAGTTTAACAAACTCGTGGAATTTTCAACCTAAAAAATTATTTGTGAACGAAAAAAATAATGTTTTAACGAAAAATATCAATTTTGAATTTAAAAATAAATTTTCCACAAAAAATGGGATGGTTCAGTTTTTAGTTTCAAAAAAATGTATATTGAAACAAGGAAATTTTCCAAAAAATACTTAAATCCTCAGTCAATTAGATGAATTTTTAACCAAGAAGATTTATATATGGATTGTGTGTACAAATTACTGTATAGATAAATTTATTAAGACAAAACCTGCTCAAAAATTTAATATTTCAAAAATCACAACGGAAAGCCAACAACTGGGGGAGGAAGGTGTATAGAATTGGTTCTCTCATTTTACCAGTTTATTTTTAAAGTTATTTAAATACAATATGCCTAAGAAGCTCAGGGAAATTCAATTTTTTTTATTTCACATGCTGCGAAAAAGAATCCTGAAAATCTTAAAGAAAATTTTTGTATTTTACAGGATTTTACGAAATATTATGAAAAGTACAATTCACTTTAAAGATATTTAAGCCTTTAGAAACTTTCAAAATTAACAGCGAATTCATATGCTCATCAAATCTCATCAAATATTCGACAGATTTTTAAAATTTCTATTAGTAATTTGTTTAATAGGAATACTTGAAAATAATAGAACAAATTTTAATTGTTCAAATAATTATTTTATGAACATCATTGATTACAGAAATAATAACGTGCAGAAAGTACATTAATGAATCGCAATTTCTGATTTTTTTATTCTGTGAAAAATTCGAAACCACGTACTAGAACACGGAATTATATATATCATATTTTCATGCTTATATATTAGATTTAGAGGAAAATGCATTTTCCCTGTACTAGATCAATGGAAAAATACATGGTATTACGTCACCCTTAAAGATTATCGCATTTTTCTTACTTTTAAGATTATTTTTTGGGCATTCGAGAAAAATTTGGAGATAAGAACTAAAAAATTTAAGCAAAGAAAAAGAAAGACTACCTAATTTTGTCACTGCGTGACTTTTAATCTATCTTAAAATTTAATAAATCCTACATTAAGTCTATCGAAATCCTTCGATATTAAAGAAAATCCTTTAAAATTGTCATAATTACACATTTATTAAGGTATTAGTAATACAAAGAAGAATAACAAATAAATTTTAATTTTTATATTCTAAGCCTCTCAAGTAGATCTATTTACTATTTTGACTAATAAGATATTTTAAATATTTAAAATTAGAATATTGCAAATTGAATGCAGGTGATTATAATTATAAAAGAAAAGCGCACTTTTTAATCTAAAAAATCATTAATTTTAAACTTATTATAATTAATATGAATAGGAAAAAAACCGTTTTTGCATTTACAGAATAAATTTAAGAGCTCTTTCAAATCCGAACATCCGTCTTGAATATTACAAGACCATACCATTTGATGGCTCTCAGCCATATAGTAAAGTTTGCTGATAGCCCGGTGGAAAAATCGATTTAGATGAATCCGACATTTGAGTTCCTGTAGACGGCCATTAATCGTCATATCCATTGACTAATAATAATGCAAACTTGCTCTATACACTCCTTTATTTGGCACTGCGACATATATAAAGTCGGGGTCGGGGAAATCGCCTTGTACCAGTTCATTTTGTATGTACAATGTACTTCTATGACGGTGTTCATCTACATTGTAACTTTGAAAATCTTTGGCAAAGTGCCACTTAGCTCCTATTTTAAACCAAGTATCCTTTGGAGTATGACGGTCAGAAATATGTTCATGGAATGGTGCAACTTCTGAGGCATGATAATAATAATGAAGGGGTTCGCCCGTTCGAATAAAATATAAAACGTGATGAATAGTTCCGTAATTAGGGCTCATGAATGCGGGAACTTCCCAATTTAATATCTTTTCTATCATTTCTTCATAAACAGATCCGTCCCCCATTGTTATACGAACACGGTTATCAGCCAAATCTGGGAAGGCCAGCAGACGACCACTTCTTCCACCTGCACCTAATTTTGTAAACAAAAGTAAAACGAATCAACGAGGATTTTTAATGTGTTAAGTTATACTTTTTGAAATTTCCAACAATCAAGGATAAACAAAAAATTTACTATGTACAGTGGTGCGCAAAAGTTTTAGACCAAACACATTTTTGACTATATCTGGTGAATAAAAGCAGTTGAGAAAAATTGAATATATAAAAAAAATTCAGTATTTTATTGAACCAAAAAAGTACAACATTTACTTATTTTTAATGAAGTTTGTTGACAATTCCATTCACATTGTTTGTAACGACAGTGTTCAAAAATAATGTGCCACACTTATCCAATAGGTTCATAAAATGGTTAAGGTTCATAAAATCAACAAGAAAGTTATTATTCCGTTGCTTATTGACTAATACTTTGTAGCCATACCCTTAGCAGCAATTACAGCAGCACATCGTCGAGGCATTGAATTAACTAAGCGTTTAACGTAGTCTTTCGGTATTTTTTCTTATTCTTCCTGAAGAGTTCACCAGAAGTCATCCTTGTTCGAATGTTTCTTCGTTCCAACATGTCTTCCGAGTGTGTCCTACAAATTTCCAATCGGATTTAGGTCTGGAGATTGAGCTGGATGATCCAGGAGCTTCACTTTTCACCCTTTCAAGAATTCCTGAATAAGCTTCGACGTATGTTTAGGATCGTTATCTTGCTGGAAAATCCAATTGTTGGGCATTTTTCTTCTAGAATATGGTAAAAATTTTTCTGCCATAATATCTCGATACATAACTTTGTCCATGATGCCTTCAATCGTGTGCAGTGGACCTACTTCTTGCGAAGACATAGCGCCTCAAACCATGACTGATCCACCTCCGTGTTTGACTGTTGGAATTTGATACCGAGAATCGTATTTGGTATTTTTCGGACGTCGAATATACTTCTTACCATCACTTCCGAATAGATTGAACTTCGATTCGTCAGAAAAAAGTACTTTAGCCCACTGCTCCAGAGTCCAGTGTTGGTATTTCTTTGCAAAATCCAATCGGGCCTTCTGATTCTTCTTGCTGATCGAGGGTTTCTTAACAGCAATGCGTCCGAACAGTCCCATATCGTTCAAACGACGAGCCACAGTGCTCCTACTCACGTTGGCAAGGTTTTCATCGCGGAGTTCATTGGCAAATTCAGATGCTGTCTTCTGGACATCAATTGTTCATTTGCGCTTGATGATCTAGTCAACACGAATTGTCGTCTTCTGCGGTCTACCAGATCGTGGGAGGTCCAGTAGACTCTGGGTAGTACTTAATTTCTCAATTAATCTATTTACAATACTCTTATTTATTTTCAATAGGCAGCAATTTCACGAGAAGTCTTCCCTGATAGGTTAAACAATTGACAAAGGCGACGAATCGCAGTTGTTACCATAGCATCGCTTCTAGAGATATCTGAACATAGTGGCCCAATAATTTTGCACACGTCAATATGGAATATAATCGAAAAAAACAATGGAATTTTTTTTTCAAAACTTGTTACCTACCTTAATGTTTGGTACAAACAGTATACATAATTCTCGCATCAATGGATTTTTACTCGAATTCGCCTTTGAAGGAATAGATTAGAAAAAAAATGTGGCCCAAAACTTTTGCGCACCACTGTATATTCTCACCTCAAATTGATAATTCTCATTCACTCAGTTTCTCATTAACCTAGCGTGACCATAATTTGTTTTCGAGAATTAGGACGAAAAGCTTTAAAAAATGAGAATAAAGTAGGACGCAAATTAATTTTGAAAAACGGACAAAGTAGGATATAAAAGTTTAAAAAATATAACAAAGTAGGACAGAAAAGTTTGAAAAAAGCATACAAAGTAAATTAAAATAGTTGAAAGCAGGACGAAGTAGGGCACACTAGAATACAAAGGATTAAAGAAAAAAGAAAATTTCCAAACATATTTTTTAAATGAACTGTTTCATTTAATTTTACCAACGTTTAAAATCTTACACTTTTATTTTTAAACCCCAGTACATTCTAATTAATATCACAAATGCACAAATATACGATTGTCGTATAGTAGGAATATATAATAGTAATAAAAATTATTTATTTGAAATCTCAAGACAAAAACACGGACAAAATAAAAAATCCTGTAGGACAGCTCACATAAGCCCTAAAATTAGGACATGTCCGGGAAAACGTGGACAGATGGTCACTTTACATTTACCTTAAAAATCGCTTTGCTTCTTGTATCATTTTTTTTATTCTTTGAAGGAGCCATCCATTGACTCCGTATGTGACTTAAAAAAAACTTGATTTATACTAATTCAGATAAGATAAGCATTCAATGCAAAAATTATAATTGAGAAAAGACACGTTTCATTATGAAAACACATTCTTCATGTGTTGTTTTCCAGCTTCCTTATTAGTGATAATGAAGGTCAATGTCTTTTCTGTTTGAATTGAAACCTCCTTTGCGATAAAGGTATGACAAGGTTAAAATTTGTATTTGAAGTAAAAATTCTTTCTAAAAACAGGCGTCTATTATACTGAATGCGTTATCCCCCAAGTCAGTAAATAAAAAGCTGTAAGAATGTGTCGAGGCGGTTAAGATTTCCTGATACGTGAACAAATTTGTCATCTTTCAAAATACTAAAAATTACGATAGTAAGAATGTGGTAATTTATGTTTTCCTAATAAGCAGAATCAGACACTGCCATATGTTAAGAAATATTCAGTAAGAATAATTGGTCAAGAATACGACTGGCATTAACATAAGTGAATTTTTCGTCACTCGATATGGAGAAAAACGGATATTGAAAAGCAGATATTAAAAACTTTGATATTTAACCATAACATATAGATATTACGGAATATATTCTGCCCTTTAATTTCTTGGATATTGTCAGTTAAAATCTTCATTTTAATTTCTGCGGATACTCTGCTTCAATATCTAGATTTCTGTTCCATAGTTAAATCGCTAAGATATTACCTATTATTATCTAGATGGTCTGTGCTTACATCTATTTTTCTCCTTGTAGCCAAGAATGAGTGTGTATTGGTGTGATTTCTATTATATGTAATAATTTTATTACAATCTTACACTTACATACAAAATGTAGTAGCGCCAATGACGCAAGGAATAGAACTTGAATATAAATCGCCATTGTTTTTTCACTAGACAATGAAAGCGAACAGAGACTAATTTTGTCAGGAATTTCGTATGAACTGTTTAGATAAACGACTCTCAAATGCACTGTCTTTGATGGCTTCCACTTAATAACAACTTATTGTTTATTCCTTAAAATATACATAGGGGAATGAGAAATATTGTTGGTCTCAGATGCGAGACACTTCCTTATTTGTTAAATTTATTGTCTATAAAGCATTCATAATTGTGAAACATTGCAATACGTGTTTCAGTTTGAATAGTAAAGATAACAACAAAAAGTTAAATTCACTCTGTTTTCTTTTCAGTTAATTTTTTGAATGAGAAACACAAAATATCGTGCAACTAGGAAATTCCTTGAACAGAAACCCCCTTTTTGTTGATCCAACATTATTTTGGACAAGGCCTTTACTTCTAACATGCTTTTAGATTAATTTAAAGTTCGTAAAAATAATAAAATGAAATGCTATAATGAATAATATACATGTTTAAGGGCATGTGATACTAAGAAAACTGTCAATTTTACCAGTTTAATGCTTCCCCGGATTTTTTTCTAGAATAATAAATATTTTGTCTCAAAAATTTGTGAAATGATAGCGAACATGCTAACGGACGTCCCCACACACTTTTTTGCGGGTTAATTCAAAAAAGTTTTAATTAGGCAAAAATGTGATTAATCTGCATGGCGCTTAGGAAATAGTATCGATTTTTTCAGTGTTAGATTCCCCCGGCTTTTTTCCTAGGATAAGAAATATTTTACCTTTAAAATCTGGGGAATGATAGCGAACATGCTAACGGACGTCTTCTCACACTTTTTTTGTGTTTTTTTATCAAAGAATTTTTGATATTGCTAACAACGTGCGTGTATATTCGAGGTTATGTATGTTACAATTACACCGAGCGTTACTTCACAACTACACAATAATTTTGGCCGAAAACTTTAAAACTACAAATAAACATAGTAACTAATCTCCCGAAACTAACATTGTTTGCAGCCAATCAAAAAAGTTCATTTCATAAATAATTTCCAGATTTTTGGAAAGTCAGAAATAAAAAACGACGTAACCTCAAAATAATGCATATGCATACAATTTTTATTGAGCACAATAAAATTTTTTGTTATTATCCCTCAAAAAAGTGTCCGGGGACGTCCGTTTTGATATTGTATAGCATCTCCGAATTGAGTTTTTAAAAATTTTCATTTTTGTGGAAAAATGCCGGGGAAACTGTAAGTATCACATGCCCTTAACCAATTTTTTTCATTCTGAATATCTTTAATTTAAAATTATGTCATACGTCAGAATATAATTGCAACCTAACAGTTGAATTATTAAGGAAGCAAGACGATTTTATAAATATGTTTACATTTTTAATTTACAATGATTTATTTTTTAACAAATGATTTAAATTTCTAACAAAAAATATTAAAATTTAACCAAAAATATATACATTTTTAAGCCAGGAAGAAGATTTTTTTGAAAGACTGTTGAATTTTCAATAAAAAAGCTCATTTTCATCAAAGAAACATTCTGTTGGTAACATAAAAGATAAGCTTTAACAGAAAAAAAGTTTTCATTTTTTAAGCCAAAAAGATGAGTTTTCTAAAATAACGGTTGGAATTTCAACACAAATTTTCAACTAAAAGAAAATTTGATTTTTTTTAGAATTTGTTTAACTTTGAACCAACTAGTTTACTATTTAACGAATAAAGATGAATTTTCAACAAAATAATTGAATCATCAATGAAAGAGAATTCATTTATAACCAAACAGTCGTGTTTTCTAAAGAAAGACCTTGCAATAACTATCAAAATAGGCGAATTTTTAACCCAAAAACATTATTTTTTAAGGAAAACAAGTGAATTTCTTAAAAAATGTTTGGATTTTTAACTAGAAAAATTCGATGTTTTATTTAAAATGCCAATGTTGAACAATAAATGAATTTTATGCAGTCTTAATAAATTAGGCTAACCAGATAAAGTTACTAAGTTTTATTTAAAACAATTGGCAGGAAGAAGAAATATCTACCAAAGTGTTAAACATTTACCATTAAAGATTATTTTATAACAAAAAAGATTAATTCTCTAAAACTTGAATAGTAAAATTTGAACTTTCAACAAGTAATCGAATTTCTTAGCAAAATATAACTTTTTATAATAATAGTTGTATTTCTAACAGATAATCTATTAAACAAATTTTTATTGATCATAACTTTAATTTTTATGTTAAAAACTAATAATAGATATACATATTAATTTTAAAAGTACTAATTAAATGTACCTAAATATACATAATTCTCTCTATTTTATTTAATCTCTTGATCATAATGAAAACGCCAAAGTAAAGTTAAATATTTAAAAAAAAATTTTTAGCAATTATCTAAGATAACAAATTGCTTAAAATAAGTGAATTATAATAAATTGTTTAATAAATCATATGTTTTAACGCGCAATAATTATCACCGCACTAAATGACCAGAGAGAAAAAAGAAAATATTCTTGTTTTTTAGAAAAGACCGCAACAATCAGGCATTATTATGGGCAAAGATGGTTATCACCAATGCTAATTTGTTTAAACAATTATTTTCAGTAAATTTCGTTCACTGTTTCTTTGCTTTGAGTGAAAAGTGAATGAAAAGTTAAATATTAGAGGAAAAAATGCAACTCTCTGTCGATATTCAAAGATAATTTTATTTAATATAATAATGAATTACTTAAACAATTACGTTTCTTAACTTGAATGAGAATCTTTACCTAAATCTAAATGAAAAATTTTACAGCAATTTGGAAAGTACACAAATACTTTTATTTTTTGTTTCCGCGCTTCAATTAAAAATATTTCAATTAATTTTTGACAGATTTTAATATTTTATATCATTAATTTCTTTGGTATAAATACTTGAAAGTGCTAAAGAAAATTTTATTGTATCAAATAGTTTTTTTTCTCGATATAACTATAAAAGGCTCAAGCAATCAGTTAAATAAAATACGCTTTAAAAAAAATCTTAACACGATTAAAAATTTGGAAGTATTCTTAGATATCAACCCTGTATCTAAAAATATTTTAATTCTTCAAAAACTGGTATAAAAGATCTTAGAAAATAAATTAGTCCTTGAAAACAATAAAATTCATATGGAATTATGTAAAATTAACATTTTTCCCTGCCTTTTTTCAATTAAGTTATATACTTTAAAAAATGTGTTGAATATATGATTGTGTAACTATAAAAACGAATTATTTTATTATTATTAAAAAAGACTAAGCATTCTTTCACGGTCAATTGTGGGTCCGGATGCAATAAGGGCACATAAAATTTTTTCGTGCGAAAACGAAGTCCCCTGGAGGCTTTAGAAAAAATTTTCGAATTTTAATTTTC
>NC_046659.1:146192638-146208314 GCF_010883055.1 Belonocnema kinseyi | reverse complement strand
ATTTCGACATTTTCAAGAGCGAAAAAAATCACGATGTCATATGAAACTTGAAATGTTTGGTATTGGATATTGTTGACAGATGACAATACGCCAATTAGCACTCGAAAACTCCAGCGCTGACATTAACTAAAATCATCACTACTCCTAAACTATTAATGATTTTGATATAAAACTTTTCAAAAAACTTTATCATAGTTTTCTCCGCATTTTTGTCACGAGAAATCCTTGCTTGTTCAAAATTCGCTCGATAAACGAAACGCTGGAAGTTACAAAAGTCCGATTCGCGCCGAGCATCAGAAAAAAATTATTAAAAATTTTTCAAATTTTTTATTTTGAATTCCTGTTCCTTTATGAATCGAAGGATACCCTAAGGTATATTTTCTCAAAATTTTATTCAAAAATTCCAAAAACTGACGTACAGAGCACGAGTTGAAGTTAAAAACGGATTAAAATCAATCAAATTTTACATCCATATTTATCTTTTGAAAATTAAAATTCGAAAATTTTTTCTAAAGCCTCCAGGGGACTTCGTTTTCGCACGAAAAAATTTTATGTGCCCTTATTGCATCCGGACCCACAGTTAATGATTGTTTATAGACAAAGTTTTTTTTCAAATGCGAGACTTAACCGTAATATTACGTAAAGTTCCAGTTTGTCACTTATATTTTTTTATAGGGACCCATTAGAGTGGCTTTAGCATAAAAATTTCTTTTGTTTAGGAAATTATTTTGCCAAATAGATAGTTCTTTTTACTAAAAATTAGAAACAAGAAATTTTCATTTTACTAAAATCAATCACTTTTGAAACTAAACTCGCTAAAACTCGGCTTCTGCTCGAGAAAATGATCTCGGTTTTTTTTGCCAACTACTAAAATATCTAACGATGCCAATTATGTTTCAAAAATAGATTTATTTTTTCTTTTGGAAACTTAGCCCTGATCAGGTTCGTTTACGGTCCAAATAGCCTTCCTTAATTTGAGAGTAAGGAGTCTTGTATTATACCGTACTCACAATAAATTTTCATGAAACTACCTCTTTGGTTGTAGCTTTTCGAATGCATGATTCTTTGGTTAGGTTAAATATTGATGATAGTATTTATCTTCTTTTTCAATAATTTTTCTGATAAGAAGCCTGAAAATATATTATATATTTATTTTTAGGAATGCTTTAATTCAGAAAAATTTAAAAAGTTAAACTGAATTAACAGCCATAAATCTGCATGAAAAATAATTCACAAGTGTTGCAATTTTTTTCAGCCTGATATTGAAAAAAATATCCTCCATATTTTGCTAGTGCGAGTCCCAATAACACGTTTTGTGCTGTTCCTAACATAATAAAGCTATGTTTTGCATAGAATCAATCGATTACCAAAAAAAGGTCACTGGAAGAATGTATTTTTTGACATGAAATTGTCCAAAAACAACATAATAATTTAAAAATAAAATTGTTAATGACTGGCTCGTGTCGAGCGCCCCTTTGTAAATATAAAAAAATTTGCGCTGGAGGAAATTTACAGCGTTTTCATCAAAATCTAGGAGCTTAAATTTGAAGTAAAATTTTTTGTTATTTAGGCATTAATGGGCTAAAGGAAAGAGACCTAAGATGTAATATTTTCGAATCAAGATCATATATGGCTGAAAAAGAGACTTATTCTCAAGGATTTTAGTAGCTGCATGATTTTTGGCATTGCGAGTTTAAAACAAATTAATTTAAAACATAAGTAAATTATTTGAATCTTAGTATTTGCTGCATCGAATATGAAATTTTAAGAACATATTCTAATGTTTGATAATTTTGATAAATGTGTGGTTAATCAATTTGACATATAATAAACTATTTTTCAGTTTGAAATCTAAAACCTTTCACATGCCACTATATTTATTCTAATGAATAAACAATAAGCTGTTCTTTGTTACAAATAGTAAATGTTAGAAGATTTAACCGACGTGTATCGTGTCATTTCACAAGAAATTCATGAGTTCGACAACATATCTTTACGATTTAAAAAATGATTACAGTTATAACGTGCGCGAAATTTAAATAAATAAAAAATTCCAGATAAACAACGCCCTATATAAAAGTCATGAATAGAGAAGAAAGTATTTTGAAACCCATTAAAACAAATGAATCAAACTTATGCACTCAAGAAAGATCTACAAATTTGTTATTGTTCACTGTTTTATAGCGCGCGCAGTTTTTGATTTAGCCATAAAGAACAAGCAGTAAAATAAAAATATTAAATTTTTTGATCAACGACATAATGTATGAAAATAAAATGAATACACAAAAGCTGCTTTTCCAAAGAAGCATAAAAACTCTTAAACAATTTTTTTCTAACGCACGCGCATCCATTTTTCTTCTTTTAGATACAAATAAAATATCACTATATCGTTGGGTCCTAAAAAAAACACCTATCTCACAAAGGTCAATTATAGATCTCTTAACTGTACCGGAACTCTTGAAAAACAACGAATCTGTTTAAAATTATTTTTACTTTTGTTACTATGATAATTTAAATATGGGTTTGTCACAATATCAGGATGATCATATTTAACTCACAGTTTACATGCTTTTTAACATCCAAATAGCCGAAAACACCCCCTTGACAGGTTAAAAAAATAATTTTTTTCAAAACCCTGCCCTTTTCCAACGTTTCGTGGGGATGAGAAGGCACCTCTGTGACTAGTAGGAAGAATAATGTTGGTCAAATCACTACCCATTTCCAACTTAGACTTAATTTTTATTTTAAAGTTAAACTACCTGGTTCGCGATCCTGCGCCCCCAGGTCGTCGACTTACCATTTGTAATTGCTTCGGTTAGTGACAAACTTTAGATTTCAAAAAATTTCTCGTAGATGATGTTTTGAATGACGTGGTGAAACATCCTATGCACCCGGGTAGTGAACTTACCATTTAGAGACGTGTCGGCTATTGGAAAACTTAAGATTTTCACTTTTAGCACATGCTAATTTTCTCTGACACTTACATTTTTTTTGAGTATTTATTCATTTGTGTGTAGCGGCCCTAAGCATGGGCGACCAATAAAACTAATATCTTCCGAAAATTCTGCTAAAAAATTAATTGGATGATGTTGCCTTTCGAAAATTTCGAAAATTCCAATGAAAGAAACAATTCATCCACAAATCTTTTCCTAAAAGTAAGAAAAATGTAGTAAATTGTGTTTATCTTTGCAAATTTTGCCAACTTTCAATTCCAACCAATTCACATTGATCCCTATTTCAAACGTTGTAGAGGTTTCAATGTGTTTGAAAGGATTATTAGGATCGTTAAAGTATTTCAAAAGATTTGCGGAATTTCATAAGTATTTCAAAACATTTCAAGAGATATCTGGTCATCCCAAAAGTATTTAAAAAGATTTTCAAAATTTTTCGAAGCATTTTCAAATATTTTAATGGATTTTAATAGTTTTAACGTTATATTTGAACATTTTTAAGGATTTAAAAAACTTAGAAGCAATTTCTATACATTTAAGAAATTGAATGCATATAAAAAATGTCCCAGAAAGTAAAAAAATGAATTTCGAAAAAAATTTCAGTTAGCAGGTTAAGACCGCGGACCCTTCAATGGGACTAGGAATTTAAAGTAATTTTTTGCCAAAATTCCTTGTCCCGAAATCTGAGATCATCTATAAGAGCCTAATTTTTAATGCAGAAAATCAGTTCACTTAAATTGAGTGTAATTAATATGAATAGAAAAAAGATGTTTTATGTTGGTCTAAAATGCTTTTTTTCACTCAATTCAAAATCTAATAAATCTTATTTTTGGTTTTGGCATGTATACGCATCTCTCATTAATACAGTCTATGCATAGAATTACCGAAGAAGAACATAGAAAAAACAAAGTGAAAATTGTGTTGCAATTAATTTTACAAATTTATATAACAAAACTAACTATTCTTTAAAATCGCTACGCTTTTCTTGAAAATAACAAACCTAATCCATTACATAACTCTCAGGATGATTGCAACTAGTATAAAACTGATCTATATACTCCTTTGAACGGTACTCCTATGTATATATGATTGGCATATGGTAAATTCATGGCACTTGTATGGTTGTGTTCATTTACATCGTACACATCGAAATTATGCCCTGAATAAATTCGATGATTGCCTATTTTCATGAAAGCTTGCAATGGAATATGAAGATCATCATTTATAGCCTGAACTGGAGGTAAACAGGAGAGAAATGCAGCATATTGATGATAGTGCTCCGTTCGTATGCAATAGACATAGAATCTCAACTCTGAATTCGGAGTCAGGAACCACGGTACAAATATATTGGGCCGAGGTTGGATAGTTCCATGGTAAATATTGCCGTCCCACATTGTTACGTAAATAGTATCCTCTTGCAACGGAGGAAGTCCTGTTATTCCCCCTGTAACTGTTTTGTAAAAAAATCGACATTAATGCTTTAAGATTTTATGCAGTTCTCATGAAAGAAAAACTGGCTTTTGCAAAGAAGGGGAACCGGGGAAGGATGGGACAAATTCCTTTTTCATATAAGTACTAGTTTTAGTTCGCTTTTACTTCCCTTACAATGACTGAAGTCGGGTAGGACTGACGTTATAACTGAACTCAAGAACCACAAAATTGATTCATTATTTCTAACACGATTTTTTCAAACAAAATACACTCCGGGTCAACGATTATTGCCCATTCTAAACGAAATTCGTCGAAATAAAAACGCTTATAGCTGTATCGAAAATTCATCTAGTTAAATAAGTCAAACACAGACAAGTGACTAGGCCAACCCTTATTGATTTTGAGGGACCCGTTCATTTTTCGGAACGGATAAAATTTAAGAAAGGTAAAATTTCAGAATGGGTAATAATACATAATGGTACAACTTAGGAATACCAAAAATTCGGAAAAAGGAATAAATCAGAAATCCAAAAAAATTATACATCTGCTAATAGGTATATTTATTAACAATTCCGAATTTTTCTACTTTCCGAATTTTTCTTCTCCGTACATTTACATATTCCTAATTTTTCACCCTCCTAATTTTAACGCTTCTGAATTTTCACCCATTCCGCTTCTTTGGTTTCCGAAGAAATACCTTTCAGAGTTTTGGATTTCCGACTTATTGCTCTTTCCTACTTTTTGCTATTCCTAAGTTTTACCATTATGTATTATAACCCATTCTGAAATTTTACCTTTCTTAATTTTTAGCGTTCCGAAGAATGAACGGGTCCCGATTTTGAGCGGTTGAATCCGACTATGGCTTTATATTCTTAACATTAGCGAATTGTAGACCTAATTTGTAGACAGAAATTTTTTGATGTGCCTTTTATTCCCCTAGCTTGTGTAATTCTAGTATAATTAAAGTTCTTTCTCAAATTATATAGATTTATAAGGGGAAAAAAACAAAAATCTTATAACCTTCGCAGTTTTGAGTGCGGATTCAGTTATTTGTCCCTTGTAGAGAAACTTTTTTTGGTGGACCTATGTAACCAGAAAATCCTTAGGGTTATTCCTACTATTTGCATTTAGAGAGAAAATGGAACAAGACCGAAAAATTTGGCGTTCAAATTTAGATTTATCACGAAAATCTGCAAAGCATGTGAAATTTTTATTACCTTTTCTCGCATGAATCTATATAATATAAGAAACACCTTGAATATCCCTAGAATTACCCAAGCTCGCTGAAAACAAAAGCACAATAGAGAATTTATGTGCACAAATTCTGTCTCTATAAATCTCTAAAATTAAGTCAATAACATCTATATATCTGTTTTCTCGTATACTGGTATTATCAAAATAAAGTGTACAAAATCCCTAGGGTTCCCCCTATTTTCTGCATCTAGGGGAAAACTGAGATAAATACGAGATATTCTGAGGGCAGATTTGAATTAAGCGGCTCAAAATACACAAGGGTAGCCTGGTCACTTGTCTCGTGCAGACAACTGTTTTTCTGGGCCTTTCACACGTGAAAAAGTTTCAATGGGAAAATCATGGGTTAAAAATGGCATAAGCCTGGGGTGAGTGTGGAGTAGCGTGGGTTAAGCGTGGGGAAAGCGTGGCTCAATATTGTGTCAATGTTCATCCACGGTCGTCCTACGGTCGTCCCAAGTTTATGAACAATAGGTCAAACATGGTTAGAAGTCTTCCTCCCATGCTCCGCCCACGGTCAAACGTGAAATGGTTTGAATTGAATAGTTGCAAGCTTTTCAAAGATAAACACAATCTACCACGTTTGGCCAAGTTTCCAGAAAATATTTAAGGATAAACAGTTTCTTTTATTGGACTTTGCGAAACTTTCGAAAACAAACATCATCCTGTAACAATAAACTTTTATAATTGTTCATTTAAATTCAAACTTAAAAATTTTTAAATTTGTAAGACTAACGTTTGAAACACATGTCGAGCTGACTGATATCAATACTGGCATTATTTTAAGAACAAATTAAATATAAGGAGAACAATTATGAAAACAAACGACTCCATTAAGAGAAAAGGCAACAAGCAACCAAATTAGTTATCAGAGAGAGAAATGAGACACAAATACATGACGATCAACGATAGTTGTATTGTAAATAAATAATGCGATTTTCAATTAAAAATTGTAACACAACATTGAAAATTATATTCTATATTTACATAAACACACACACACACACACACATCACTCCAATCCGGATACGAATCATAAGAATTAAGAGATTTTATAATTCGTATGTAGAAAAGACATAAATAAAATGATTGAACGAGTATGAAGTGGAGGAGTCAGAAAAGCTTAGTTAGATTGAGGATTGTTAAGCTAGTATTCCATAAGATTATAAAATTTATGCCGTTTCTTTAAACTTTCAGGAAACGTCTAAATTGTGAGATCACTAACAGAACGCCATTTTTAAGTGTTGCGTTATTAAAAATAAAAAACCACGCTTATGTAGATAGATTCATTGCTTCACGCAAACGTGGTTAAAAGCGCTTTAGAATTGTTGTAAATTTGATGCAAACATTTGGCGCGTTCAATGATATTACTCCAATTCAATTATTAATATATGGTTCGAAAGGCAGCACCTTCCCACTCTTCATAATTACTTCTGGCGACTCACCAACCATCTAAGTTACAAAATAGCATGTGACAATCAGTTTTCCGCATTTCCTTAAATTTGAACGCGAATTCCTGCTAGCCAATCTCTAGTTCGGAAGTGAATCGCTACATATAAATAAAATTTCTTGTGCGCTAAGATATGAGTTCGCTACGCCACATATCCCCCTTTCTTGGAAAGCCAATTATTTCAGCAACAAACCATTTTGAAACACTCATTCTACAATTTTGGTATCACAACACATAATCATTCATAGGCCTAATTTATCACGTTAAAAAAAATCATTCTGTCTAAGCACTAATCAATTGCAGTCATCTGCTTAAAATTTGAGTAAAGTTACAGATACGTTTGAATTCAAAAGTTACGAGTACAATATTTATCTTCTGAATCCCACGCAATTTCAGAAACCGCTAAAGGTTTCGCATCATCAATGCTCTCTCATCTTTGAACATATTTCTTCGAACTGAATCGATTATAAATACCTTGAAATATTTGGGGATTATCGGGATCTGATAACTCGTATGAGTTTTACCGTAGGATTTCGAAATTTTATATGGACCAAAACATAAATGAACAAACTTTTCGGTAACTTTATCTATTTTATTTGATTGCTTAGGAACACGCCGAAGCACCAGATCTCCCTACCCCAACGGCACTGATGATACATCTCCTTGATTTTGCTTTCTGTACTAGAAGCTTTTGTTGATTTTCTCTTCAGCTAGAAAAATTTTCGCTTTTTTACTAACATCAACATCTGTGGGGACGTCAATTATTTTTTTGATTGGACTAAATGGTTTAATCCTTAAAGGTAATTTAAATGGATAGGATCCCGTACTATAATGAGTAGTAATTTTTAAAAAGTACTCTATTTCCGGAACATTTTTTTCTCAACGAGTATGCGCATCTGAACTTAAAATTCGGAATAAACGTCCAGATTCTCTCAGGACGTGCTCAGTGGGATTGCTCTGTGGGTGCCGAACCGCACAAAAAATCAGTTTTATCTCCACTTCCCGCAAATTTTTACCTTAAACAGGTGAAGTAAATTGCGTTCTATTTAACGCCAGCAATTTTTTGGTTTTGACCATTTCCGGTATGTAAGAATTTTTTAGATTTTTCAAAACATGTCTTGTATTTGCACATTTAATGGGATATAATTTCGCGGATTTTTAAACTGCATCTAATACAATGAAACTGTACTGTACACTACCGAAATAGAGTACTTTTTACAGATTACTACTCATTATAGTACGGGTTTCTATCAATTTGAATTACCTTTTGGTATTAAACCATTTGATCAAATCAAAAAAATAATTGACTTCCCGAAAGATGTTGATGTTAGTAAAAAAGCGAAAATTTTTCTAACTTAAGAGAAAATTCACAAAAGCTTCGAGTACAGAAAGCAAAATCAAGAAAATGTATCATTAGTGCCGTTGGGGTAGGAAGATCTTGTGCGACTTCGTGTTTCTAAGCAATCAAATAAAATAGATAAAGTTAGGGAAAAGTTTTCATTTATATTTTGGTCCATATAATATTTGGAAATCCTATGTTAATAATTCTTACGAGTTACCAGCTCACGATAATCCCAAAATATTTAAAGGTATTTATAATTGGCTTAGTTTGAAGAAAATGTTCAAAGATGAGAGAGCATTGATGGTGCGAAACCTTCAGCGGTTTCTGAAACTGCGTGGGATTCAGAAGATCAATATTGTAGTTGTCACTTTTGAATTCAAACGTATCTGTAATTTTACTCTGATTTCAAGGAGATGTCTGTAATTGTTTAGTCGTTAGACAGAATGATTTTTTTAACTTGATAAATTAGGCCTATGAATAATTATGTCTTATGATACCAAAATTGTAGAATCAGTTTTCAATATTGTTTGTGACAAGAAAATTGGCTTCACATAAAAGGGGGATATGTGGCGTAGCGAATTCATATTTTAGCGCGCAAAGAATTTTATTTATATGTAGCGATTCACTTCCGAACTAGAGATTGGCCAGCAAGAATTCGCGCTCAAATTTCTGGAAACGCGGCAAACGGATCTTCACATGCTATTATGTAACTTAGATGGTTGGTGAGTTGTCAGAAGTAATTATGAAAGTGGGAAGGTGCTGCCTTTCGAACCATATATTAATAATTGAATTGGAGTAATGTCGTTAAATGTGCCAAGTGTTTGCATCAAATTTACAACAATTCTAAAACGTTATCAATTACGTTTGTTCGGAGCAATGTATCTATCTGCATAAGCGTGGTTTTTAATTTTTTAATGAGGCAACACTGGACAATGACGTTCTGTTAGTGATTTCACATGTTTGACCGTTTCCTGAAAGTTTAAAGAAACGGCACAAATTTTATAATCTTATGGAATACCAGCTCAACAATCCTCGATCTAACGGAATCCTCAGACTGCCCAATTATTTTTCTCTTTGCTGCGAATTCCATAATCTATTTTTCATAAGGGCCACTCACCAAAAAAACGATAAGGAAAAGCGTTTACTAATCATCCACATTATTTTTAATTCGCATTCCTGAGTTCGCCACTTATACTCATTCGATCATTTTATTTATGTCTTTTCTACATGCGAATTATAAAATAGTTTAATTCATATGGTTCGTTCGTAATGTTTTCGTGTCTCATTTCTCTCTCTAACAATTAATTTGTTCGCTTGTTGCCTTTTCTGTTGACTGAGTCGCTTGCTTTTATAATTGTTCTCCTTATATTCAATTTGATTTTAAAATAATGGCAGTATTGATATCAGTCAGCTCGAAATGTTTTTCAAATGTTGGTCAAACATATTTGAAGATTTTAAAGTTTGAATTTAAATGAACAATAATAAAACTTTATTGTCACAGGATGATGTTTCTTTTCGAAGAATACGCAAAGTCCAATAAAAGAAACTATACATCCACAAATATTGTCCAAAGAGTGGGCAAAATGTAGTAGATTGTGTTTATCTTTGAAAATGTTGCCAATGTTCAATTCAAACAAATTCACGTTGAACCGTGGACGAAGCATGGGAGAGGGGCCATTGTGCATGCTTGACCCATTGTTCGTAACCATAAGACGACCGTAGATGAACATTGACACAATCTTGAGCCACGCTTACCCCACGCTTCCCCCACGCTTAACCCACTCTTAACCCACTCTTAACCCACGCTTAACCCATGTAAATCTCACGCTTATCCCTCTCTCACCCCACGCTTATGCCATTGTTGGCCCATGGTTCACTCATTGCAACATTTTTCACGCGGCGTGTTGATAATGAGTTGAAAAAATAGAATATTAAGAAATATAAATATGTTTTTGCCAGATTTCTATGGGTTATAGTAAATGTAGAAACAAGAAAATTATTTGTTACAACAGCACGAACTTTCTCCGTGCGTGATTAAATAAAAGAATGTTTGGAACAAAAACCTAAATCAGATACGCATTTAGATTATAAAAAACTATGCTTTAAAAAGCTCATTTTCTAGTATTAATATTATTTACGTCGAAATCTCGGCAAAGATAATAAATACATTTACACAAATTCTACTACGTTCAAAAAACACAAAAAGCATCTGCCGAAATATGTTTTTGTTTATGCAAACTTATTTATGGCAACTTGTAAATCTTTACTTGAATTTAGAATCGTTCTTGAAAAGAGGCTTCTATCCGACTACATGCGTGATCTCATAAGTTGTAAAAAATAAAAGTCTGTAAGAATGTATCAAGAAAGTTAATATTTGCTGATAAGTGAAAAACCTCATAATCTACAAATATACGAAAATTATGACAATATGAGTTTCTTTATTAATATTTTCCTGAAGCGAAAAGTAGAGGCGATTTTTAATCCAGTAGAAATTATTTATATTCTTGAGGAACCTCGTGCCCTACTTTTTAAGGTATTATCGTGGAATTTTATGTAGTTCTAGCTGTAAATGTGTTAGTTCTATGAACATTTCCGTCATAATCGGTAATTGATATATATATATATACCACCTTAAATAACAGCCTCACCAGATATAGAGTTGGACATAAAAATCTTTAATGATAAAGCTGGAAGCTTTAAGAACAAACAATAGGGTTGATTCCAAAGTCAGATATCATTTTTCGAATAAACGGATCTTATAGTATATAAAATTCTAATTTTAAAAACGCCCATCAAATACTTTATATATTGTTTACTATTTTCAATTTAATGTTGAAATATTAATTTTATACCACGATGTCAATTAGTGAGTTTCTTTTACGTCAAAAGGGTCGGATTTTCTACCAATCACAGCCCATGTGTCAGTGATTCTCAAATATCTTTTTCTGTGACTTCTGTTATCTGTACGTTGAAAATAGAAGTCGCAAAATATTGTTTAACAAAATGTCAAAGGAGGGTTTAGTAAAAACCAAGAGCGCATTTATTTATTTATATTTTCTACCGAAAATAAATATATATTCATGGTATGTATAAAGAATTCATTGAAATTTTTTTTAATGTAGTCATGTTTACTGAATAATTCGTAAATATGTACGATTTTAAAATCTACTCATAATTGTAATTAATGCTTTCCTTCAACGCACTACTGACTCCTAATCCTATTATTAAAACAAGATAAATTTTTTTTTGTTACACAAACTTTAAAAAGTAAAACTATCAAATCAAAATAGTCGGAATTGGCGGTAGACCGTGGCCTAACCTCTTTATCATGAATTTTTTTTCCGTTGAACGACTCAACAGAAAAAAAATTATAAAGCTCCTTCGATTCGGATTAAACTTTTGTATTAAAAAATTATTTCACCTAAAATCGTGAAAAAAACCTATTATAATTCGAAACTCTTAAAAAAAGTTTAAGAACATACGTTCCATATTCATAATACATAATAATTTTAATATTTTGTTACACGTACGTTCATAATGCAAGAATTCCAATAACGTAAGAAATAGAATTTTAGTGGGTATCTTCATTTTTTTCAGCTCACACGAACATTGATAATTTGAATTGGTTCTTTTTTTTCAGAATACCGTATCAACTGACACGATAAACGACTACTTTATATAGTTACTTTTATGACTTATACCAAATAAAAAAATCCTGGTTTTATTCCATAAAATAAATATCTTAAAATGAGACAGACGTTTTATATCACACGTAAGAATATTCCACATTTGTAAAATTTATTAGCTATAGAACCTTCAGAATTATGGAATATTAGAATACGATATGAATCAATATGAAATACTTTAAACATCTAAGAATTCAAGTCAAACATAATAACATAAATAATAATAAGATTAGAAAAAGCCTTTCAATAATAATATTATTAAAAATAATCATGAATTACTGAACAATTTTGTTTTTTCAATGTAATTAATTATGACTTGACTCTAATTAATAAGTCGACAAATGTGGAGAAGTTAAAAAAGAAGCTTGAACTGTCTAGAACTAATCTAATTTAATATTATTCTAAGTAATAATAAATTGTTTTACCAATTATTTATAGCAAAGTTAATTAGTTATTACCTTGTTTTAACTGAAAAGTTGAAAATAAATTGAAAAAATCGGAAAATTGTGATCATCTATACTCTATTCTACCAAAAAAATTCTAAAAAAAATAATATATCGTCAAAAGTAGATCTATTATTAATAATAAAGAAATATTTCAGACAAAAAAGTATATAAATGTGTTTTGTATCATTTATGGATAAAACGTATAGTTTTAGTCCTAGGTGTTAAAAAAAATTTTAAATACTAAATTTTTTGATAATGAACACTGGATATGACAAAAAAACGGAACAACAAATGGATAATTTTTTTATATGATGCGTTTTTTTCATTCTAATTGCCAAAAATAACGTTAATAATGTGAAGCATCCCATACATCCCATACAAATATATTATCATATATATTATTAATATTTTATAGTATTATAAATTTAAAAGACAAGAAACAACCTCCTTTTACTTTAAGTGGAACTTTCGAAATTTACTTTTAGGAAATAAGAATAACTCATGACAAAAATTCAATAAAAATCCAAAAGTTTGTTGACTTACCGAACACTTTTTAATTTAAAAAATTGATAAATAAAAAGGAACAATAAATAAAATTATTTGCAAACAATTTTAATTGTTGTGAGGCTTTTTATAGCACGCGAGGATTCGAACAATTTATCTTTACGACATTTTTATATGACAAGAAAATTGTCAAAGTTATAGCATCCTTGAAATCCAAAAATACAATCTTTCCAGGGCGCACAATTATAGCTTATTCATTTTTTTCATATCTTTGATAGTTTGACTGATAAATGGAATTTTTGTATTTTTCATTATTTTTGGAACGATCAAATTTTGAATTTTCAATTTTTCGACCAAATTGAATAAGTTGTTATGATACAACAGGCCGACAAAATTTGACAAAAGTCAAAAGCCAGAAAACAGACAAAACATTTCAGAGGGATTTTGATGACCTAAATCCGAATGCGAACTCAAAATTGCTCCTGTACTTTAGGCTTTCAAGATATCCTAAACTTAAAGTGCAAAAAACGCGTTTTTAGCTGCTTTTGAGGTTATGTAACCGAAGAACAAAAATGTGTACCACAAAAGCTAATATGGAATTTGAAAGTACTGACGTTCCCCTTTCAAGCCAACTTGGATTTATTAGGATATCTTTATTTTCCACCAAAATCTTGTAATTTGAAATTTTTTATTTTAGCGTTTTAACCAATTAACGCTGAGGTGTTCAGATTTATACAACGCATTCTCTATTGCTGACGGTACGATACTTTTTCTTCAAAATATTATCTCAGGGATTTTCGAGGGTGCCCTTTTATTGCCGGTGTCAGTTTTTTGTTATAACCCCTAGAAGATTAAATATGGCGGCCACAATTTAGAGCTTTAAAAAAGAGCAAAGGATCCCGCACAAGATACCAACCAAAAAGCGTGCAGTCGTTTGGAACCAAACTTTGCACATTGATAAAACAATAAAAAATATAGAAGCCGTTTCCTAGGAGCAGAAAACACCCCTAACACACAAGCATGCTAACCCACCTGACTCTGGGAACAATAATTTTAATCGCATATTTTTCTTGGAATAATGAAGTACCATGCCACAAGTAGGTTAACCTACCTACCTGCTAATTCACCTAAACCCAGAAATCACCCTGCCAAATCATAAGCAGACTAACCCCCCTAACCCTGGGAGCAGAGAATTTAGTCATTTACATTTCGTAAAATAATTGAATTCCACACTAAAAGTGGGCTAACTTGAAAGAAAAATTTTCAATTTAGCGTATTAACCCATTAACGCCGAGATAGTATGCCATTTTCCCTTGAAAATGTTATCTGAGGGGTTTTCAGGGGTTCCTTTTCGATTGGCTCAGTTTTTTGTTACAACTCCTAAAAGAGCGAATATGGAAAACAGTTAGGGCTTTAAAAAAAAATTTACTATTATGATTCATTTGATATTTTAAATTTACTTAAGATTTTCCAGCTTACTAAGGGAAGACTCAATATTTTTCAGCCACTTAAGGCTGGACTTGGGATTGTCCAGCTAAGCAAGAAAGTACTTAACATTTTCCAGCCAATTAAGGCAGGACTTTAGATTTCCCAGCCAATTATGGCAAGCCTTTGGATTTCCCAGCCAATGAAGGCAAGACTTTTTATCGTCCAGCCAGTCAAGACAAGACTTCGATTCGTCCAGCCAGTTAAGGCAAGACTTGGGATTGTTCAGCTAAGCAATAGAGAATGCGTTGTATAAATCTGACACCTCAGCGTTAATGAGTTAAAATGCTAAAATAAAAAATTCAAATTACAATATTTTGCTAAAAAACAATTGCCTAATAAATCCAAGTAGGTTTGAAAGGAGAAAATGAATTCTTCCAAATTTCATATTAGCTTTTGTGGCAGACATTTTCCTCGATCCATTACATAACCTCAAAAACAGCAAAAAACGCGATTTTGCCCTTTTAGGTTAGGTTATCTTGAAAAGCTGACGTACAGGACCAAATTTGAGGTCGAATTCGGATTGAGCGCATCAAAATCCTTCGGAAATGTTAGGTCTGGTCTCTGGATTTAAAATTTGTTGGCCTGTGTGATCTTGTAGGGCTTTCCAAAATCAACTTTTTTCTTCTCTTAGATTTTTTCATATCATGCGTTATTTGGCTCAAAATGTTCATTCTAGTTTCTTCTTGTAGATTTTCTAAATGCTCTAACTCTGATCAACTTTTTTTTATAGGCAGACAGACAGAGGCAGACAGAAAACGAACACCTTCGTAAGAATCTGCCTCGATATTTTAGAAACTAGAAATTCTATTAAAAAGTCTTTTATCATACATAATAATTTTAATATTATGTAATACTCATGTGGAAAATGCAGTAAACACACTAACACAAGTAATAAAACTTCAATACAAATGTTCATTTTTTATCCAAGTAGACACAATGATAAAGATAAAAAATGGCCATTTTTATAGAATTAAAAATGAAATGATACGATAAGCGACTACTACGAGGGTGGATTGATAAGTTATCGGACTGACCAAGAGATGGCGCCACTAGGCCTACCTTGAGGTGGCGTTCTATAGTACCATCCTTAGATAGCTTGTAGCTATAGTTTCAGCCCGATCGCCATG
>NC_046659.1:146191186-146192538 GCF_010883055.1 Belonocnema kinseyi | reverse complement strand
TTTGAAGAAAAAAAAAACATACTGGAAATAAATTAGCCTTGTGCGAACCGGTATTTGCAAATAAAATCTTTTTCTAAAAACATATCTGACTATCCTTAAGTGGATTTATCATCACTTCAAGACAAACACTACTCTGAAGGCTGATTGATTTGAAAAACAATTTGTGAGAAGAATATCTCGTTTCCCTCGATCAATTTTATAATGACTTGGTCTTCACTAGAGCTGACTTTGGTATTCACTTGGCCTTCCGCTGGAATATCTTTTTTTAAGATAAGATAAAAAAACCTTGATTGAAATCATCGATGATAGATAAAAGAAAAGCACAATTTTCTATAAGCTGCATCAGGGACCAATTTAATTAAAAAAAAAAAAGAATAATTGTACACGGTTTATATTTTGCACTAAAAAAAGCATGCGTTGACTTAACCTCACTTTCGGCTTAGACCCACCCTTACCGGGCTTATTTATACGTTTTACAATATTGTTTTATTCTTTTGACTATGGTTAAAGTGTGCCGTTAATTTTTGTTTGTTTGGACGTAATGATTAGTAAACATGTTTTTGCAGATGTTGATGAAGTTGTAATCAACTTTTCTTCATACCTATATCCAGCCTTTTAAAAATAACTATAATAATATCTATCAGTAATTACTTGTAAGCGGCAATGATGAATATTTTTAAATTAATCTCGGACTGAAGACACAATTTCAAATCAAAGATTTTCTAAATTGAAAAAATTTGTTGAAAAATCTTTATTGCTAATTACCGTCAAACCTCGTTTATTGCAACATTCGCCTATTTAAAATCTCATTTATAGCCAATTTTATTTATTGCAACTATCGTTTATTGCAAAATGAGATACTCGTCTATCGCAACTTCCCCAACTCCCACTTCTGACTGTCGCGTGCTGCGTACAGCCAATGAGAGTGGAAGCGGAAATGTATTGTGAAACTAGCTTATACACATAGCTGAAGTGGTGGGGTCCCCTCTCCAGTAGCAATAAACGAGTTTTGACTAAGAAAAAAATTAATTTAAAAGATCAGAAAATTTTTTGAATTCTAATCCTTGCTGCCTCTACCGTTCAATTCTATACACTTACTGTAATCTTTAATAATACTGCTGGTTTCATGGGTCAACATTTAACAAAAAAGAAATATTCTTACATATAAGATCAAAAATCTTTGTAAATTCACTATATTTATTTGAAGAATAGAGAATGAGTAATTATTTAGTATTTGTCTTGAAAGTTAGTATGTATAATATACGAGGGTGGATTGATAAGTTTCCGGCCTGACCAAGAAAAACAACGTTTTTAAGAATTTTTTTTTTTTATTTCTCAACATAATCTCCTCC
>NC_046659.1:146185706-146191086 GCF_010883055.1 Belonocnema kinseyi | reverse complement strand
ATATTGAATATTCTAATAATTTAACATACTAAGAATTTCAAATTAAAGGAGATTAGGAAAGCTGAGAGTTTAACTTATTAAAAATGTCTTATAGCATTCTCATGTCAGAAAGATGCCAAGTAACTGACACCTGCGTTAAACGAAAGTCGCCTATACTGAAGATTCTACTTTTGAAATTGCTCACGCGTATACCGGTTACCTGTTTGTTTAAATACTGCTCCATACGTCTTTACAATAATAATAATTTAAATTTTAGCGCATTTGAGAATGTGTGAGTTGATTTTCGTGACACATTTTGATGACTTGCTTTTAATACGTAGCGATGCTGAAACATAATTTGAGATAGAAAATAAAAAGTTTCAGTTAACTATTTATTTTTTAAAAGCTTTTGAACACTTAACTTGCAGCTAAAATTAAATTCTAAGACCCGGGATTATAAAAATAAAATTTTTATAATAATATGAAAGAACTTTTTCGAAGATATCAGATGTCTCAAAAAATAATCCAGATCAATTAACAATAAAATCATAAGAAATACACTCAACCTTTAAATATTAGCATTAAATTATTTTAATCTTCTTAAAATGACCAACTACAATCCTTTCTTTAGGCATTTATCTGTATCTTGCATTGTCATGCTAAAATTTTTAAAAACGAGAAGTTCTGTCAAAAAATAATACAAGAAATGTGGTAGTAGTTTTATGAAAGCCGAAAATCCTCCAAAATCTTTTCCCCGTATTTTGCGTCGCTTATTGCATCAAAATTTTATTTGTTGATTTTCTGCGCAGTACTTTCGATAAATAAAACCAGAATGAGAAGTCTTATTGAAAAATGGTTATTAGAAATTTGTTATTAAATTTTGAAACCTATAATTGCTCTTTGCAACTTTTTGTGCGAAAAACTTTTGTCCATAAATTTTTATCGTATGTTTCGTCACTTCCCCACGAGATATTATTTTTATTTTTAATGTAAATTTTATGATGAAATCTACAACTACGCGTCTAATCAAAAAGTAATTTACAAAAAACTGATAGATCTGTTTTAGGTGCAATACTATTTTTGTTTAATAATTTTCTCTTGTAGCTTGTGTCGTTTTTCCATAAAATATTGTTTTATAGTTTTAAAAATCGTTTTATTTAAAAGAATTTTCAGAAATGGAAAATAATTTTAAGATATTTGCAGGCTTTTAAAAGTATTTCAAAACATCTCAAGAGATCTGAAGTTGTCCCAAAATATTTAAAAAGATTTGAACGATTTTTCAAAGCATTTTAACATATTTTCGGAAGTTTTACCAGTTTTAACGTCAATACTGAAAGTTTTGAAGAGCTTCACAGGATTGGAGATGATTGATAAGCATTTTGAAAAAATTCATAGGATTTCCAAAATTTTCAAAAGTATTTCAAAAGATTTCAATGAAAGGGTCCGCGACTTGACCTGTTCACTGACATGTCAGTAATGTTACACGACCATCCATAAAAAACACTAAAAGGAATTTTTCTCTTTCAATAGGGCTAGGAATTTTAAGTTATTTTTTAGAAAATTCCTTGTCTCAAAATTTAGGATGAACTTTCCAATATTTTTCAGCAGCTTGGCTAGTTGACCCGAATTTTCGGGACAAGCAAACACAGCTTTGCAATATTACCTGCAATATTTTGTAATACATTAGAAAAGTTTGAAATATTAAAAAATCTGTGAAAAGTAGAATAGTTGGCCAACATTTATTTTAGTTTTCTGATTTCATCATGATTTTTATCGTTAGAGATGAAAAAATTCGTCTTTCAACTTTTTTTGCACAGATATAACTGGAGTATAAGTTATGTCTTGATTTTTAGAAATTCCTTTAAAATTTAGTGGTTTCCTTTGGAATTATCAAAAATTCACTACAACCTTTATGGACCCAATGAAGTTCTTTAAAATCTTTATAAAGCATTGCAAATTCCTGGAAATTTCAATAAATTATTTTAAACTTCTCAAAATCCCTCAAAATATTGACCATAATTTTACATCTCTGGTCGCTTCTGTAAACATTATTTACAAGCTGGTTGTGCGTGAAATTCAATAAGATGAGATTTTGATTCTGGCAATTAGTTAATTCCTCAATCCATTATATATTTGAATTGATTGTAATTAATATGAGTAGAAAAAAATATTTTTAGGTTTCAGGTTCATACAGCTTATACAGATAATTGCAGACCAAGAACAAAGAAAAACAAAGTGAAAATCGTGTTTCGAGTGATTTTATCCATTTAAAAACAAAATGGACACTTCTTTGAAATCGCAACAATCGTGTTGACAATTACAAGGCTAATCCATCGCAGAACTCTAATCATGATTACAACTCATGTAAAACTGATCTATATACTCCTTTGGGTGGCACTCCTATGTATACATGGTTGGACTCTGGTAAATTGCCTTCTACATAGTTGATTGTACTTGTACATGCATGGTTATGTTCATTCACATTGTACACTTCGAAATTATTTCCTGAATAAATTTGGCTATTCCCTATTTTTATAAGAAATTGCATTGGAAAATGAAGATCATGAATTATAGGGCGAACTGGAGGCATATGAGAGAGAAGTGAAGCATATTGATTGTGATGTTCCGTTCGTATATAATACACATATAATTCAAACTCTGAATTCGGGTTCAGGAAGCAGGGTGGAAATATATTGGGCCTGGGTCGGATAATTCCATGGTAAGTATTGCCGTCCCACATTGTTACGTAAATATGGTTCCGTTGCAACGGAGGTAATCCTCTTATTCCACCTGCAACTAATTTGGTAAGAAAATATCGACATTAATGCATAATGATTTTGTACAGTATTAACATATAGTTGTTTAAATTTTAAACATTCATGAATAAAAAATAACGTACAGGGTACTTACGAAAGAAAGGTGGTCTTTTTCAAAGAAAAAGAAACCGGGTAGGGATGCTAAAGTTTAGTCCGCCATTTAAGTACATTAAACTCTCGCTTTCAGTCACCCCGTTATTGGCCTTCCTAGAACTGCTGACTCACGGAGTTTCTCAGAGGAGTGGGGCGAGAGCGGTTGCGACATTATACATATATATCTTTTAATTGGAAACGAGTCAGGTGGCCCTTCCTGTTCACGTTTCTGTGCCCCCGAAATCAGTCCAAGGTTATTTGAAGGCAGGACACTTGACTGAAAGCGAGATTTTGGTGTACTAATGCATGTATGGAAGCCAGATATTTGATATTGTCATAACAGAGAAAAGAAAGGAAGCCAAAGAAGACTGATAGAGAATAGAGAGTTACCAAACGAAATTAACACTGTTGAAGATTCAATCATGGTTGATATTATAACCAAGAAGTTGGTCTGATTATGAATGAATCAGACAAACAGAATTTCAGGAAACACAAATATGTATTTTATAGATTGCTGTGAGTTAGAATAAATTCAGAGATAAGAATATAATTTATTATAGCAGCACGAGCTTTCTCCGTTTATAATATAAAAAAAGAAAGTTTGAAAAAATAAAATGTTGAGATTAGATACGCCTTCTGCACAAAAAACTGTACTTCGCAAAAGACACTTTCTAGCTTAATTGTTATTTACCTTTTTTATCTCGGCAGAAATAATAAACACATTTATAACAATAGTACTATGGTAAAAAATAAAACACCTTGAGCGGGTATACATTTTCGTTGATCCAAACTTCTTTATTTCAAGTTGTCAATTTTTACTTGAAATTAAAATCGTTCTTTTAAATAGCCGCCAATTGACTCCATGCGTTTTCTCATTAGCATTGGTTAATAAAAGTCAATAACAATTTATTGAGACTGTTAAGATTTTCTAAGACTTAAAACGCTCATCATCTACAAATATATTAAAATTGAGAAAATATGAATTTCTTTATTAACATTTGCCTAACGCGAAAAGTATATGCGCTTAATAATCGATTTGGAGCTATTTATACTTTTCAGGATCCTCATGCAAAATATTTCTGTACATTATTGTGGATGTTTTAGTATTTCTAACTTTGAATGCATTAGATAAAAAAACCTTCAATGTTAAAACTGGAAACTTTAGAAACGAACAGTTCTAATATGAAGCTCTTAAGTAAACACGTTTCAGAAAACGCGAGTCCTACTGATCATTCGTAATAAATTTAATATTTTTTCACACTTACAATCAAAAAGCAGTAAATCTACTAACACAAGGAACAGAATTTCAGTATAAATCTTCATTTGTTTTTCGGCACACGCAATGATGGAGATCAGAATTCAGGCTTGTTCAAGAATTTTGTATTGACTGACAGGATAAACGCCCACCATACCATATATACCCACTATCTTTTGTGACATATATCAAATCATGACTATCCGTTTAATCGATAAAATAAATATCTTACAATGAGACAGACTTTTAATTGAACATGTGGGAATATTGCACATTTGTTACATTTATTACTCATATAACCTTCCGAATTGTTAACCAGTTAAACTTTTAACAAAAAAATTGGATTTTATACAAAAAGCCTCATATAATTATCCAAGAAAGATTACTTTTTTTATCATAACTAATGAATGTTGTAATAAAAGAGCAATTAAAAAAAATTAATTTACTGAAAAAAAAAGATTAAAAAAAAACTTTAAAAAATGTATAAACGGTATGCTTGTAAAGCCTAATTTAATTATTTTATAAGAAATCATGCAGTTATAATTATTATGAACAATGTAGTTTAAAGGACCCTGCGAATTTCTTATGGGAAAAGTGGTTTTGATTAACATCTTTCTAGGGTTCAAAATTTTGACATGATTATTTTTTTACCTTGCACCTTTTCGAATTTGGCAAAGGCTATATCTCTGATAATCTTATTTTTATCCAAAAAAAATTCTGAAGACGAATTGTCCTATAAGACGACTGCGACTTTCCTGCCTTTGCCACACATAGTATTTAGTAATCATCAAAAAACAAAGAAAATGTTTAAAAATGGTTTTCTCTATTGTTTATTTATTATTTTCTCATAACGAGAACGAAAAAGCAAAGTTAACAATTTGAGAAATAATCGCAATTTTCTTGAAATTAACTAATAGTCGACAAAAAGTCAAGAAATTAAATATTAAAAAAAACAGAACTTTTTACCATTCTTCACACATTATCTTTTTTAAAATAATAATTTCTTGCTTTGAAAATTCTATTTTTTCAACTTAAAGCAATTATTGCCCGACCTTAAGTGATAAGTTCACAACAAGAGAACAAATTTCACAAAAATCTGAATTTATCTAACATTTCTAAAGAAGAACATAGTTAAAAATGTTAATAATTTCATCAAACAATTATTTTTGTTATACTACATTAATTTTTACCTCGCTCTTAGTGCAAAGTCGTTACAATTAAATTTTTTATAACAAAC
>NC_046659.1:146184024-146185606 GCF_010883055.1 Belonocnema kinseyi | reverse complement strand
AATGTTAATAATTTCATCAAACAATTATTTTTGTTATACTACATTAATTTTTACCTCGCTCTTAGTGCAAAGTCGTTACAATTAAATTTTTTATAACAAACATATATTTTCAATGTTCCAATTGAACATTTTTGCAGGAGTAAACTTTTTTCCCACGAAATAATCGTAAATATTTTGAATAATTATTTGGGATTGATTTAATTAATTATTGCCTCATTTCAATCGAAATGTAAAAAATAATAAGAAATGTGTAAACTGTATTGTCGTTTTAGATTGTGAAGATTCTATCGTGAAGCTTTCGCATGTTCGAATTGTAATATAATTGTTTGGTTGTAGTAGGCATCTATATTTAAATTTCGAATAAAGATTTGAACTACAGCTAATAAGCGCCGTGCAGTTGACGCATACGCAAGTATTTTTGGATCTGTATGGCGAACAATAATCGAATCGAAATTTGACGTCGATGGTACAAGTCGGCGCTCGTCTACCACACCTAAAGAGAATGAGGACTGCCGAAAAATTTTGTGTTTATATTGCTTAAGGTTTTTAAAATTGTTTTTTATTTTAAAGATACAGAGTGAGTATTTTGGCAAATTTTTGGGAGATGTATAATCGAAGATGATGATATGCATGCCGTAAAAGATGAAGATTTAAGTGAAAATGTCAGTGCAATGCCGTCGATCACTATAGGAAATATATTTTCATACATTATTGAATCTCACATTTTGAAAAATATAATTTGTTTAAAAGCGAATACAAGTTTAGAAGATTATAAACTCTATGAAGCTTTTTTATTGCAAAGGTGAAGTGCAAGCATTTAGATAATATGTTGCTTCTTCTGAATGAGGTTAGGGTGACTTTAGTACATTTTTATTTGTTATTAATATGAACATTAACATTAAGTAATACTACTGCGAAGCATGACTTTTTTTATAGTTTTTATTACTTAATTCCACTGCTGATGTAAAATGGGATGGCATATGTTTTGGATTTTAAGTTTACGAATAAATTTTAGAATACAAGAATAAACTGGTCGAAGAATTAGATAGTTCGTGTATATTGAATGATTTTATAAAAACGTTGCAGGATTTCCTTCCTTTCAGCGATTTTAATGTAAACCACTTGTATATCTACAAAGATCTACAAAATGTTATTCTTGTTTATTAAAAATTAGAAAAATTTAAAAATGTACTGTAGGATTGAATGTAGTATGGCAATATATTAACTATAGTGAAGAATGGCTTTGCAATGTCCTTTTAAACTAAATCTTCATCTTTCGGAGCATACAGATCACAATTTTCGATTTTTTTTTTAATTTTCAAAAAATAGTTGAATTATCTGATAAAAAAGATTAAGTTGTAATTAAATATATTAAATTCGTACCCGAAATAGTATAATTGAGTTTTTAGTTAAAACAATTACGAGGGTGGATCAAATATAAACCGGAATTTTACAAATACTTTTCTTAGCCAATCGCAAGCATACCCACAGTGTAGGTTCTTGTAATGTAGTGTATTAGGAGTGGGTAAAACGCTTGGTGAGCTGTTTGACTCAGTCAATTCGTCAGTACAGCTATGAGTGA
>NC_046659.1:146182875-146183924 GCF_010883055.1 Belonocnema kinseyi | reverse complement strand
GAGAGATTGTGAGCAATCACGAGCAGTCAAGCGAGTAATCAATAGAGCAGTCTGTGTAGTCAGTGCATTTAGCGTGCGACCCTTCGCCTTATCGCGTCACACGGCCCTCTACAGAAACATTAAAAATTAACGATTAACATTTTTGTAATTGCAATTTTTTGTATCAAATATAAATATAAATAAAAGCTGTGTTTCTTTTGAAATGTTTTTAAATATTCTTTTAACTCTATTTCAAAAAAATTATTAAAAAATTTCCAAGTCATGTTGAAAAAATTGTTGTATTATCTTCAAACCTTTTAAAGTACTTAGAAATCTTCATATTTTCTTAAACTCTGCACTTTGGTTTAACCTTTTTGGAATAGGTTTAAATTTCAAATTATTCCTGAAATTTCTACCAAAAGATACAATTTTAAACAAAATAGTTGAATCTTCGAACAAGAAAAAGAAATTATCATAATTGAATAATATTTTCTAACCAAAAAGATCAATTTTCAATAAAATACATACATTTTCGTTGAGTTATCTACTTATAAAGGATTAATCGCAATGAAAAATACAATTGTAAAATTTTTAAACAAAAGAATGCAGTTTTCGGCAATAAGGATTATATTTTAGCAAATGGACAAATTTTTTTCAAAATACATCTATTTTTAACAAACACATTCACTAAAACAAATATATGAAGAAAAAAATTGCAACCAAGTTGTTGCATTTCCATGCCAAAAAGACGAATTTTTTACAAAACAATCGAATTTTAAAACCAAAAATATAAATTTTCAACTAATTTGGAAGTTAATATTTCAAAAGTGTAGGGTGTAGAAATGTGAGGGTGAGGGTTCGGAATTCTATTAAAATAAATTATTTTTTATAATGTTTTTCCTTTCAATTTATTTTTAGTAGAAAATATATATTTTGCCACCCCAATCTAGAATGTAATAAAAATTTATATATATTTATACAATTATAAGCCTTCTTTATGCAAACTAAGAAAATTTCTAATCATCTGACCAACCATATAATATTCTTAGGGTTTAGAAAGGGACTAGCAT
>NC_046659.1:146179620-146182775 GCF_010883055.1 Belonocnema kinseyi | reverse complement strand
TCTTGGTTTCAAAAAAATCTGTGCCCGATGGGTCCCGAAGTTATTGAACGAAGATCAAAAAAACATCCAACTGCGAATCAGTAAGAGACATCTGAATCGATTTCAGCGGGAAGGAGAGACTTTTTTGAATTATATCGTGACATGTGATGAAACATGGGTGCATCATTACACTCCCGAGTCCAAGATGGCGAGTAAAGAATGGCGAAGGAAAGACGAAGCCGGTCCTTTGAAAGCCAAGACCCGTCTCTCAGCCGGTAAGGTCCTCGCGACCGCCTTTTTCGACTACAGATGAGTGTTGCTCATTGATTTCCTACATGATCGACGTACGGTTAACGCTACCTACTACTGCCAGATGTTGGAGGCAGCAAAAGCCGCTTACAGAAGCAAAAGACGCGGTAACCCCATCAGAAACGTCATCCTTCTTCATGACAATGCCAGGCCACATACGGCGGGTGAAACGAAACAAAAACTGGAGGATATGCATTGGGAAACCATTGGGCATCCTCCATACAGTCCGGATTTGTCACCCTGTGACTATCATTTGTTTGCGCCCGTGAAAGATGCACTTGGAGGATTGCGATTTGACAACGATCAAGATGTTGAGGAATTCGTGCGCAATTGGTTGATGACTCGACCTCAAAGTTTCTACGAGCAAGGAATTAACAAGCTTCCAAACCGCTGGAAAAAATGTGTAGAGCGTGAAGGAGACTATGTAGAAAAATAATCAATAGTATTTTTGTATTTTTTATAAATAAATAAATATTAAAACAGAATTCCGGTTAATATTTGATTCAGCCTCGTAATTTTCAACCACAAAAAAAGAAAATTTTCAACAACTAAGTAAAAATTTGTTAAAGACCGATGACTGATATGAAATATTTGAACTTTTAACAAAAAAATTGAATTCTCAAACAAGGATTTTCTCGCAGAAAGAAATGTTTTCAACAAACAATTGAATTAGAAAACAAATCTGTGCCTAAAAATACTCAAATCAGTCAGGAATTTCGAAAAATAAAATCTCTCGCCTGCTTTTTCCAATTAAAATATATATTTAAAAAAAAGTATTAAATAAATGAATGTGAACATTCAGTATTTTTTCTTATTTTATGATGAATTTTGATGAACATACTGAACCACGGAATTATGCATATCATTTTATCAGGCTTGTTTATTAGATTTAGAAAAATCGGATTCCTCTGATAATGCAGTGGAAAAATTAATTCAGATAAATCCGGTATTCAAGTTCATGTAGACGGCCATAAATTGTCATATTCATTGAATCATAATAGTGCAACTTTGCTCTATACACTACTTTATATGGCACAGCGACATATATATAGTGGCGTTTGGGGAAATCGCCTGGTATTAGTTTATTGTCTCTGTAAAATGAACTTCTATGTTGGTGTTCATCTACATTGTATAATTGAAAATCTTTGGCAAAGTGACACTTAGATCCTATTTTAAACCAAGTATCTTTATAAATAAAGCAGTCTCCCATTGTTATGCGAAGAGAGTTATCAGCTAAATCAAGAAACTCCAGGGGAAGACCACATCTTCCACCTGCATCTAATTTTGTAAACAAAAGTAAAACAAATTAATAAGGATTTCTTACTGTATCCACTTATACTTTGGAAATTTTTCAACAATCAAAGATCAACAATCGAAGATCAACGATGAATGCACTATGTACATTCTCGCCTCAACTTGATAATTGTCAAACATGCTCATACATTTAATAAATAGACATGCGGACATAACGCAAACTTGTCTACCACCTTGCATAATATCGAACCAGTCAATTGATTTTCTATTTGCCATTAAACTTGCTTTGCAGCCCGTATAAATTGTTTTTATTATTTGTAGCAGCCATTGATTGACATTCTGTGCCTAAAAAAAAACTAGTTCAAACAAAATTCTGATCAGATATGCACAGGGTGGCCCAAGAAATGACGTCTGAGAAATTTGAACTGGCACATTGACCAAATCGTTTTCTTAGTTAAATAAATGTAGCCATGTTTTTTATTTGCAAATAAAATTTTTTTAGTTGTTGCTCTCAGGTTTTAAACTTTCCTGATTTAAAGTCGACAAGTCCTATCACCAGCTACAGGTTCGACCCGCATAATTTGCTGACCAAAATCCAAAGAGTAAAAATTGAAACCATTTCACATATATAACTCAATAAGACATAGAAATGACTGGAGCAACGGCTAAAAATATTTTTTTGGCAAATAAGAAAACATGGGTGAATTTATTTGCCTAAAAGAACGATTTGGTTAACGTGCACGTTGACATTGTTCAAATTTCATTTTTTGGGTCACTCTAATATGTTTTCCATATGAAAACTATACTCGTATGTCAGAAAACACACGTTTGATTATGTAAGCACATTATTCATGTGTTGTTGGCAAGTCTTTTTATCAGTAATAATGAAGGTCAATATTTTTCTGTTCACATTGAAATCTCTGTTGAGATAAAAGTATAACAAGGTTAAAATTTGTATTTGAATTTAAATTTGTTTTTAAAAACAGGCGTCCATTAGACAGCATGCCTGGTCTTCCAAGTCGGTAAATAAAAAGCTGTAAATACGTTTCGAGGCGGTTATGCTTACCCGGTACGTGAAAAAAAATTGTCTTCTCGCTTTTCAAGTTTTTTTGCTTTCTCTCAGTTCCAAAACTTGCAGTTTTTGTAGTTAACTGGATGTCAATGTTATACTTCCACACAAATTGCAGCAGCGTTAATAACAGAAGAAGTAAAACTTCAATGTACACTTCGATTTTTCTTTGAATACACACAATGAGAGTGAACAGAAACGGATTTTTTCAAGATTATCCTATGAACTCAGCAGTTTATGTTGATTAAAAAATTAAATAATAGTTGGAAAAGGCTAAGTATTCTGTCATTACCGATTATAGATTTTTCACAGAAAAATAATTTACGAATGCGATACTGAACCATAATATTACGTAAAATTCAAGTTTGTCACTTCTATGGTTTTTTTATGGGGACCCATCAGAGTGGCTAACATTCTTTAAATCTCAAAATTTATGATTTCTTCTTAATATGTAACGAATTTTCAATCAAAACCTTGAACACGGAATTGTTTATATCATATTATCCCGTTTATATATTAGCTTTAGAAAAATCGGATTCTCCAC
>NC_046659.1:146174176-146179520 GCF_010883055.1 Belonocnema kinseyi | reverse complement strand
CGCCAATTAGCACAAATGGTAAGTTCCGACAGTGCCTACAAGTGTGCCTACTGGCCGCTAAATGGCAATACCGGTTTCATATGTATACACCTGGTAATCATAGGATTTCATATTTGAACCGGAGAAATCAATGTTTGCAAGGGGATTACCCCGAAGGCGACTATATATATGTCGGAGTGCCAAATGAAGGAGTGTTTAGAGCAAGATTGAACTATTTTTAATCAATGGATATAACCCTTCATGGTCATCTTTATGAATTTGAATGTCGAATTCATCTGATTTCTGTATACTGCACTGTCAGCAAACTTCACTTAAACAATGAGAGTCATACATAGTATGGAGCAGACTTTTAATTTTCAAGACGGACGTGATGACTTGTAAGAGCTGTTGAATTTATTCTGTGAATGGACAACATATTTTTCTTCTATGTATGTTAATTACAGTAACTTTAAAATTAATGATTTTTTAGATAAATAAGTACGCTTTTATATTATAATTATTATTTTTCGCATCTATTCACAATCTTTAGATGTAAAATATTTACGATACATTGTTAGTCAAAATAATAAATATATCTAGATGTCGAGGCGTATAATTTAACTGCTATTCTTCCTTGTTTTACCAACTGATACATTATGCACTGAGAAAAATGTTTGTTTTAATGAAAAAAATTATTTCTTTAATATTAAGTCCACATTTGGCCTCAAGGGGGCAGATGGTGTGGCTCGAATCCGAACCACGTCAGCTTAGATTAGACAGGCTTATGTCGAGTTTTCTTTTTTCGTTGTGATTCAGTTTTCCTTTCATCGAACTTAAGCTAAAAATAACAAAAAGTAGATTGCGATTCCGGAATCACAGAATTGTTGTTGAAGTTTCTTATATCCGTAATGGAGGCAAAGGTGAGCTTTAATTTGCTAGAATTAACATAACAATTCATTTTTAGCTTGTAAAGATTTACAACAATGAATTCTAGAAAGCGTCGTTATTTTGAGCGCATTTACTATTCACGTAAATAAAAAAAATGTTTTCCAGCTTTTTAGAATTTTCTGTTTTGTTGCCAATATTGTGAAAATAGAGATTACCTCATACCAAATGTAAGAATTAACGGGTCAGTAACACTATTTATTAAATGCTTTTTATATTTTTGCAAACATAGACTTACTATTCAAATTTTACTTCACGTGCCCCATGTGCATTAGTCAAACAAACATAATTTCAAACGAATATTAGGAAGATTAAAGAATATTTATATTAAAAATTTAGGAATAAAAAATTAAAGGGGCCATATCGGGGCCTCCATTTTGGATGCCCAGATCTGAACACTGTCGGGTAGGGCGTTTAAAGTACTGTCTGGCACTAGACAGATTACCCTATCCTCAATTGTATCCAAGGTAAAAGTCCTAAAATTCAAGTAATTACTAAACTAGGGATATTGTGTCCATTTTTCAATTAATGTATGATTTTACATTAAATAAGAACCTTTAGGATTTTACGAGACTGAGAAAATACCAAAGACATCAAATAAACTACGTGATGAATTAATTTAGATTCTAGGTTAGTTAATTAAGAACCGCTGGCAGCACTTTAGCACGCCTAGCGGAACTTTGTAGTACTGCTTTATACTGTACTTTTAGTTTCAATCAAATAAATTTGTTCATGAATTTGAATAAACATATTTTAAACTAATCCATTATTTAATAAAAGTAAATTTTTTGTTTACATCAAAGACAAATTGTACTAAACAAATTATTTGATGATATGATAAAAGTGATTCCATGTTTTTAGTATCTGGTTCAGAATTCATCACAGAATAAGAAAGAAATCCTAAATGTTTGGGCTTAAAGAATCTAAGCAACTCACTGCGCTGTCACACAGGCGAGCACTCACGCACGTACGAACAAATGAGAAGCGGGATATTGTATTCCTATAAAAAAAATTACTAACTGAAAGATCAAAATCTGTTGAAAATTTTATAAAGTGAAATGTTTTTCAAGCCTTTATTTGGATAAACTATATACTTTAATAAACAAAAGTTATTTAAAACTTATTCAGATTTCCAAAAGTTTATACATTTTTTGTTTTTTGTTCAAAGTTTCTAAAAGTCTTAAATACCTTCGAGTGAGTTGTATTTTTTCATATTTTTAAAAATCCAGTAAAATACAAAACGTTTCTTTAAAATCTTCAAGATTTTTTTATACCTATAAAACGTTAAAAGGAAATTGAATTTCCTTAAGTTTCTAAGGCGAAGTAGATTCAAATAACTTTTTTTAGAGTGTTTCGCCTCAATTAAATAATACTAAAAATGGTCATTTATTTGTTGTATCTTTTTGATATAGTAAGCTGATAGAAACTCAAGGACACGTGACTTTATTGCTACTTTTCAATCTAATTCAAAAATTAAATTTTAAATTATTTATAAACGAAACCCTTTTTAGGGAATATAAATTGGGAGTTTACAAAATCACAAATGCATTGTATATTTTATTTAACAATATTAATGTAACGAAAACTAAGCATTAATTATTTTATTTCATAATTCTCAATTTTCTTAAATTGAAAAATCAACTACCCAATTTGGTTTACAAATTTAAGATTTTTTTAAAAATTCGACTGTTTTTGCATGAAATTCATCTTATCGACTGAAAACTCATGTTATAAATTGAAAATTTAGTTATTTTATTCAAAATTCCTTCTTTTTTGTTCGTTAAGTTCAATTATTTATTCAAAAAGTTTCTTATCCGGTGGTAAATTAACCCTTTTGGCTGAAATTTTTTATTTTTTTTCGATAAAAATTGAAATATTTAATAAGGAATTCATCCGTTTCGAAACCTAATTCATCTATTTTCATTTGTTGAAAGTTACATTTTTTGTTAAAAATATTTTTTTTTCAAATAAAAACTTAAATATCCCATTTTTGGTGGAAGATTTGGTTTTAATTTAAACTTTATCTTTTTTTTATCAAAAATGTATCCTTTTCGTTCAAAAATCATCTTTTTGTTTAAAAATTCAACAATTTTGTTAAAATTCTTTTTTTGTTTGTTTATTAACGATTAATCATTCTTTCATAAATTACACGGGCACACAAAAAAAGTTGTGAGCGCGAGACCGTTTCCCCAAGATAGGATAAGTCTAGGGAAATTGAAGGTCTTAAGCATGTTATACTGACTTATCAAGCAAAAAATAAGAAAAACGCCATTTTCTCTGCAGTTTGGCGCTCTTAATCTAAATTTGATCACTGCATTTTTTCAGCTTCTACTAACTTATCCCTAGATGCAAAAAATAGGGAAAAGCCTAGAGATTTTCTCTTCACACAGCTCATAAGAAAATTTGCCTCCAAGAAACAAGTAACTAGGCGAGCCTCATAGATTTTCAGCCGTTGAATTTAAATCTAGCTTCGAATTTTCTCGAACACGTCCCAGTTTTTAACTAGATGCAGAAAATATAAAAAAAAAATCTAGCGATATTCTGGACGTTATTTTGGTAATGCTAGTATACGCGAAAATAGACACATGGATGTTATATTCTTTCGTGTCGCGACTTATAGAGACTTAATTTTGACACGGAAATTCACTAGTGTGCCTTCTGTTTCCCCTAGCTTGGGTAATTATAGGGAAATTGTAGGTCTTTCGCATATCGTATAAATTTGTACTGGGGAAAAATGTCATATCCTTTGCAGATTTGCGTGCTGAATCTAAATACGAACCTCAAATGTTTCTAGCTTGTTCCATTTTCTCTTCAGATGAAAAATTTAGGAAACATCCTAGGGAATTTCTGGTCACCAAGGCTAGGGGAAATAGAGGGCACTCTGTTTCCCGACTTCTGTGTACTACTGTGTACAAATTAAATTTCTACAAGTCGTTGCACTTAACAATATAATATCAATGTGTCTTTTGTCGCTCATACCGATATTATTAAAATCAGAAAATCGCTAAGGTTTTCCCTAGTTTTTACAATTAGGGAAAATCTTATAATTTATACGTGTAGCTAAATGTTTTCAAAACTGTTTTTGTATTTTCGAAATTCAGAATGGTAAGAACTTTAAAAAATCGTTAATTGTTATCTGTATGTTCTGAAAGATAAAGATTTTAGTGAAAAATGTAAATTTATTGCCCTCGATCTCTATAGTCAATGTATTGTTATTATAGGTTTTCAATGTCTTCTTCAATAATAATAGATTATTACGGTTTTTTAAAAGATGTTAAACAATTTAGTACAATTACTAGTATCTTCTCTTAGACAATTAATAGAAAATTGCGCTGTTTAAAAATTGTTAACTTAAATTTTACGTTTTAGTTATAAAAAACAACAGCTGGAGAATTCTACTATTTGTTTTTAAATTTTTTTATGCAAAAAATAAGACTGTATTCATAAAAAGTCATGTTTTCTGGGTCAAAAAGTTGACTAATTGGTTAAAATTTGCAATATAACTATTCCAGTTTTAGAGAATTAATCTTCTTTGTTGAAAAAATATCTATTTCGATAAATAGTGACCTCTTCTGTTGGTAATTTTTTTCCCCCAATTCATTATTTAAATTAACTTTCGTTTTAGTTGCATATTTATATTTTCGGTTTTAAAATGCTACTTATGAATAAAAATTTAGCTGCTTAGCATAACATTGATGTATTTCTTTTAAAATTTATCCTGTTTGTTTAAAAATAATTTTTCATTGTGAAAGTTTCTTCTTTTTAGTCGAGGATTCAACTAATTATTTGAAAATTAACTCTTTGGTTTAAACTAACATGGATAAAATGTTGTTTTTTCTGGTAAAATGAATGTTTTTAACTGAAAACTCAATGATTCTATTTTTGGTTGAAAAAAATCTATTTTTAGCTAAAAATTACACTAGTTAGTTGCATGTTGAATTTTTATCATTCTTGTCGGATAATTCGACCGTTTGTTTGAAAATAAAGCTACGCAGGCAAAAATTCAACTATTTCGTTAAGAATTCGTTCATTTTTATTTAAAATTCACATTTTATTGTAAAAAAATTACAGAATAACAAATAACATTTTTGAATCAAAATCTGAGTTAAAATAATTCGAAAGTCTTTTAAAATGTAAAAGCCTTCTTCAAGATATTGTTGTATTAACAAAAAGAGGCTTCTCCGTAAATAATTTCCTGTTTGGACGATGTGTTGTGTTGCACGTTAAAAAGAATAACTTGAAAGAAAACAGACTAATATTAATTGTAGTGGTTGCTGTCTTTTCGATTGTATCTAGAACACACATTGTAATTTTTAATAAATCTGAATTTTCCATGGGATATAAATGTAACAAATAAGGAAAAATCTTGCAACTAATATCAAGAATCTTTCATATTCCACTATCTGAATTTTAACGAGTA
>NC_046659.1:146171989-146174076 GCF_010883055.1 Belonocnema kinseyi | reverse complement strand
AATCTGAATTTTCCATGGGATATAAATGTAACAAATAAGGAAAAATCTTGCAACTAATATCAAGAATCTTTCATATTCCACTATCTGAATTTTAACGAGTAAGCAATGACTTGTGATTAGGTTACAGCCACAAGAATACATTCATGTGGCAGTCGTCTGCCTCATTGTGTCCACTGAAAAAAATGGAGATTAATATTGATGTTCTATTTCTTGTGTCATTGGTTCTGCTGATCTTTGATCGTAAGTTTCAAATAATAATAAAATTATTATGTATGATAGATATAACATATATACAATTATGAAAAATTAGATAATATTACTACTAGCTTTACCTTTTATAATCCAAAATTGAAAATTGCACAAACATAAAAATTTTAAACTAAAGAAAGCAACAAAAAAATTTTAATCGAAAACAGATATATGTGGAAAAGTAGTGCATGAGAATCCTCAAAAGTTTCAATACTTCAGAATTGATTGATATTCGCCTTTATTCTGCTTATTAGAGAAATACTTATGAAGCATTCTCATTTTCATAGTTTCAGTATTTTCACCGATGGTCATTTTTTTCGAATCAGGAAATCTTAACCAACTCGAAACATTTTTACAGCTATTTATATTTACAGACTTGCGAGACAACGCAAGCAGTCTAATAGACGCCTGTTTTTGAAAACATTTCTCAATTCAATACAAATTTTAATCTTGTCATACCTCCACCTCAGCCAAGGTTTCAATGTAAACAGAAATAAAATTGACTTTCATTATTACAAATAAGAGAACTAGCCAACAACACATGAATTATTTGTTTTCATGATGAAATGTGTCTTTTCCGAAGTATAGGTTTCGTGCGGAATTCATATCTGATCTTAATCTTATTTTTCAAATCAATATTTTTTTAAGTCTCAGGCGTAGTCAACAGATCGGTCCTACAAGCAATAAAAACGATGAATGCGGACAGAATAAACGAGTTGAATGGTAAATGGGATTTTAAGTGACTAATTCAATATTATGCAAGGAATTAGGGAAGGTTGCGTTATGTCCTCATGGATATTTATTAAATTCATGAAGAGTGTGAAAGCTACACAGAAGAACTAGAGATTCAGTAAAATTGTGGCTCGATTAAAAGTTGATATCAGTTAGAACTTGAACTCCAACAGATACCCGTTAAGGGGCCATATGCGTTCCTTGCGAGCGCTTTAGAAAATATTACCCCAAACCAACCGCTTGCAAAGTAGGGCTTTATTAATTTATTAATTTATGACAATCAGAGTTTGATCAAATGTGTGTTTTAAGGTAAAATGATGTTATTAATTCAAAATGTCGAAGTAGGCACAGCGAAAAATAAATTCTTTATAACTAGGCTCAATTACAAATAGGTTTCTTTAAAACACCATGTAAGGTATTATTTAGAGCTTATTTATCATTTTGGGTTCCTCTTCAGCAAGTGCAGTTATTTTGGTTTCAGCTCCTTTGGAACCAAAAGTGGGTTCTGATGGAAACCCCAGCTTTCTCTGTGTATCAAGTAGATACTAAGAATGTATTTTTCGAGAAAAATCACATCCAAAATAAGAAGATAATTTGATTCAAGGTGGTGAATTTATTTATAACATCAGCCCCACCTAAATTTTGTCATCTCAAAAAAACTAAAGGGACAAACTCATAATTAGTACTTAAATGAGAAAAAAATCGGTCCATCCCTCCTCGGGAAAGACTTCGGAAAAGACCGTTTTCGTATTGTAAGTATGTAGCAGATTCTTCGTAGACCTTTGGTTTTTCAAAATTTTAAAAAATATAGGTTAATATTCTAAAAACTCATAATAAATTATTCTTAATTTTGTTTAACAAATTAGGTGCAGCTGGATTAAGAGGTCCCGTGCAGTTTCCCAATTTGGATGATAACCATATTCGCATAAGAATGCGGGACGGCTCTTTTTATGAAGAAATGATCGGTCACTTATTTACTTCAGAACTACCCCCGTTCATGCTGGCTAATCAAGGACCTATTCTTCAAGTTTCATATTTTATACGAACGCGTGAACCCCGTCATTATTATTCACATGCCTTCGAAGTAGAACCATTCCATGAACATA
>NC_046659.1:146168639-146171889 GCF_010883055.1 Belonocnema kinseyi | reverse complement strand
AAAGGTGTCGTTTACGCTGCTTGCTTCATCTCCCCAGTTGGAAAATAAAAAGCTTAAAAAATATGTAAACCTGATTAACGTTTCTTAACAAGTGAAAAGATTATCATCTTTTAAAGTACTAAAACTATAAAAATAAGAATGTCTTCAGTCATACTTTCAATGAGCAGAATGGAGGCGATTATTAATTAAGTTTGAATGATTAAAACTGTTCAGAAATACATATATCCATTATCGGTTTTCAAAATTTAGTTTTTTTCGTGTCTTCTCAGTTTGAAATTTTTAAGTTTGTGCAGTTTGAAAGTTTACATTGCACAATGTAAAGCACATTCTTTAAATGATTGTATATTAAGCACTTCTCTGTTTGAAAAAAAGTCCGTAAAAATAACTGGTCAAGCACGTGGCTAGTAGTAATATTATGGAATTTTCCATAATTGAAGAGGCAGATGAAATAGCCTCCTTAGCGCTTAAGCACGCGGAAAAATATTGTCCGCGGAGCAAATTTTGCAAATTATTTAGATTAGAGTGTCGATAGTCAATATTTATAGAGAATTGTCTTCTGCAACTTTTTTGTATGGCAACCAAATTCGAAGGTTATTTTTTATTCTCAGTTATTTGAGGAAAACGGAATTTTTCAACGAAAAAAAAATCAATAGGCCGTACGTTATTTTTACATCATCTCAAAATTTTTAAACAAATTTCTTTAATTACTTAAGAAAATTTTTTCAACTGGAATTTGTCAAAATTCGAAACTTCCTGACGCAATTAAAAATTTAGGATATTTAAACGAGATTAAAATCCAATTTAAAACCTTTTTTAAACATCTAACAATCAAATTGATGAGAGGAATTCCTGAAAATAGAATCAAGAATCTAACGACCAAATTTGAACAACCACCACAAAATGGACCCACTGCAATTTGAAAAAAAAATTCAGATTGAAGTTGGAACATTTTGTGGCCCTTGTCTAAATTTTGTCGTTAGCTTCTTGATTGTATTTTCAGGAATTATTCTTCTCACACGAGTTACATAAAATTTTCAAGACAAAATATTAATTCCCGGCAAAGAATTGGCAAGTTGAAGGCCAAACAGTAGTAATTTTTTTCCTTGAAAAATTCCGTCCTTCTTTAATAATTAAAAAACGAAACAAACTTCGAATTTCGTTACCAAATAAAAAATATGCGCAATAAGATTATCTACAAGCATTGACTGTCGAAACTCAAATTTAAAGAATTTTCTCGAACCTTAAGGTGGTTATTGTAACCGACCCTGCAATTCTAGCCTAGAATTATTTCGGAATGAGTGAGCCTTAATGAAAATCCCAGTTAACCGTGGATATGTATTAAAAATACAATGAAGCCTCGACAGATATAACGTTGGATAATGACAATTTAATGTGAAAAATGGATACTTTTTCGATACAAATTTCTATATATTTGTGATATGTATCATACATAATAATTTCATGATAATATTACACTTACGCTCAACGTGCATCAGTTCAAATAAAGCAAGAAATAGAACTTCAATGTAAATATCCATTGTTTTTCAGTAGACAATAAAAGCGAACAGTATCTAACTTTGTCAGGACTCTCGTATGAACTGATCAGATGGACGGCTGCCACATGCACTGACTTAGATGGCTTCCACCAAATCACAAAACATTGTTTATTTGTTAAAATGTACATAGTGGAATGAAAAAGATTGTTGATTTGAGGTGCGAGATTTTTCCTCATTTGTTAAATTTTTAGTCATAAAGAATTTGGAACTATTAAACATTGCAATACTTGTTTGAGATTGGATTTTAGTGGATTCAAACAAAAAAAACTAAAATCATTCTGATTTCTTTTAAGTTAATTTTAGTAATGACCACACAAACTATCGTACAACTAGGAAATGCCTTGATCAGAAGCCCTCGTTTTTTCATCCTGCACAATATTTAACAAGAATTTTACTTTGTACATGATTTTAGATGAATTTAAAGTCTTCAAAAATAACGAAATGAAATGCTATAATTAATCAGACACGAGTTCCGACAAATTTCTTAAATTCGGAGATTCTTTCATTCCAAATTATGTCATACGTCAGAGTTGAATTTAAAAAATTTCTTCGTCAGTCTTTGAATTTTCTACAATAAAAAATGAATATTTAATAAAAGGAGACAATTATTTTATAATAGAATTGAATTTCCTACAAAACAAGACGACTGAAGCAAAATATCTGAATTTTTATCCTACAAAGATTCATTTTATAAGGAAGTGGTTCAATTCTCCGAAATAAAACATTAAAATTTTACCTAAAATAGCTACATTTGTAGCTAAGAAGACGACTTGTTTAGAAGACTGTTGACATTTAAAAAAGAAGCGAATTTTTTTGCAACTCGTCCTCTCTGGAGCGAGAGCTCCAAATTCAAATCTAAATTCAATTCTAATCTCGATTCTTAATTTTGAGGGGCAGCAGCGAGTAGATCGCAGGTCTCTAAAGGCCTTGCAGAACCCTAACAATCCATTGATGTCCCTCTTTGAAGATATCGATGAGGTAAGGTCATGAATAATAAACAAACAAAAATAAAATAGAACGAGTTAACCCTAAATTCTTAAAATAATCCTAAATATGCTCTTGGACTACCGTGCCACGTGCCGAAAGAACAGATTTCGCCTTAAAAGTAAAATAATAACTAAAATAAATTGATTTTATAAAAATACGTCTTGTAATAAATTTTCTTGCACAAATTTAAATAAATTAAGACAATAATAATACACCCTTGCAAATTTTATTTTGGATAATTTTGAGGGTGGTATTCCGGCGTTGAAGTTGGTTGCACAAGTTTGAACACATTAAGACGAAAGCAATGCACCCATATAAAGTTGATATTGGATAATTTCGGGGACAGCGAAACGTTTCGCAGGCCCCGCTAGTATTTTTCTGATAAATCAGGTACTTACGTTAATGTACATACATAATAATAATAATTATTATTATTATTATTATGATAGCCTCGCCGTTTCAGTTGCTTAGACACTCGGACTTCATTTTAGAGGTCCGGGGTTCGATCCCTGAGCCGGTACCTCTGGAAATTCTTTAATGTACCTTTACCGAGGTTCTGGTGGTTCGGAACCCACCTTAGGCTGTAGGTCCGCCCATCGCGTACTTGACTGCAACCCAGTCCGTCAACGATGGGGTAAAAACCAGGCTTTCTCCAATATGTCTGGGCAGACTGCTCTCATCAGATCACTTGACTGCATTATAAAAAT
>NC_046659.1:146165206-146168539 GCF_010883055.1 Belonocnema kinseyi | reverse complement strand
GCTCTCTCATGAGTAATAATGAAGGTCAATATATTTTCTGTTCACATTGAAGCCTCGGCTGAGTTAACGTATACCAAGGTTAAAAGTTTTATTTGAATTTAAAATTTTTTGAAAAACTGGTGTTCTTTGACTGCTTGCTTTATCTCCCAAGTTGGAAAATAAAAAGCTTAAAAAATGTGTCTAGCTGATTAATATTTCTTGATACGTGAAAAAATTGTCATCTTTGAAAATACTAAAACTATGAAAATAGGAATGTTTTCAATAATATTTTTCTGATGTGCAGAATAGAGGCGATTATTATTTCAGTTTGAAGCACTTTTTCATTTGATAGCATATCAGGCACTGCTTTGATAAAAACAGAAAGTCCGTAAAAATAACTGGTCAAGCTTGGGGCTGGTAGTAATATTATGGAATTTTCCACAATTGAAAGGACGGATACAATAACCACCTTTGCGCTGGAACACGTGGAGAAAGATTCTCCGCGGAGCAGAATTTGCAAATTAATCAAATTCGATTGTCGACAGTCAATACTTGTAGCGAATTTTCTTGCGCATCTTTTTTGTATGGTTACCAAATTAAAAGATTACTTTGCTTCTCAGTTATTTGAGAAAAAACGGAATTTATCAACGAAAAAAAAACAATACTTTTTTGCGTTCAGCTAGCTAGATCCTTACCAGGACTTAATATTTTGTCTTCAAAATTTTGTTTAATATTATTCAAAATATCTCAAAACTGTTAGATATTTGACAAAGTTTGAAAAATATTTCAAGGCCGTCTAGAGAATTTAAAAAAATACTTTCTGCGAAACTTTGGATCCATACATACAAATAAAAAAGTTGTGTTTGGAAAGTGCTAATGATTCCACAAATATTTTTAAAATGTTACAAATAATTGAAAAATATTTAGAAAATTTCAAAAAGATTTCTACACGAAGGCTTTGAATGATTTCTCAAAGATTTCTAAAGATTTTTTGAATATTTAAAATATACCGCAAAGCCTACATAAAGATTTCAGTCATTTTTACAAATATTAACAAATATTTCGCAAAGATTTCGGATAGATTACAAATATTTCACAAAAGCATTAATGTGTCTTTTCTAATCTCTTACATGATGTCGTTTGTCGTCAAAAGCTCATTTGAAGTTTTAAGAGTGATTTTTAGAGTCTGAGAAAAGAACCTTAGAAATGGAGTATTTAAGAGTCCTTTTAGCCGGTTTTTTTTTAAGAAATATGCGCAAAAAAAATAAATAAAAAAGAATATGAAAATCGGAAATCCTGTGATAATTGTATATTTTCAGTATATTTTCTTAGAAGAGTTGTTGCAAAATACACATTATTGTATCTTCGCAACTTCAGATAGCTCCAGTTTACAATACGAAATAACTTTACTAGTGGAGGTTTTTCTAAATTAAACAATTGTGTCACACTTTTCTCATCAAGATTCCTAAAACACTGTCAGACATCGAAATTCATTTATAAAACATTTTCATACCTTGTTTTTCATTTGCATATGTTGAAAAATTTTTTAATTTTCATTTAATAAAAATGTCTATTTTTTCCATCAAAAGTAATAATTAGAATAATGAAATTTGTACTCATAATAGCGTTTATATTTTTTTTCAATTTTGGTAAACTGATGCATTATTTTTATTGTTCTTCATTTGGGACTCTTGATTCAATAATCAAAAAAGTTGGTTTAAAAAATAGTTCTCTCAATTTTTTTTTGTTCATCACTAGAATTCAAAAGCTAAGGTAAATATTTATAGAAAAAATGCGATTTACTAACAGTTATCTAAGAAAATATTATAAACTTATAAAAAGTTATAAATTTAGTAAATTATTGAACATTTTTAGAAAAATCCGGAATGATCCAGCATTATTATATTTTGGTTAACTTTTGGATTAGGATTTCAATTTTTTTCTCTAATGATCACGGGTGACAGTTAAAACCAATACTAATTACTTTAAAAAATCATATTTTGTCAATTTCATTCATTTTTACTTCGAGTAATGTAAAAGTGGACTAAAAGTTAAATATTTAAGTAAAACCGCAACAGAACAGAAAACCGCAATTAGGCTGCATGGACCGGGGTAATTCTGAGGTAAAAATAGGTTCGATCATATGTTCATAAAAAGAGCCATCTCGCATTCTTATGCGAATACGGTCAGCAGCCAAGTTGAAAAAATGCGTGGGACCTCTTATTTCACCTGCACCTAATTTTGTAAAAAAATAAGAAATAATCAACCAGGCTTTTGCACACTATCAGCATAGAGTTAAGAAATTTTAAACAATGAAAGGTTGACAAATAATGTACTATGTATTCACAAAGCGAAATCTGTCTTTTACGAAGTCTTTTTCAAAGAGGGATAGACTGATTTCTTTCATTTCAGTTCTAATTATGCGTTTTTCCTATACATCACGGAAAAAACTGGGTGGTTACTAAAGTTGCGGGTCAAATAAAAGTTGGTACCATTCAGAACTTGAGCTCCAATAGATACCTGTAGAGAGCCAAAAGGGTTCTGATACACGCTACTGGCATGAAAGATTATATCGATGGGTTCGGATTTTGATTTTTTTCTTTTTACAGTTACATCTGCTTGAATACTTGCCTTTTGAAAGCACCCAAGTTTTGAACTCGAGAATACCAAATACTTTTCATCCCAACCCATCGTGAAAGACGACCTTCGTTTAGCCTATTTGCTTCAAATCCAATTTTGATGAAGATTTGAGGGGAAGTTTATTCCTCTTTTCCAAGGATTCAATTTACGTTTATTACCACCATTCAGAAATCTCGGGCCCATCTGCCAGCCAGACGGCACTCTTAACGCGTTTATCCGGGCCCAATCTTCTTCTCTGGCTCGACTGCAACACGCGCAAGATGGACGAGTCACTCTGTGTCTATCCACCGCATAGCGCAGTACTCGATAGTGTTCTCTCCACCGAAAATCTCGTTCAATGTTTAGAGGTCGATTTACAGTTATCACAATAGGTACAGTTTTAAGGCTAAAATGTGTACGAGTGTTAGTGATTTCTATCTCCCCTAGGTGGCGCCTGTGTTGATGCTTGTGTGGTAGAAGGGGAAGAACAGGAATATAGGAACATGGCAGACATGTAAATAGCGAGCGAGTGATTACATTAATCACGTCTGCAAATTATTTGCATTTCCTATTTGAAACAAATTTACATTATTTTTATTTTTAAATTGAAAAAGAGACCGATCTGTTCGAAATAGTACTCAAGTTTTGGGATTAATGTCTCTGTTTAAATATTGTTTTCATTTAGAATTATGAGAAGAATAATTTACACAAGCAAACCATTTCATGCAATACCAA
>NC_046659.1:146160218-146165106 GCF_010883055.1 Belonocnema kinseyi | reverse complement strand
TAACATAAACAGAAAAAAAATATGTGCTGCATTTGCAGAAAAAATTGAAGAACTCTTTCAAATCGTCACATCCGCCTTGAAAATTAAAAGTCTGTTCCATACAATGACTCTCATTGTTTAAGTAAAGTTTGCTGGAAGTGCAGTATATATAAATCAAATCAGATGAATTCAACATTTAAATTCATGAATACGGCCATGAACGGTCATATCCATTGATTACAAATTTTCCAATCTTGCTCTAAACACTCCTTCATTTGGCACGCCGACATATATATAGTTGCTTTCGGGGTAATCGCCTTGTACGAATTCATCTCTCCAGTTCCAGTATGAAGCTCTATGGTTATGTTGAGTTGTATTGTAAAATTCAAAATCTTGGGCAAAGTGCCAGTTAACTCCTCTTCTAAACCAAGTATTCATTGGATTATGGCGGCCAGTAATATGTTCATGGAATGGTTCTACTTCGTAGATTTGTGAATAAAAATGTCGGGGTTCATCCGTCCGAATGAAATATACAACGTCATTAATAGGTCCGTGATCACGCCGCAGAAATGGGGGTAGTTCTCTACTAAATATTTGATTGATCAAGTCTTCATAAAAAGTGTGGTCCCGCATTCTTATGCGAATATGGTCAACCCGCAAATTAGGAAACTGCGCGTAACCCGTTATTGCACCTGCAACTAATAATGTAAACAAATTCAAAAATAATTAATCAGGATTAATTATTAATTTATCAGGATAGTTTTTGAAAATTTGAACAATCGAATGTCAACAAAGAGTGTACTGCGTACTCACAAAACGAAAATGATCTTTTCCGAATTTGGGGAGGCCAGCGAGTGGTGGAAAAAGATTTTTTTTCTTTACGTACTAATTATGGGTTTGTCCCAATACTTTTTTAGAATGGCTGGAGTCGAGTGGGACTGACATTATAACTAAACTCACCACCTCGCAAAGAATTGTCAAATTATTTTGGATATGATTTTCACTAAAAAAAATACGTTTCTTGCATCTTTTTGTTATTTGTCACACTTCTCCATGAATTTAGTAAATAGCCATTAGGACATAACGAAAGATTGTCTAACATCTTGCATAATATCCCATTAGTGACTTAGTTTCCCATTTGTTATTGAAGTCGCTTTATGTTCAGAGTGAAAGCTCCGTTCAGATGGAGATATGACAAGGTGATCTTTAAAAATTATGTATTTGTTTCGACAAGCTCTCTCCTGAGTAATAATGAAGGTCAATATATTTTCTGTTCACATTGAAGACTCAGCTGAGTTAACGTATACCAAGGTTAAAAGTTTTATTTGAATTTAACATTTTTTGAAAAACAGGTGTTCTTTGACTGCTTGCTTTATCTCCCAAGTTGGAAAATAAAAAGCTTAAAAAATGTGTCTAGCTGATTAATATTTCTTGATACGTGAAAAAATTGTCTTCTTTGAAAATACTAAAACTATGAAAATCGGAATGTTTTCAATAATATTTTTCTGGTGTGCAGAATACAGGCGATTATTATTTCAGTTTGAAGCACTTTTTTATTTGATAGTATATCAGGCACTGCTTTGATAAAAACAGAAAGTTCGTAAAAAAAACTGGTCAAGCTTGGGGCTGGTAGTAATATTATGGATTTTTCCACAATTGAAAGGACGGATACAATAACCACCTTTGCGCTGGAACACGTGGAGAAACATTCTCCGCGGAGCAGAATTTGCAAATTAATCAAATTCGATTGTTGACAGTCAATACTTGTAGCGAATTTTCTTGCGCATTTTTTTGTATGGTAACCAAATTAAAAGATTACTTTTCTTCTCAGTTATTTGAGAAAAACGGAATTTATCAACGAAAAAAAACAATACTTTTTTGCGTTCAACTAGCTAGATCCTTACCAGGAATTAATATTTTGTCTTCAAAATTTTGTTTAACATTATTCAAAATATCTCAAGACTGTTAGATATTTGACAAAGTTTGAAAAACATTTCAAGGCCGTCGAGAGAATTTAAAAAAATACTTTCTGCGAAACTTTGGATCCATACATACAAATAAAAAAGTTGTGTTTGGAAATTTCTAACGTTGATAACGTCCTACAGAAAGATTTACAAAAGGTCCAAAATTTCCAAAGATTACAATGATTTCCGAAAGATATCAAAGGTTTCGAATATTTCCCAAAAATTTTTCATAGATTTAACAAATTTTTGAAATACAATAATTATTTCCCAAAGATTTCACAAAGACTAGAATTATTTCTCAAAAATCAGAAAAATCGGCAAGATTTTTACAAATATTACCAAATTTATCGCAAAGATTTTACAAAGTTTAACTATAAATTCAAAAGATTTTGCAAAGACATGAATGAAATGCTAATGATTCCACAAATATTTTAAAAATGTTACAAATAATTGAAAAATATTTAGAAAATTTCAAAAAGATTTCTACTATTTTAAAATGTACCGAATACTTTTAAACTATTCACGAAGGCTTTGAATAATTTCTCAAAGATTTCTAAAGATTTTTTGAATATTTAAAATATACTGCAAAGCCTACATAAAGATTTCTGTCATTTTTACAAATATTAACAAATATTTCGCAAAGATTTCGGATAGATTACAAATATTTCACAAAAGCATTACTGTGTCTTTTCTAATCTCTTACATAATGTCGTTTGTCGTCAAAAGCTCATTTGAATTTTTAAGAGTGATTTTTAGAGTCTAAGATAACAACCTTAGAGATGAAGTATTTAAGAGTCCTTTTAGCCGGTTTTATTTTAAAAAATATGCGCAAAAAAATAAAAAAGAATATGAAAATCGGAAATCCTGTGATAATTGTATGTTTTCAGTATATTTTCTTATACGAGTTGTTGGAAAATACACATTATTGTATCTTCGCAACTTCAGATAGCTCCAGTTTACAATACGAAATAACTTTACTATTGGAGGTTTTTCTAAATTAAACAATTGTGTCACACTTTTCTTATCAAGATTCCTAAAACACTGTCAGACATCGAAATTCATTTATAAAACATTTTCATACCTTGTTTTTCATTTGCATATGTTGAAAAAATTTTTAATTTTCATTTAATAAAAATGTCGATTTTTTCCATCAAAATTAATAATTAGAATAATGAAATTTGTACTCATAATAGCGTTTATATTTTTTTTTCCATTTTGGTAAACTGATGCATTATTTTTATTGTTCTTCATTTGAAACTCTTGATTCAATAATCAAAAAAGTTGGTTTAAAAAATAGTTCTCTCAATTTTTTTTTGTTCATCACTAGAATTCAAAAGCAAAGGTAAATATTTATAGAAAAAATGCGACTTACTAACAGTTATCTAAGAAAATATTATAAACTTATAAAAAGTTATAAATTTAGTAAATTATTGAACATTTTTAGAAAAATCCGGAATGATCCAGCATTATTATATTTTGGTTAACTTTTGGATTAGGATTTCAATTTTTTTCTCTAATGATCACGGGTGATAGTTAAAACCAATACTAATTACTTTAAAAAATCATATTTTGTCAATTTCATTAATTTTTACTTCGAGTAATGTAAAAGTGGACTAAAAGTTAAATATTTAAGTAAAACCGCAACAGAGCAGAAAACCGCAATTAGGCTGCATGGACCGAGGTAATTCTGAGGTAAAAATAGGTTCGATCATATGTTCATAAAAAGAGCCATCTCGCATTCTTATGCGAATACGGTCAGCAGCCAAGTTGGGAAAATGCGTGGGACCTCTTATTCCACCTGCACCTAATTTTGTAAAAAAATAAGAAATAATCCACCAGGCTTTTGCACACTATCAGCATATAGTTAAGAAATTTTAAACAATGAAAGGTTGACAAATAATGTACTATGTACTCACAAAGCGAAATCTGTCTTTTACGAAGTCTTTTTCAAAGAGGGATAGACTGATTTCTTTCATTTGAGTTCTAGTTATGCTTTCTTCCTATACATCACGGAAAAAACTGGGTGGTTACTAAAGTTGCGGGTCAAATAAAAGTTGGTATCATTCAGAACTTGAGCTCCAATAGATACCTGTAGAGAGCCAAAAGGGTTCTGATACACGATAATGGCATGAAAGATTATATCGATGGGTTCGGATTTTGATTTTTTTCTTTTTACAGCTACATCTGCTTGAATACTTTCCTTTTGAAAGCACCCAAGTTTTGAACTTGAGAATACCAAATACTTTTCATCCCAACCCATCGTGAAAGACGACCTTCGTTTAGCCTATATGCTTCAAAACCAATTTTGATGAAGATTTGATGGGAAGTTTATTCCTCCTTTCCAAGGATTTAATTTACGTTTATTACCACCATTCAGAAATCTCGGGCCCATCTGCCAGCCAGGCGGCACGCTTAACGCGTTTATCCGGGCCCAATCTTCTTCTCTGGCTCGACTGCAACACGCGCAAGATGGATGAGTCACTCTGTGTCTATCCACCGCATAGCGCAGTACTCGATAGTGTTCCCTCCACCGAAAATCTCGTTCAATGTTTATGTGCTTAACTGACAGTGTACTCTAATTTGTGTTCATGAGTGAATATACGATATATAAACGGACAGTGTTCTTTTAATTTCTTGAAACTTACATCATCGTAAAGCCGTGGGTTATGTCATACATTTTCTCCTTTTTACCTCCAACCTCGTAAGCCTGAGCTTCACGGTTAAGTGGTGAGCTTCACCATTTGAAACAGTGAGAGATTCGAAAGGGCCTTACGCCCTTTCTTCCTACCTACACGCTACCCCCCGCCACATTCTATTTGGTCATAAATTGATTTATTCGTGGGTCTAAACTTGTTTGTCGTAAAATGCATGTGTCTAAGCTTGTTTATTGTGTGCGGTTGTCGGTATTACATTTGCGGCATTCATAATTTGTTTCCTTCCATAAT
>NC_046659.1:146158567-146160188 GCF_010883055.1 Belonocnema kinseyi | reverse complement strand
CGGTTCAGTGGTAAGATTTACTACATGAACCCGCAGAAGAGCCGAAAGGGCCTCATTTCCTCTTTCTCCTACCCACATGCTTAACACCGCCCACCCCCCATATTTTGTGTCGTTATCTAATCGTACAATTCAGGTGTTTAACTTCGTTCATTGTGTACTCTGTGATATTATTACTCCTGTTTTTCCACCCAACTTCGTTGTGCTTCCGATTACATCTCCCTCCCCACACTTCATATACTCTGTGACGATGTATGTAATAGGTGTCTCGTGATTTGACATCATTGACGATTCGATGGCTATTACCTCATTTCTGACGTGTTTTCGATCTATTAACATAAACTTACACTCCCCCCTCCCCTCATCTTAATACCGCGATCAGGCGTTAGCGACGTAGTTAGGACAAGCCAGAAGAGCGCAGACTTATTCTTGTGTCATCCTCACCCGCTTAAGTCTCTTATTCTTCATTCTCGAACTAACTATTTTCACAATGACGTTCCGCCGTCCATAGGACGGAAACAACCAGGAAAGTCCGAATGCCGCGTGACTGTGTGAGGAGTTTCTTGCTGCACCCAGGGACGTCCGCTGACCCATTCGTACCGTGGTCCACATGCAAGAAGAACGAAACTTTATGATCTCATTCTACTTAGACTCAATTCTTATCGACCCCGTCGGTTTCACATCTCCGGGTTGTTGTCTTCCAACTCAGACCTTCTGATCTTTTCTGCCAAACACTCCCACCCCTCTGTTAAAACTGACTTCAATTTCAATTCTTTCCACTTCCAAAAGAAACATTTCGTTCAAAACGCTGTTGAAAAAAACCCAGGAAAAAAGAAAGGATTGAACTGAAGCGCTTTGAAATGTGTGTCTTAAAATTCCAGAGTGACAAATTTGCATTTCAATTGCATGGCGTATGCGCAGCCGCTGTCTCTCTCTTTCTCTCGTGTTGAAAGAAAGAGGCAGATTATTACGTTTTACAATACTGCACCACGATAACTATTCGATGATATAGTGATTATAAATTTAAAAAATAAAGTTTTTCTTTTTTCTTGTCTATAATTTTCTTTTGTGAATAGTATTATTACGATTCACTGGTACCTCTAACCTATCGTCAGCAATCTGACACTTCTCTTCAAGATACACATTTCATACGACATGAAATACGATTGAAACGCGTTCAATCGTTTCTTGTTTCCAGGGAACATGAAGGCGCATTCACAAACCAAACAATTGTAAAGTAGGGCTGCTAGTTTAGAGGTCGATTTACAGTTATCACAATATGTACAGTTTTAAGGCTAAAACGTGTACGAGTTTTAGTGATTTCTATCTCCCCTAGGTGGCGCCTGTGTTGATGCTTGTGTGGTAGAAGGAGAAGAACAGGAATATAGGAACATGGCGGACATGTAAATAGCGAGCGGGTGATTACATTAATCACGTCTGCAAATTATTTACATTTTCTATTTGAAACAAATTTACATTATTTTTATTTTTAAATTGAAAAAGAGACCGATCTGATCGAAAAAGTACTCAAGTTTTGGGATTAATGTCTCTGTTTAAATATTGTTTTCATTTAGAATTATGAGAAGAATAATTTACACAAGCAAACCATTTCATGCAATACCAA
>NC_046659.1:146155745-146158467 GCF_010883055.1 Belonocnema kinseyi | reverse complement strand
GTACTCAAGTTTTGGGATTAATGTCTCTGTTTAAATATTGTTTTCATTTAGAATTATGAGAAGAATAATTTACACAAGCAAACCATTTCATGCAATACCAAGAAATCTGAATTAATTTTTTATCATGCGCTATTTTATGTTTTTTTATATTGCATATAATGGTTTGTTTACGTAAATTATTCTTCCTGTAAATCTAAATTAACAAATATATTATCATTTGCATGGTATTGAGTAGGAGCGGGGCGAAGGGGTTGTCGGATTAGAGCTGCAGTTTGTTCTATCTCCGATAGAAGGCGCCAATCCTTTACTTTACTAAGTTCATATTCTTTAACAAGGGACTGTAAGCAGTGTGCAGTTATCGATCGATAAAAAAAGTTTCTTGCATATGAATATGCATATGGCTTTATGTTGAAAAAATTGCTTTCTAACCTACAAATGATATTCATGAAGTCATTTGCTTGTATTTTAATCACAGCAATATTTTATTGTGTAATTTAATTGTCTCCATTAGGTTATGTACATGAGAGTTGTACTACATGTGTACCTTAAGGTAAAAATTGATCGATTTGAGGTTTTTTTAGAAAGTTGTGTTAATTTTTGTCACAGGTCCTTTGAAACAAAAAAGTTGTTCTAATCATAACCCTATTTTTTTCCCGTGTTTTTTTCTAGTAACTTGAGTTAGGTAAGACTGGCATTATATCTAAACTCACCCACCTTGAAAAGAATTGTCGGATTATTTTTCATATTATTCTTACTCACAAAATGCATTTTTCGCATCAAGGTGCCAATTGTACAATTTCTGGTCGTAAACTATTGTAATACAATGAAAAAATAGCTTTAAAAATAGCCCCAGGATATAAAAAAAATTGGATTTTTTGGATATAATTGAATGTTTAAGAAAAAATTGAAACCTAAACTATTTTTTCAATGTCTACTTAAAATCTAGACAAATTGGTTTCTCCTTGGGCTTGTGCAGTTTTAAATTCTAGATTGCACAAAGTAAAACACGTTTCTGATTTGATACGTTATTGGGCACTGAATTGTATTCAGAAATATTCTCTAAGAATGACTGCTCAAGTCTAGGTCTATTAGTAATATTATAGAACTTTCCATAATTATAGCCTAAAATGAGCTGGAAATGGCTGCTCGAGTAAAAATGCTTTGATCTGAGTTCGACTTGATTATGTCTTGAGATCGTCTCCAAGACATCGATGTCTGGCTGCGCCTCAAAACTGAGTCGAGACATAAGCCTTTGTCTCACTTTTATGGCCACGACAGGTAAAACGACGTTCACTTGTCTCAAGTCAAGACTTGTCTTGGCTAAGACGGCGTTTACTTGTCTCAAGTATACCTGCCTTAAGACAAACATTTTTCGGCTCATAAATAAGATTAAAATTAATGAATGAAAAATTTGTAATTTTCAAAGTAGTTATTTTTAATTAAATAGTACAGAATGCGTGGTTCTGAATGAGTATAACCCGTAAAAATACTTATGCATGTACCGAAGCCAGATATTTCATGATCTCATAACAGAGAAAAGAAGGGAGGCCAAAGAAGAGTCATAGAGAATAGAGAGTTAGGAAACGAAATTAACAATGTTCAGGATTCAATCATGATTGATATTATAACCAAGCAGTTGGTCTGATTATGAATGAATCAGACAAACAGAATTTTAGGAAATAAAAATCTGTATTTTCCAGATTGCTGTGAGTTCGAATAAATGCGGAGATAAGAATATCATTTATTATAGCAGCACGAGCTTTCTCCGTTTGTAATATAAAAAAGAAAGTTTAAAAAAATAAAATGTTTAGATCAGATACGCCTTCCGCACAAAAAACTGTACTTCGCAAAAGACACTTTCTAGCTTAATTGATATTTACCTTTTTTATCTCGGCAGATATAATGAACACATATATAAAAATAGTACTATGATCAAAAATGAAAAACCTTGAGCGGTTACATATTTGCGTTGAACCAAACTTCTTTATGTCAAGTTGTAAATCTTTACTTGAAATTAAAACCGCTTTTTTAAATAGCCGCCAATTGACTACATACGTTTTCTCACAAGTATTGGTTATTAAAAGTCTATAAGAATTTATTGAGTCTGTTAAGATTTTCTACGACTTAAAACGCTCATCATCAACAAATATATTAAAATTGAGAAAATATGAATTTCTTTATTAACATTTGCCTAACGCGAAAAGTATATGCGCTTAATAATCGATTTTGAAATATTTATACTTTTCAGGATCCTCGTACAAAATATTTCGGTACATTATTGTGGATTTTTTAGTATTTCTCAGTTTAAATGCATTAGATAAAAATATCTTCAATGTTAAAACTGGAAACTTTAGAAACGAACAGTTCTAATCTGAAGCTCTTAAGTAAACACGTTTCAGAAAACGCGAGACCTACTGATCTTACGTAATAAATTTAATATTTTTTCACACTTACGTTCAAAAAGCAGTAAATCTACTAACACAAGGAACAGAGGTTCAGTATAAATCTTCATTTGTTTTTCGGCACACGCAATGATGGAGATCAGAATTCAGGCTTGTTCGAGAATTTTGTATTGACTGACAGGATAAACGCCCACCATACCATATATACCCACTATCCTTTGTGACTTCTATCAAATCATGACTATCCGTTTAATCGATAAAATAAATATCTTACAATGAGACAGACTTTTAAATGAACATGTGAGAATATTTCACATTTG
>NC_046659.1:146152613-146155645 GCF_010883055.1 Belonocnema kinseyi | reverse complement strand
TGTGACTTCTATCAAATCATGACTATCCGTTTAATCGATAAAATAAATATCTTACAATGAGACAGACTTTTAAATGAACATGTGAGAATATTTCACATTTGTGACATTTATTACTCATATAATCTTCAGAATTGTTAAATATTAGAATATGATATGAATCAATATGTAATACTTTAAATGCCTACGATTTCAAGTCAAAGTATATTTTGTACTTTTAATACGAGAGTCGAATTTTCAACTTAAAAAATACAAGTTTAGAAGATTATAAACTCTATGAAACTTTTTTATTGCAAAGGTGAAGTGCAAGCATTTAAATATTATGCTGCTTCTTCTCAATGAGGTTAGGATAACTTTAGTACATTTTTATTTGTTATTAATATGAACATTAACATTAAGTAATACTACTGCGAAGCATGACTTTTTTTTTATAGTTTTTATTACTTAGTTCCACTGCTGATGTAAAATGTGATGGCATATGTTTTAGATTTTAAGTTTACGAATAAATTTTAGAATACAAGAATAAACTGGTCGAAGAATTAGATAGTTTGTGTGTGTTGAATGATTTTCTAAAAACGTTGTAGGATTTCATTCTTTTCAGCGATTTTAATGTAAATCACTTGTATATCTACAAAGATCTACAAAATGTAATTCTTGTTTATCAAAAATAAGAAAAATTTTAAAATGTACTGTAGGATTGAATGTAGTATGACAATATATTAACTATAGTGCAACTTTGCTCTATACACTCCTTTATATGCCACTGCGACATATATATAGTGGCGTTTGGGGAAATCGCCTGGTATCAGTTCATTGTCTCTGTAAAATAAACTTCTATGTTGGTGTGCATCTACATTCTACAATTAAAAATCTTTGGCAAAGTGACACTTAGATCCTATTTTAAACCAAGTATCTTCATAAATAAAGCAGTCTCCCATTGTTATGCGAAGAGGGTTATCAGCTAAATCAGGAAACTCCAGGACACGAACACATCTTCCACCTGCATCTAATTTTGTAAACAAAAGTAAAACAAATTAATAAGGATTTTTTACTGTATCCGCTTATGCTTTTAAAATTTTCCAACAATCAAAGATCAACAATCGAAGATCAACAATGAATGCACTATGTAAATTCTCGCCTCAACTTGATAATTGTCAAACTTGCTGATACATTTATTAAATACACATGCGGACATAACGCAAAGTTGTCTACCATCTTGCATTATATCGAACCAGTCAATTAATTTTCTATTTGCCATTAAACTGGCTTTGCAGCCCGTATAAATTGTTTTTATTGTTTGCAGGAGCCATTGATTGACATTGTGTGCCTAAAAAAACTAGATCAAACAAAATTCTGATCAGATATGCACAGGGTGTCCCAAGAAATGACATTTGACAAATTTGAACGGGCACATTGACCAAATCGTTTTCTTAGTTAAATAAATGTAGCCATGTGTTTCATTTGCAAATAAAATATTTTTAGTTGTTGCTCTCAGGTTTTAAACTTTCCTGATTTAAAGCAGACAAGTGCTAACACCAGCTACAGGTTCGACCCGGAGAGCAGTTATAGATTTATTAACTTATTAATACTCCGCTATTATACCAATTGTCAGTGAACGTAGTTTGCGACGCAGAAAATACGGTGCGCAATGAGAGGCTTGACCGAGGGTTAACTTTTTTCCCAGCTATACACCTGCAGTTCCTTAAGCTTGTGTTCACCTTTAATGTGTCTTTTTTCATAAGCTTGTCTTTCTCTTTTCTCAATTAAATAAAAAGTTTATTCACATTTTTGTTCCATAAATCTGTTCTCAATAATGACATTTCTGAGATGTAAAAATGCGATAAATGCAATATTCCCTGATAAGTGATGAAGCTTATAAAAGTTCAAATAAATTGACTTATTATTTCGTGACCAAAATCCAAAAAGTAAAAATTGAAACCATTTAACATACATAACTCCATAAGATATAGAAATGACTGGAGATTTGGTTAACGTGCACGTTGACATTGTTCAAATTTCATTTTTTGGGTCACCCTAATATGTTTTCCATATTAAAACTATACGCGTACGTCAGAAAAGACACGTTTGATTATGTAAGCACATTATTCATGTGTTGTTGGCAAGTCTTCTTATCAGTAATAATGAAGGTCAATATTTTTCTGTTCACATTGAAACCTCTGTTGAGATAAAAGTATAACAAGGTTAAAATTTATATTTGAATTTAGATTTGTTTTTAAAAACAGGCGTTTATTAGACAGCGTACCTGGTCTTCCAAGTCGGTAAATAAAAAGCTGTAAATGAGTTTGGAGGCGGTTACGCTTACCCGGTACGTGAAAAAGATTGTCGTCTCGATTTTCAAGTTTTTTTGCTTTCTCTCAGTCCCAAAACTTGCAGTTTTTGTAGTTAACTGGATGTCAATGTTATACTTCCACACAAATTGCAGCAGCGTTAATAACAGAAGAAGTAAAACTTCAATGTAAACTTCCATTTTTCTTTAAATACACACAATGAGGGTGAACAGAAACGGATTTTATCAAGAATGTCCTATGAACTCACCAGTTTATGTTGATTAAAAAATTAAATAATAGTTGGAAAAGGCTAAGTATTCTGTCATTACCGATTATAGATTTTTCGCAGAAAAATAATTTACGAATGCGATACTGAACCATAATATTACGTAAAATTCAAGTTGGTCACTTCTATGGTTTTCTATGGGACCCATCAGAGTGGCTAACATTCTTTAAATCTCAACATTTTTGATTTCTTCTTAATATGTAACGAATTTTCAATCAGAACCTTGAACACGGAATTGTTTATATCATATTATCCCGTTTATATATTATCTTTAGAAAAATCGGATTTTCCACGAAGAATCATGTAAAAACTTAATTGAACGAGTGGATTCAACAACGTCCTTAGCGCTTGGACTCGCTCTCTCAGTACCCCCTATATTGTCGAAACGCGGAAAAATGTCTGAAAATAACTAAATTGGAAAATTAACTATGCAAAGAACATGAAAATGTGCGGCTTGATCA
>NC_046659.1:146150122-146152513 GCF_010883055.1 Belonocnema kinseyi | reverse complement strand
TATGGAACAGACTTTTAATTTTCAAGGCGGATGTGACGATTTGAAAGAGTTCTTCAATTTTTTCTGCAAATGCAGCACATATTTTTTTTCTGTTTATGTTAGTTACGATAACACCACAATTAATGATTTTCTAGATTAATAAGTACGCTCTTATTTTAGTAGTATAATTTTGTGCATCTATTTAGAATTTTCGGATGTAAAATATCTACGAAACATTGTTAGTCAGAATAATGAATATATCAACTTTTCGAGGTTTAAAGTTTAATGGTTTGTTTGGCTTAAATTAATTTGTTGGTTTAAATAAATCGCTTCTTTAATAAAAGTTAAGTTCTTGTTTATATTAAATACATATTTTAAAAATTATTACGGATTTCGTTCCAGAATAAAAAAACACTATTGATTCCATTTATCACCTTTTTATAGAAAAGAGGTTAGTTTAGAAAAAGACTTACTGACATCCGAAATCCTCAATTATATCCAAGGTAAAAGCCTTAAAATGCAAGTAGATCCTAAACTAGAGATATTGCGTTAATGTTTTAATTAATTTAAGATTTAACAGAAAATGGAAACCCTTTAAATAATATGACACTAAAAAAGAACAATGCCATCAAATAAATCACATGATCAATTTATTTGGATTCTAGTTTAATTACTTGAGAACCACCGGTAGCACTTTAGCACGCCTAGTGGAACTTTGTAGTACTGCTTTGTACTGTATTTTTTGTTTCAATCAAAAACATATTGTACTAAGATAATTATTTCTTTAAACCAATAGGGCAAATAGTTTCCATCTTTTTAAATTCAATAAACCCTTTTTTAATTAATGAAAAAAGTTTGTTTGATTTAATTATATGAATTAAAACAAATCCCCATGAATTTATTTCACATTTCTTTCTAAATTATATAGTTAGCTTGAGTAAAGCAGGTGAAACATTTTATTTCATCAAATTTGGACAAATTTTAGTATTTTTAAGTACTAATTATTTTTGGCCATTTTTCGAATCACTGAGGTATCTTTAGGCACGAGATTGACCTCTGACAATACTCCTAAATACTCCTAATACTCCCAAACTTATTAAGACTTCCAAAAGTTTATGCATGTCATGCTATTTGTTGAGAGTTTCTAAAAGTTTTAAATATCTTCACAGTGAGTTGTATTTTTCCTAATGATTTGTAAGATCTACTGAAATAGAGAACTTTTCTTCAAAACGTTCAAGATTTTTATTGGCACCTATGAAATCTTAAAACAATTGAAGTTTAAGACAAATCATAATAATTTTCTTGATGTGAAAATTTAACTAATTATTTGGGGGAAAAATGTTTGTTTTTTTAAACTTGACTATTTTTGTAGAAAAATAATCTCCTCGATTAAAAATAAATTTTTTAAATTAAAAATTCTGTTATTATCTTCAACATTTTTTTTGTTAAAAAAAATTTGTAAAGAAAAAGTTCCATTATATCAATTTTGATGTTTGTTATCTTAAAACTCGATTATTTATTTTAAAAGTTTCTTTTTTCGGTGGTAAATTTATCCTCTTGGCTAAAAGATCCTTTTTTCTGGAAGATTAGGTATTTAATTGAAACTTCACCTTTTTTTGGTTGAAACTTTATCTGCTTTGTTCAAAAATCATCTTTTTGTTTCAAAATCGAACGATTTTGTTGAAATTCTTTTCTTGTTTGTTTTTGGAAGATTCGTCAGCCTTTCATTATAGATTGAAAATTAAACTACTCGGTTAAAAATTTATCATTTTGATTGAGAATTCACCTATTTTTTATATGATGACAGACTCTCAATAACCTATAGGAGAACGACAGTGCCCGGACAAACTTATAATTTATACGTGTTGCTAGAGCTTCTTAAAACTGTTTTTGTTTTCACCAGCAACTCCTAAACTTCTCGTCAGTAGCCCGAGATACTGATAAAACAACTTAGTTCTTGCACAGCGTGTATTTGTTTACATCGACTTTTTTCCGTTCGTCGCCATTCGTTTATTGCTAAAAATGACAGAACGAACCGAATCATCGATTAGAAATCGCTCAGGACAACCTGGAAATGATCAATAGTGACGAAAACTTTCTTAAAAAGGTAATTACTGGTGATTACACATAGGCTTATGGTTATGCCACCACCCGGATGACGAAGATTTAATCAAGCGCCGAGAAATCGAGGTAGGTCGGATACTTTTGGGACAGCCCTCTTATATGATATTATGTTAATAGTAAATAATAACGAAAATAGTAACATATATTTTAAATATATACTGATGTTATACTAACAGATTCATACAATGTACATTTTTTAAAACTTTTATTTGCTTTTCAATAATTTATAGTTTAATAAGTGTAAGATTGAATAAAGTATGACAATGTATTCACGATAGTGGCACACGG
>NC_046659.1:146147231-146150022 GCF_010883055.1 Belonocnema kinseyi | reverse complement strand
TAGAGAAGCAACGACTTGTACTATTGGCTTCGAATATCTTCTTCTTCTTTGTTTTTGATTTTTCTTTTAATTAGCAAGCGATGATATAACCACAAGATTAATTAAGTTCTTCTTAGATCCGTATGTAAATTTAACTTTGTTAAGATTTCTCTTCCTTCCAAGAGCATCGGTTGATTCCAGCATTGACAGATTTTCTACATTAGTAGAAATATTTAGCAACAGCAGTGTGGCGAGTGAGCTATTTCAATCCTGCGATGGTGACTCCCGCACTTCCTATCAGACCCGCTAAATTGTCGGGAAGGTAGAGGATTCGCCCGCGCAAGAAGGTGCCTGATTTAAACTATAAGTATTAAATTATTCCACTACTTCTTTGTTAATTCTAATGTTATTGGTATCAAACAAAAACATTCTAAAGAAAAAATACAAAACTATACAACAATGTAACTGTATTGAAAGGCTCCATCCAGCGCGATCACAGACTTCTCCGCGGGATCAAAAATGATCCCCCGCTGATTTAAAATATGGGAATGGTCTTTAAACGGCGAAATACATTCGCATCCCAACGGAAGATTTTAACTCGTCCTCGCAAAATATTGACCCTAGAAATGTGACAAGCTCTAATTCTAGTTTCTAAAATAATAATTCGCCTGAAGAAATGTAGGTCGCAAAATCAAGGATTCCGCGTTTTCACGTTAACTGGCGTGAAGTAGCTCCGCCTCAAACTATATTTACTGCCATAAGGCCAGCACAACTTAGACCAAAAATTGATGTCACTCTGGCAAACTTCCCGAAGATCACTGTGTCAGGAAATGTAGAGACCTGTTTAGCCGCTTCATCCGCGCTCTCATTTTACGTTATCCAACAATGCGACGGAATCCAGCATAATCCGTTGAGAGAACCCTCTCTCGCTACAGCTGCATTAGTATTACTCACTACGCGTACCACAATGGGGCCCTTGAAATCCGAGAGTCTACCCAAGAGGCTCTCCCGAGTACAATGCGAGTCTGTCAATATGACCACGTTTTTCAACCTCGATTCTATTACAAATCTACCGCATAAAAGAGATCATATAACTTCAACGACACAACAGACATGTGGTCCCTTAGGCGGACTCTAAACCTGCAGTTACTGAAGCGGATCTAATATTTACAGCCCAATACCCCTAGGGATGAGTCAAACGAGCCAAGGTATTCCGGGTTCAACCTGAAACCTCTACTTCGAGCCCCAGTAGCAAAGTCTTTCAATTTTACTGCTAGCAGCAGTCTAGCAGTCTAGCTAGCAGCCTTCCAGGCTTTTTCCACCGAGCCAACATATTTATTTATATACAGGCTCAAAATTGTTGTTTTTCTTTCATAACATAACCTTCCTTACAATTTAGTAATTTAAGTTTTCAAAGTTTGTAGTATATCAATGGATCAATTGCAGATTCTCTACTTGACTTGGATAATTTTTTGATCATTTATGTAAAAATGTATTTACTCACAACATTGCCAAAAAGATCTGGGATCACTGGTCTACCCAGCTTTGGATCATTATTTGACCAAGAGTCCCAAATTAAGAAAAAACAAGCAAAATGCATTAGTTTACCAAAATTGAAAAAAAAAAATTTTAACCGCTATTCTTATTACAAATTTATTTAATCTAATTATTATTTTGATGAAAAAAATTGATATGTTTACTAAATGAAAATTAAAGTTTTTTGGAAATATGTAAATGATCAACAATGTCGAAATAAACTTTATAAATGAATTTCAATTCTGACAGTCTTTCTGGAACTTGCATGAGAAAAAGCATCACAGAATTATTTAATTTAGAAAAACATCTAGCATTAAAAACTTTCCATATCGTAAAAGGTAGCGATCTGAAGTTTTGAAGTTACAATAATTTGTATTTTGCGAAAATTCGTATAAGAAAATATAATGCTGAACTTCTTGAACCAAATATTTCTAATAGGGAATCAATTGAAACTTCGAGTTTCGAGCGTATATTCTTTCTGAGCTATTACGCGACAGCCATCAATAATGTGCTCGATTCATTCGTTGGTATGTCCACATAATCGGCCCCGGTCAACCACGTCTTGATGTAACACGTGTTTGCGATAATTCCTGGTGCTGACAACCTTGTCCTGTATTGCAGTGACGAATCCTTCAGTCTCTGGATATAGAACAGCCTTTCTTAACCAAATATTAGATGCCTCACTATCCACTTCACTTTGAATAAACGTGTTGGGGTGCTCGCAATGGATGGCTTTCTGCCTCCATTTTATTTCTAATTCCTCTATGGTTTCGGCCCTGATATTTAAGGCCCCATCTAAGGACATATTTAAGGGCATGTATTCAAGATCCGCTTGACAGATGGTTCTGTAAAGCGCAACATTTCGTTTGCTGTTAAAATAGTCTCGCAACTGTATAACTTGTGACGCGCACAGTTTTTTGACATCTAGAACGCCCCTACCCCCTAAATGTCGTAGTGAAACTACCCCTTCAATCGCTGAATTTATGTGGTTCATTCGGTGCTTCGTCATTTCTACGCGAACAATTCTGTTTAACTTTTCAAGATAGGTGTTAGACCATTTTATGAGCCCGAAGGAGTGCATGAGGACAGGAACGGCATATGTGTTAATCCTCCTCATTTTGTTTGCCGAGTGGAGCAAACTCTTCGTAATTAATCTGAGTCTCGTAGTGAAGGCAGTCATTAGGCTTGTCTTAAATATCGTATGTTGAATACCCTTAGATTCAAGAATACCCAGATATTTATATGATTCGCCTGCAGCCATTGCCTCGATGGCATT
>NC_046659.1:146139603-146147131 GCF_010883055.1 Belonocnema kinseyi | reverse complement strand
CTTAATATGTAACGAATTTTCAATCAAAACCTTGAACACGGAATTGTTTATATCATATTATCCCGTTTATATATTAGCTTTAGAAAAATCGGATTCTCCACGAAGAATCATGTAAAAACTTAATTGAACGAGTGGATTCAACAACGTCCTTAGCGCTTGGACTCGCTCTCTCAGTACCCCCTATATTGTTGAAACGCGGAAAAATGTCTGAAAATAACTAAATTGGAAAATTAACTATGCAAAGAACATGAAAATGTGCGGCTTGATCAGCCGCGCAACTTTTGTTAAGGAAATTATTTCATCAAATAGATAGTTTTTTTACTAAAAACTAAAAAACAGATATTCTTCTTGTACGGAAATCAATGACTTTTAAAAGTAAGCTCGCGAAAAATCTGCTCTAGCTCGATAAAATAATCCCGGTTTTTCTCCAACTAATAATGCTCTACCGATTATAATTATTTCTTAATAATACATGTATTTTGGATATATAAAACTTGACAAATTTTGAAAATCATCGTCAGGAGTCGTTTCCTCAAAATTTAGCGAAAAAGTATGCAGGGAAATTTTGCGGACGAAAAACTTCAGGTGGCAGAGTTGTTCTTTTTGTTTTAAGACTTTTGTTTTCGGCGAAAAATTATTTTGTAGCGGTGATTGTGTGTTGCTGTATTTGGTATTTAATATTTTGACGCAACATTTAAGAAATTTAAATCAGATTAAATTCCCAATTCAAAATCCGATGAAACGTCCAATAATCAAATTGATGCAAACTCATGTTAAAAACAAAACAAGAATCCAGCGACCAAATTTAGACCACAGAAAACAAACAAAAAAAGATCCGATTTTAATCTGAGAAAAAAATTTTAAATAATTTTTGTACAAAAATAAAAAAGAGGAAAGAAAAATGAGAACTCAACCAACCACACCCCCTTCCTCCTTTTTTGTTCCTTTTGTCTTTTTTATTTTTATTGCTATCAAATTACAAAAAGAGTATATTGAATATGAAATTCGAAAAATTCCTAAACTAACCTAACCTCACGAAACACAATTAAACTGAACTGTAACTTAAACATTTGCATGTTTAAGTTACAGTTCTACATTTAATTGATACAAACATTGCCAGGTTAATGGAGATGGGGTCAATTCTACTTGTAGTTCTAAGTTTCTACAAATGAGTAATGTGCGTCTAAATTTTCACCCACCTGTAGTACAGTATCCTTAGGTTCTGTTAAATTAGATTCATTTGTAGGTTAAGATCGAGTTAACCTATTAAATATAGCACACATTTAAGACTGAGAACCGTACGCTTACGTAGCTACACGTGTGGTTAAATTTCATTCGGCTAGGTTAGGTTAGGTCAGGTTTTGTTAGTTTAGGATAGGTTAAACCTCTATGTAGGTTAAGCCGAAACGGAATGAAACGACACCGCAAACACAATGGGACAACACAATGAGTTTAATTGTGTTACGTGAAGTTAGGTTAGGTCAGGTTAGTTCAAGTTTTTTAGGTTAGGATAGGTTTTACCTCTTTGCAGGTTAAGCCCGAGCTGATTCAAACGATACCGCAAACACAATCGGACAACATAATCAGTTTAATTGTGTTTCGTGTGGTTAGGTTAGGCTAGGTTAGATTTATTTCTAGGTTAGGCTCGATTTGGATCATTCGATGTAGCACACATTTGCTACTGGGAAAATATGCTTCCAGAGCTTTACGTGTAGTTCAATAAATTTCTGTTAATTCAGGTTATGTGAGGTCAGGTTCGGTTGGGTAAAGTTATGTTAAATAAGTTGATATCAGGCAAGGGTTGATCCTTCACAGTTGTGGACATGTTTTTGAAGTGAAAATTTGCATCACTCGCATTATTTTTAAATTTATTTCCCTCAGTGGATGATTTTTCGCCATTTTTTGAGCTTATTGCTCAACCATGACATGATGGGTGATTTTTGATACCGAAGTTGAATTCAGCGCCCCAAAATCCACAGGAATACGTGTATCTTGTTACCAGATCCGCACAAACAATATTTTCAAATAATCGAAAATCAAATGAAATCAGCTGAAAACACTTAAACTATTCCTAAATTGTAAGCAAGTCAGTAGAAGTCAACGAGTAATTGTGATAAATCACGAGCAGTGAAGCGAGAAATCAATAGAGCAGTCTGTGTAGTCAGAGCATTCAGCGTGCGACCCTTCGTTTTATCGCGTCATCGCCCTTCTACAGCTTATTTTGCAGCGAGCAGAGAGTGTGTATTATCATTGACTACTTGAAACTGTACATATAAAAGATTCGCCGTAATTTTTTCACCAATACCAATACCAATGCAAACTTTAATGCTCATATCTTAGTTCGTCAAAGAGAGGAGGTGGGGTTGCCGCTCTTTCTGAATGATTTGGACGTCCTGTGCATTTACGAATTATGGTTCACTTGTGATCAAAACTTCGAAATCAATGGATACTTGACCTATCGGTGTGATAGAGTTGTCGAAAAGGGGGCTGGGGTGGATCGCTGATTCTAATCAGAGACGATTTCTGCGTAGGCAGCATAGATTTAAATGGTTCATGGACGAGGGATATGGTGGACGTGGGTATAACAATTAAAACTTTACTCTGGAGAGTAGTCGTCCTCATTATCTAAGTCCCTTCCGATGCCAGAATCAAACAGGGTTTCTGGCTAGGCGTGATATATCATGTGTCAAATAGAAGCTATTTCCGGATCCCGGTCAACTCGCCAATAATCTGGATTTTGTTTTTTCCACAGCTAATCTCCTGTGCCAATCTCCACTGTGAGAGTTGGTGATAATAGTCAAAGGAAGGATTGTGTTTTGGTCTTTGGAAGGCTGAAAGCCTCTTTATCCCATTGCCACTTCTCATCCAAGAAATTTAATATCAGACTGTTAAACGGCGGTCTGCTTAACGAGAAAATAGGGGTCTTATGACGGGCTTGAGATCTCACCTGGCAAACGGGGTAATTCCTGCGGATATATATGACAAATTCATCAATTTGGTTTGTGGCTTTCTGAAGGCGGATTGTGGCTTTCTGAAGGCAATTGGTTCTTATAAAATAAGGGAATTGGGGCCTAGAGTAGGGTGGATAGCGAGCTTAAATCGCAGCTCCAAGGAATTTAACACCAATCCTTTCGAGCCTTCTGTGAGTTCTTCTTCCCGGAAACGGGTTTTTGAAGAATTTTTTGCACTCTTAAGGTTCTGGATTATCGGGCCAGATAATCAACCTTTTTCTTGCGAAGAGTTTCGGGTGGCGTTGATATTGTGCAAGGCTAAGTCAACCCCTGCCATAAATGGTGTGTCGTATGCGGTCATTCGCGGCTTTTTTCGATTCATTGTTTAAGTTCTTACATGGACTGTTCAACGATATGTTCCACGACTCCTGATTTTCAGAAGCCTGGAGCAATACCTATGTCAATTTCATTTCAAAATTGGATAGAAAGGGTTTAAGTCAATATCTCTTACTTTAATTTTCTGCAAGTTGTTGGAGAGGTTAATTCAGAGGAGACTGGAATTTTGGGCAGAGAGTAATGGCTCGGTCCCTAGATTGCAGTTTGGTTTCAGAAAAAATAGATCTTCTATGGAATGTGCGGCCTCTGTTGTTTCAAATATTATAATGGGTTTCGGCAGAGGAAAAAAGTCGTTAATGCTCGCACTGCTTCCACGAGGTGCGTTCAATGCCGTCTTGACGGGGCAATTGATTAACGAGCTGAGTGATTTTAGGGTGACACGTAAGATTGCTCAACATTGTTTCCTTTTTGGTTAGCAGTTGGTTTTAGTGTGGCTATGTATGCAAAAGACTTATCTTTTTACGTCACTTAAAGATATGTAGAGGAGCCTTTCGAACTTCTGGAAATGGCTTTCTGTGTCTTTCAACGTATTTTCTAGAGACACCGGGTGGCAATGAGGTCATGTCCATCATAATCAAACAAACGTTTACTCATTGCCGCTCTACCCTCAACTACTTAGGTATAATATTGGACAAAAAACTTACATGGATAGCACACATCAAGGCTGTCATTGCCACAGACTCAAGAGCTATTAATATCCTAAAACTGATTGCAACAATCTTTTGGCGCACATTTCCTCCTCTCGCTCACTGTTCATAAATGAATGATCAGATCATGCCTTGGACTGTCTAAGCTCCACGCCTATTTCGATGCTTCTGTTAGAGGCTTCCGAAATCCCTTCGTCATTCTGCCAATCGTGGCTGGCAAACAGGTTTATTCTACGCATTTTCTGCTGGAATGAAAGCACGCTAGCAAGGAAATTGGAGGACTTGGCTACTGGAACCTGATTTGTGAAATTTAAAGATATACCTTGAATAGGTTGGCTTACTGGCGTCTTAATAGGCTATGAGAGCCTTTACTGGGGCTAAAGATTGTTCCAAACGACCAGGATATTTTAAAGGTTCCTGGTGAGATTTGTTAGCGGATATCGCTCTTGACTTGGAATTAGAGAAAGAATTTAAAGATTGCTATTTACCTTAGCAGCTTTTTTTCGAATTCGCCGCCTGCGATTTCCCAAGCCGACATGTGTTTACACACATAGCTCGGTTGATCCATCTCTGGGGGTATTGGGCTGTGGAGACTAGTATTGGGGCTTGTGACATCTGTACGGGTCAACATTTTTCGAGGACCGGTTAAAATTTTCCAGTGGGATGCGAATGTGGTGCGCCGTTTAAAGACCTTTCCCATATTTTGAATCAGCGCGGGATAATTTTCGATCTCACGGAGAAATCTGTGATCGAGCTGGATGGTTTCGTTCAATACAGTTACATTGTTGTATAGTTTTGTGTCTTTTCTTTTATATGTTTTTCTTTGATACTGATAGCATTAGGATTTCCAAATAAGTAGTCGAATAATGTAATACTTATGGTTTGAATTAAGCACCTTCCTGCGCGGGCAAATCCTCTCCATTCCCTCCAACATGGCGGTTCTAGTATGGATAAGGATCCTCCAGGGAAGGACGCAGAAATATTCCCCCTCCACGGTCCTGTGAGAAGTGGCAAGGAAGCGACGTCAGACTCCCGGAGCACGATCGCACTTTCAACCTCAGACCTACCCTTACCGGAAGTCTTCAGTATAATTAGCTCGACCCATCCGTGTTAGGCACATGGTTTGTCGCATCCTTCCCTAGATGATCCTTAGTATAGAGTTCGGGAGTCGCCATCGCAGTATTGAAGCAACTCACTCCCCACTCCAGAGTAATTTCTCAATACTAAATTACAATTTTAGACTAACAAATGAAAAAAAAACGCGATTTTCATGCAAAAAACGTTATCAATTCTGATTCCAAAATAATAATAAAAATTTTGGAAAAAAGTTTTAGTTTTAATTAAAATATAGTAATTTTAATGTTTAATAGTATGTCGGAAATACAAAAATATTTAATTTTGAAACTCGAACTAGATGAGGTTGATTATCGGCACAAACAAAAAAGATTTATTTTTCTGAACTAAGAATTTATTACCTCTTTTTCATTCAAATCGAATTCCTTTTGTCTGTCACTCCAAATTCTTATTCTAGGATTAGGAAGATTCTATTTAGGCATTTCTCAACAATTATTTATTATAAATATCAAATCTAAATTTGTGTATAATTCACGATCAGTGCGCTAACAGTGGCCAATCGGGTTGTCGGTGCGACGCAAGCGCTGTTCAGAAAGTTCGCAAAATCAGGGACACTGATGATAGGTAACATATCTTGATTAAAATTTATGCAACTTTGCTTTAAACACTCCTTCATTCGGTACTGCAACATATATATAGTTGGGGTCAGGAAAACCTCCTAGTACTATTACTCCGCCTCTGTTGAATGAGCATCCATGTTGATGTTAATCTACATCGTACGATTCATAATCGCGGGCAAAGTACCAGTTATCTCCTATTCTGAACCACGTATTCATTAGAGTATAAAGGTCCGGAATATGTTCATGGAATGGTTCTACTTCGAAGGCATGTGAATAATAATGACGGGGTTCTCGCGTTCGTATAAAATATGAAACTTGAAGAATAGGTCCTTGATTAGGCAGCATGAACGGGGTAGTTCTGAAGTAAATAAGTGACCGATCATTTCTTCATAAAAAGAGCCGTCCCGCATTCTTATGCGAATATGGTTAGCATCCAAATTGGGAAACTGCACGGGACCTCTTAATCCAGCTGCACCTAATTTGTTAAACAAAATTAAGAATAATTTATTATGAGTTTTTAGAATATTAACCTATATTTTTTTAAATTTTGAAAAACCAAAGGTCTACGAAGAATCTGCTACATACTTACAATACGAAAACGGTCCTTTCCGAAGTCTTTCCCGAGGAGGGATGGACCGATTTTTTTCTCATTTAAGTACTAATTATGAGTTTGTCCCTATAGTTTTTTTGAGATGAAAAAATTCAGGTGGGGCTGATTTTATAAATAAATTCACCACCTTGAATGAAATTATCTTATTATTTTGGATGTGATTTTTACTCGAAAAATACATTCTTAGTATCTACTTGATACACAGAGAAAGCTGGGGTTTCCATCAGAACCCACTTCTGGTTCCAAAGGAGCTGAAACCAAAATAACTGCACTTGCTGAAGAGGAACCCAAAATGATAAATAAGCTCTAAATAATACCTTACATGGTGTTTTAAAGAAACCTATTTGTAATTGAGCCTAGTTATAAAGAATTTATTTTTCGCTGTGCCTACTTCGACATTTTGAATTAATAACATAATTTTACCTTAAAACAAACATTTGATCAAACTCTGATTGTCTTAAATTAATAAATTAATAAAGCCCTACTTTGCAAGCGGTTGGTTTGGGGTAATATTTTCTAAAGCGCTCGCAAGGAACACGTATGTCCCCTTAACGGGTATCTGTTGAACTTCAAGTTCTAACTGATATCAACTTTTAATCGAGCCACAATTTTACTGAATCTGTAGTTCTTCTGTGTAGCTTTCACACTCTTCATGAATTTAATAAATATCCATGAGGACATAACGCAACCTTTCCTAATACCTTGCATAATATTGAATTAGTCACTTAAAATCCCATTTACTATTCAACTCGTTTATTCTGTCCGCATTCATCGTTTTTATTGCTTGTAGGACCGATCTGTTGACTACGCCTGTTACTTAAAAAAATATTGATTTGAAAAATAAAATTAAGATCAGATATGAATTCCGCACGAAACCTATACTTCGGAAAAGACACATTTCATCATGAAAATAAATAATTCATGTGTTGTTGGCTAGTTCTCTTATTTGTAATAATGAAAGTCAATTTTATTTCTGTTTACATTGAAACCTTGGCTGAATCAGCAGCGCCAATGACACAAGAAATAGAACATCAATATTAATCTCCATTTTTTTCAGTGGACACAATGAGGCAAACGACTGCCACATGAATGTATTCTTGTGGCTCCAACCAAATCACAAGTCATTGTTTACTCGTTAAAATTCAGATAGTGGAATATGAAAGATTCTTGATATTAGTTGCAAGATTTTTCCTTATTTGTTACATTTATATCCCATGGAAAATTCAGATT
>NC_046659.1:146136668-146139503 GCF_010883055.1 Belonocnema kinseyi | reverse complement strand
AGTCTGACGTCGCTTCCTTGCCACTTCTCACAGGACCGTGGAGGGGGAACATTTCTGCGTCCTTCCCTGGAGGATCCTTATCCATACTAGAACCGCCATATTAGAGGGAATGGAGAGGATTTGCCCGCACAGGAAGGTGCTTAATTCAAACCATAAGTATTACATTATTCGACTACTTATTTGAAAATCCTAATGCTATCAGTATCAAAGAAAAACATATAAAAGAAAAGACACAAAACTATACAAGAATTTAACTGTATTGAGCGTAACCATCCAGCTCGATCACAGATTTCTCCGTAAGATCGAAAATTATCCCGCGCTGATTCAAAAGATAGGAAAGGTCTTTAAACGGCGCACCACATTCGCACCCCACTGGAAAATTTTGGCCGGTCCTCGAAAAATGTTGACCCGTGCAGATGTCACAAGCCCCAATACTAGTAACCAAATTAAAAATGAACTGGTCAAATGTGGGCCACAAAACCAAGGCGTAGCCTAAAAGCTTAAGTCACTCTGGCATACTTCCCGAAGATCACAAGCAGGGAGTACTTTTAGAGCTGTGCCAGAAAATTTGGAGACCTGTTTAGCCGCCCATTACTATGCTCGCTACAATGAGGCCCTTGAAGTCCGAGAGTCTACGCAAGAGGCTCTGTAGAGTACAATGCGAATACGTAAATATGACCACGTTTCTAAAGCCCGATTCTATTATAAATTTACGGCATAAAGTGAGCATATGATTTCTCCGACAGAACAGACATATGGTCTCAGAGCCGGACTCCAAACCAACAGCAACTGGAGGGGATGTTGTCTCCACAGCCCAATACCCCCAGAGATAGATCAACCGAGCTATGTGTGTAAACACATATCGGCTTGGAAAACTCGCAGGCGGCGAATTCGAAAAAAAGCTGCTAAGGTAACTCGCAATCCTTAAATTCTTTCTCTAATTCCAAGTCCACGGCGATATCCGCTAAGAAATCTGACCAGGAACCTTTAAAGTATCCCGGTCGTTTGGACCAATCTTTAGCCCAATTATAGACCAATTTAGGACCAATCTTTAATAGGCTCTCATAGCCTATTAAGACGCCAGTATGCCAACCTATTCAAGGTATATCTTAAATTTCACAAATCGGGTCCCAGTAGCCCAGTCCTTCAATTTCCTTACTAGCGTGCTTTCATTCCAGCAGACAATGCGTAGAATAAACCTGTTTGCCAGCCGCGATTGGCAGAATGACGAAGGGATTTCCGAAGCCTCTAACAGAAGCATAGAAATAGGCGTGGAGCTTAGACAGCCCAAGGCATGATCTGATCATTCATTTATGAATAGTGAGCGAGAGGAGGAAACGTGCCCCAAAAGATTGTTGCAATCAGTTTTAGGATATAAAGAGCTCTTGAGGCTGTGGCAGTGACAGCCTTGATGTGTGCTATCCATGTAAGTTTTTTGTCCAATATTATACCTAAGTAGTTGAGGGTAGAGCGGCACTGAGTAAGGTTTGTTTGATCATGATGGACATGACCTGATTGCCACCCTGTGTCTCTAGAAAATACGTTGAAAGATACAGAAAGCCATTTCCAGAAGTTCGAAAGCCTGCTCTACATACCCTTAAGTGACGTCAAAAATAAAGTCTTTTGCATACATAGCCACACTAAAACCAACTCCTAACCCAAAAGGAAACAATGTTGAGCGATCTTACGTGTCAACCTAAAATCACTCAGCTTGTTAATCAATTGCCCCGTCAAGACGGCATTGAACGCACCTCGTGGAAGCAGTGCGAGCATTAACGACTTTTTTCCTCTGCCGAAACCCATTATAATATCTGAAACATCAGAGGCCGCACATTCCATAGAAGATCTATTTTTTCTGAAACCAAACTGGAATCTAGGGACCCAGCCATTACTCTCTGCCCAAAATTTCAGTCTCCTCTGGATTAACCTCTCCAACAACTTGCAGAAAATTAAAGTAAGAGATATTGACTTAAACCCTTTCTATCCAATTTTGAAATGAAATTGACATAAGTATTGCTCCAGGCTTCTGAAAATCAGCAGTCGTGGAACATATCGTTGAACAGTCTATGTAAGAACTTAAACAATGACATAAACACCCGAAACTCTTCGCAAGAAAAAGGTTGATTATCTGGCCCGATAATCGAGAACCTTAAGAGTGTAAAAAATTCTTCAAAAACCCGTTTCGGGAAACAAGAACTCACGTAAGGCTCGAAAGGATTGGTGTTAAATTCCTTGGAGCTGCGATTTAAGTTCGCTATCCACTCTACTCTAGGCCTCAATTTCCTTATTTTATATGAACCAATTGCCTTCAGAAAGCTACAAACCGCCTTCAGAAAGCCACAAACCAAACTGATGAATTTCTCATATATATCCGCAGGAATTACCCCGTTTGCCAGGTGAGATCTCAAGCCCGTCATAAGACCTCTATTTTCTCGTTAAGCAGACCCCCGTTCAACAGTTTGATATTAAATTTCTTGGATGAGAAGTGGCAATGGGATAAAGAGACTTTCAACCTTCCAAAGACCAAAACACAATCCTTCCTGTGACTATTATCACCAACTCTCACAGTGGAGATTGACACAGGAGATTAGCTGTGGAAAAAACAAAATCCAAATTATTGGCGAGTTGAACGGGATGCGGAAATAGCTTCTATTTGACACATGATTGATCAGGCCTAGCCAGCAACCCTGTTTGATTCTGGCATCAAAAGGGACTTAGATAAAGAGGACGACCACTCGCCAGAGTAAAGTTTTAATTGTTATACCCACGTCCACCATATCCCTCGTCCATGAACCATTTAAATCTATGCTGCCTACGCAGAAATCGTCTCTGATT
>NC_046659.1:146133950-146136568 GCF_010883055.1 Belonocnema kinseyi | reverse complement strand
TCCTCTATCTAGGTTGGTTGGTTTGGCATGTCGAGCAGGGTAGGAAAACCGGTGCAGATATGTAGCAACAACAGGGCAGGTTAAGTAGACAAAAGCACGGAGGACGATGAGGTAGTAGTGTAGGATAGTATAAGATTAGAAGAAAATGAGCTAAAGGAAGAAGTGGACCAAGTGCTAAAAGAATTTAGGCTAAGGTAGAGATAAAGGAAGTACAGAATGTAGGAAGGGAAGAGCGAAGAGGAGAGATAATGGTACTAGTGAAACTAAAGAAATGGAAATATGAGAGGGACGTGATGACAAAAAAAGGTTGTTATATGGAAGCCCGGAGACAATGGAGGATGATTTGCCTTCGTTAGGATGGAAAAAGCAGTATTAATTGGTAAAAGTAGAGGAAGAAGATATAAAAAAGGGGAAGAAAACATGAGCTAAGCATGGGAGAATACAATTAAACAGGGTATGGTGGGTTTGTTGTGAAGAAAGGGGAGAGATAGAAAGAAATGATCTGTCGGGAAACTAGGAGAGGAAGGAACAACAGATAGAAAAATAAGAAATAGTAAGAAGCAGCGAGAGACAAAAAAAGACAGAAGGGAAGGATGGAAGATATGTCACTGAAATACAGCAGGATTGGAGAGACAGAATAGGGAGCTTATGAGACATTTGGCACAACGAGATGAAGTGATAATGATGAAGACGTGTACAGATGAAAAGGAATGCAAGCGATTAATTGGAACGTTACAAAAAGTTTACAAATTGTAAGTTAAAAATACAAAGAGGATAAATAAGAAGCGCAGAGCAATAGGAGGAATGGTGATGGAAGTGAGAAACGAATGTATGACAGGGAAATAAAAGAAAGAGGGGAGAGGACAAAAAAGAAGAATTAATAGTAGAAAAGTGAAAGATGGAAAGTGAGAAGTGGAAGTTAGTACGCGTTTATGTGAACGAAGATATGCAGGAGAAGGTAGAGAAAGTGAAAGAAATAATAAAGCAAATCAATAAGAGATCAGGCTTATAATATGTAGAGTCTTAATGCGAAAACAGAAGATAGAAATAGATATCAGTAAAATAAAGGACGAACATGAGAGGACCCAGACTTAAGCCCTGTGGTACCCCCGAAGTTTCTGTGGAAATCTCGAAGTACTGCTCTTTTACATGAACTGAGTGCGGTCTGTCGCAAAGATAACTTGTTAGCCAGTATAGTAACATTTCGGGCAAAACCAGGTCCCTGAACTTTGTCATATAAGTACAATGGTCAACGTTATCAAAAGATTTCAAAAAGTAAATAAAAATCGTGTCAACATGTGTTGTTTGAAGCAAGACAAATATTATCAAAAGTGACACTTTAGAATAATTTTTAATAGAATTAGGGATAGTTATTGTTCGGTAGTTTGTTACGTCATTGCGATTTCCATTCTTATGCACCAGTGTTATTCCTTTTTCAATTCAAGTAAAAAGACCCTCTCAGCTACTCTCAGCTACGTAGGACCAGCACTTTTTTGGATTTGAGAAGATCGAATTTCTTCTGTAATTATTATATTTGCCATACGAATTTTCTTATATTGTTTTGCATTGAGCTCTTAATTTGTAGAATTTAAAATATTCCGGTGTTAATTCTGTTTGTCTGTGATAAATATGTGCTACTTTTTGTCTTGCACTAATTTTTTCAGTTCAGAATTAAACCAGGGAGGGTAAGTGGACACTTTAATGGTTTGTAACACACCTACACAAAAAAAGTGTGCGAATCTGGCAAAAAGACACACGTATTCCTATGGATTTGGGGGCGCTGAATTCAAATTCGGATATCAACTTATTTAATATAACTTTACCCAACAGAACCTGACCTCACATAATCTGAATTAATAGAAATTTATTGAACTACACGTAAAGCTCTGAAAGCATATTTTCCCAGTAGCAAATGTGTGCTACATCGAATGGGTCAACGTGACCTGAACCTAGATATAAATCTAACCTAGCCTAACCTAACCTAACCTCACGAAACACAATTAAACTGAACTGTAACTTAAACATTTGCATGTTTAACTTACAGTTCTACATTTAATTGTTACAGAAATTGCCAGGTTAATGAAAATGGGGTCAATTCTGCTTGTAGTTCTAAGTTTCTACAAATGAGTAATGTGCGTCAAAATTTTCAACCACCTGTAGTACAGTGAAATGAATTTTATTGTGTTACAACGGGAACACTTAAGTTAAGATGTGTTGCGTTAAGCAAAATTTCGTTAGGTTCTGTTAAATTAGATTCATTTGTAGGTTAAGATCGAGTTAAACTATTAAATATAGCACACATTGAAGACTGAGAACCGTACGCTTACATAGCTATACGTGTGGTTAAATTTCATTCGGCTAGGTTAGGTTAGATCAGGTTTTGTTAGGGTAGGATACGTTAAACCTATATGTAGGTTAAGCCGAAGCTGAATGAAATGGCACCGCAAACACAAAGGGACAACACAATGAGTTTAATTGTGTAACGTGAAGTTAGGTTATGTGTGATTAGGTTATTTCAAGTTTTTTAGGTTAGGATAGGTTTTACCTCTTTGCAGGTTAAGCCCGAGCTGATTCCAACGGTACCGTAAACACAACCGGGCAACACAATCAGTTTAATT
>NC_046659.1:146128890-146133850 GCF_010883055.1 Belonocnema kinseyi | reverse complement strand
TATGTTCATGGAATGGTTCTACTTCGAAGGCATGTGAATAATAATGACGGGGTTCACGCGTTCGTATAAAATATGAAACTTGAAGAATAGGTCCTTGATTAGGCAGCATGAACGGGGGTAGTTCTGAAGTAAATAAGTGACCGATCATTTCTTCATAAAAAGAGCCGTCCCGCATTCTTATGCGAATATGGTTAGCATCCAAATTGGGAAACTGCACGGGACCTCTTAATCCAGCTGCACCTAATTTTTTAAACAAAAATAAGAATAATTTATTACGATTTTTTAGAATATTAACCAATATTTAAAAAAAATTAAAAAAACCAAAGGTCTAAGAAGAATCTGCTACATAATTACAATACGAAAACGGTCTTTTCCGAAGTCTTTCCCGAGGAGGGATGGACCGATTTTTTTCTGATTTAAGTACTAGTTATGAGTTTGTACCTATAGTTTTTTTGAGATGACAAAATTCAGGTGGGGCTGATGTTATAAATAAATTCACCACCTTGAATGAAATTATCTTATTATTTTGGATGTGATTTTTACTGGAAAAATACATTCTTAGTGTCTACTTGATACACAGAGAAAGCTGGGGTTTCCATCAGAACCCACTTTTGGTTCCAAAGGAGCTGAAACCAAAATAACTGCACTTGCTGAAGAGGAACCCAAAATGATAAATAAGCTCTAAATAATACCTTACATGGTGTTTTAAAGAAACCTATTTGTAATTGAGCCTCGTTATAAAGAATTTATTTTTCGCTGTGCCTACTTCGACATTTTGAATTAATAACATAATTTTACCTTAAAACACACATTTGATCAAACTCTGATTGTCATAAATTAATAAATTAATAAAGCCCTACTTTGCAAGCGGTTGGTTTGGGGTAATGTTTTCTAAAGCGCTCGCAAGGAACGCGTATGGCCCCTTAACGGGTATCTGTTGGAGTTCAAGTTCTAACTGATATCAAATTTTAATCGAGCCACAATTTTACTGAATCTCTAGTTCTTCTGTGTAGCTTTCACACTCTTCATGAATTTAATAAATATCCATGAGGACATAACGCAACCTTCCCTAATACCTTGCATAATATTGAATTAGTCACTTAAAATCCCATTTACCATTCAACTCGTTTATTCTGTCCGCATTCATCGTTTTTATTGCTTGTAGGACCGATCTGTTGACTACGCCTGTGACTTAAAAAAATATTGATTTGAAAAATAAAATTAAGATCAGATATGAATTCCGCAGGAAACCTATACTTCGAAAAAGACACATTTCATCATGAAAACAAATAATTCATGTGTTTTTGGCTAGTTCTCTTATTTGTAATAATGAAAGTCAATTTTATATCTGTTTACATGGAAACCTTCGCTGAGGTGGAGGTATGACAAGGTTAAAATTTGTATTTGAATTGAGAAATGTTTTCAAAAACAGGCGTCTATTAGACTGCATGCGTTGTCTCCCAAGTCTGTAAATATAAATAGCTGTAAAAATGTTTCGAGTTGGTTAAGATTTCCTGATTCGAAAAAAAAATTACCATCGGTGAAAATACTGAAACTATGAAAATGAGAATGGCTTTATAAGTATTTCTCTAATAAGCAGAATAAAGGCGTTTATCAATCAATTCTGAGGTATTGAAACTTTTCAGGATTCTCATGCACTACTTTTCCACATATATCTGTTTTCGATTAAATTTTTTTTTTTGCTTTCTTTAGTTTAAAATTTTTTAGTTTGTGCAATTTTAAATTTTGGATTATAAAAGGTAAAGCTAGTAGTAATATTATGTAATTTGTTATAATTCTATATATGTTATATCTATCATACATAATAATTTTATTATTATTTGAAACTTACGATCAAAGATCAGCAGCGCCAATGACACAAGAAATGGAACATCAATATTAATCTCCATTTTTTCAGTGGACACAATGAGGCAGACGACTGCCACATAAATGTATTCTTGTGTTTTCCACCAAATGACAAGTCATTGTTTACTCGTTAAAATTCGGATAGTGGAATAGGAAAGATTTTTGATATTATTTGCAAGATTTTTCCTTATTTGTTACATTTATATCCCATGGAAAATACAGATTTATTAAAAATTACGATGTGTGTTCTAGATACAATCGCAGAGACAGCAAACTCTACAATCAATATCAGTTTGTTTTCTTCCAAGTTATTATTTTTAACGTGCAACACAACACATCGTCCAAACAGGAGATTATTTACGGAGAAGCCTCTTTTTGTTAATACAACAATATCTTGAAGAAGGCTTTTACAATTTAAAAGACTTTCGAATTATTTTAAGTCAGATTTTGATTCAAAAGTGTTATTTGTCATTCTGTAATTTTTGTACAATAAAATGTGAATTTTAAATAAAAATGAACGAATTTTTAACAAAATGGTTGAATTTTTGCCTGCATAGCTTTATTTTCAAACGAACGGTCGAATTATCCAACCAGAATTATAAAAATTCAACATGCAACTAACTAGTGTAATTTTCGGCTAAAAATATTTTTTTTCAACCAAAAATATAATCATTGAGTTTTCAGTCAAAAACATTAATTTTGTCAAAAAAAACAAAATTTTATCCAGGTTAGTTTAAACGAAAGAGTTAATTTTCAAATAATTAGTTGAATCCTCGACTGAAAAAAAGAAACTTTCATAATGAAGCATTATTTTTCAACAAACAAGATAAATTTTAAAAGAAATACATCAATTTTATGCTAAGCAGCTAAATTTTTATTCATAAGTAGCATTTTAAAACCAAAAATATAAATATGCAACTAGAACGAAAGTTAATTTTGTTTTGAAATAGTGTAAATTGTAATCAGCTAGTTCATTATTTAGCCGTGAAATCACTGGATTTTTAATTTAAATAATCAATTGGGGGGAAAAATTACCAACAGAAGAGGTCACCATTTAACAAAATAGATCATTTTTCAACAAAGAAGATTAACTCTCTGAAACTGGAATAATTATATTGCAAACTTTAACCAATTAGTCAAGTATTTGACCCAGAAAACATGACTTTTTATGGATACAGTTTTATTTTTTTGAATAAAAAAATTTAAAAGCATCCTTTAAAAAATTGTAATAATCTATTATTATTGAAGAAGACATTGAAAACCTATAATAATAACAATACATTGACTATAGAGATCGAGCGCACTAAATTTACATTTTTCACTAGAATGTTTATCTTTCAGAACATACAGATAACAATTAACGATTTTTTCAATTTTTTTTACCATTCTGAATTTCGAAAATACAAAAACGGTTTTAAAAACCTTTAGTTACACGTATAAATTATAAGGTTTTCCGGGCGCTGTTATTCCCTCAGAGGTTGTTAATGCCCATGATCATATACAAAAATAGTTGAATTCTCAATCAAAATGATAAATTTTTAAGCGAGAAGTTTTTCTTTTCTAACAAAAACCACCGCTTTGAGGCGCTAATTCCAAATATGGCCTCAGAATTTATCCTACGCGTCTCAGTTTTTCCCTAAATGTAAAAACTAGGGAAAACCTTAGCGATTTTTTGATTTTAATAATACCGGTGTGAGCGAAAAAAGACACATTGATATTATATTGTTAAGTCCAACGACCTGTAGAAACTTAATTTGTATACAGTAGTACACAGAAGTTGGGAAATAGAGTGCCCTCTATTTTCCCTAGCCTGTGTGACCATAAATTCCCTAGGCTTTTTCCTACATTTTTCATCTGAAGAGAAAATGGAACAAGCTTGAAACATTTGAGGTTCGCATTTAGATTCAGCACGCAAATCTGCAAAGGATATGGTATTTTTCCCCCGTACAAATTTATACGACATGAGAAAGACCTTCAATTTCCCTATAATTACCCAAGCTAGGGGAAACAGAAGGCACACTAGTGAATTTCTGTGTCAAATTTAAGTTTCTGTAAGTCGCGACATGAAAGAATATAACATCCATGTGTCTATTTTCGCGTATACTAGCATTACCAAAATAACGTCCAGAATATCCCTAGGTTTTTTTTCGATTTTCTACATCTAGTAGAAAACTGAGACGTGTTCGAGAAATTTCGAAGCTAGATTTAAATTCAACGGCTGAAAATCTATGAGGTTCGCCTAGTCACTTGTTTCTTGGAGGCAAATTTTCTTATGACCTGTGTGAAGAGAAAATCCCTAGGATTTTCCCTAATTTTTGCATCTAGGGATAAGATAGTAGAAGCTGGAAAAATGTGATGCTCAAATTTAGATTAGGAGCGCCAAACTGCATAGGAAATTGCATTTCTCTGATTTTTTACTTGATAAGTCAGTATAACATTCTTAAGACCTTCAATCTCCCTAGACTTATCCTAGCTTGAGGAAACGGTCAGCACACTAGAGAATTTTCGTGTATGAATTTTTTTTTGCGAGTTCCAACACATAAGAATATGACACCAGTACGTTTATTCTTCTGTAAACTGATATTATGAAAGTAATATACAGAATATCTCTAGGTTGTCCCATATTTTGTGAATCTAGGGGAAACTAAGACGTGTAGGAGACATTCTGAGACCAGATTTGAATTTAGAAGCTTAAAATCCATAAAGGTAACTTAATCACTTGCCTTGGATACTCTCCTTGGAGCTCTATACGCTTGGTCAATCGCTTTTCAAGTTTTTTTAATCCTTCAGAAAAGTGCGTTTTCGGAAGTTCCTCAAAATAATCACTTACAGAGGCAATGACGTCTTCGTTGTCTGGAAATCTCTGTCCACCGAGCCACTTTTTCAAGTTTGGAAATAAGAAAGTCACTGGGGGCTAAATCTGGTGAATACGGTGGGTGTTCGACCAATTCGACTTTTAGTTCTTCAATTTTAGCTATTGAAACGAAGCATCTGTGAACTCGGGCGTTTTCGTGATGAAAGAGAATTTTTTTTCTCGCCAAATGTGGTCGTTTTTTTTTAATTTCTTCTTTCAGCTGCTCTAATAATGATGCAT
>NC_046659.1:146121123-146128790 GCF_010883055.1 Belonocnema kinseyi | reverse complement strand
ATTCTCAGCTGAGAGCAAACGCGGCACCCATCTTGCCGATAGCTTTTTCATGCCTAATTTTTCATGTAGAATTGAAACAACTGCACCTATAGCTATCCTTGTAGCCTCAGCTAACTCAGGCACTTTTAATCTTCTATCCTTCAACACCATATCGTGGATTTTATTGATGATTTCGGGAGTACTTGCTTCTACGGGCCTTCTTGTACGTGGTTCGTCACTTATTGATGTACGACCACGCTTAAATTCATTTACCCAGTAAATCCATTTTTCTTAACGAACAATTTTTTTTTTCAATTGGTTATAAAAACACGTAAACTCAGAAGATGTGGACATTGACTGCACCACATATCTAGTCGGGAGTGGTGCTGACTGAAAACAGATGATTAGGAGCGATTCGCGCGACATCTGCTGGTCAATCTAAGGACTTATTGAACTACCCTCGTATTTAAGTTTTTATTTTTAAAGAAATATTTTTAACAAAAAATATAACTCAACAAATGAAAATAGATGAATTAGATTTCGAAACAGATGAATTCCTTATTAAATATTTCAATTTAAAAAAAAATAAAAATATAAAAAAATTTCAGCCAAAAGGGTTAATTTACCACCAGATAAGAAACTTTTTGAATAAATAATTGAACCTAACGAACAAAAAAGAAGGAAATTTGAATAAAATAACTAAATTTTCAATTTAAAACATGAGTTTTCAATCGATAAGATGAATTTCATGCAAAAACACTCGAGTTTTTAACAAAAATCGTAAATTTGTAACCCAAATCGGGTAGTTGAATTTTCAATTCAAGAAAATTGAGAATTATGAAATAAAATAATTAATGGTTAGTTTTCGTTACATTAATATTGTTAAATAAAATATACAATGCATTTGGGATTCTGTAAACTCCCAATTTATATTTCCTAAAAATGGTTTCGTTTATAAATAATTCAAAATTTAATTTTTGAATTAGATTGAAAAGTAGCAATAAAGTCTCGTGTCCTTGAGTTTCTATCAGCTTACTATATTAAACAGATACAACAAATAAATGACCATTTTTAGTGTCTGTCAAAAAATTATGAACGCCTTGAATTTATTTTGGACCGCTTTTTTGTTATTATTATTATTTTTTCAAAATTATTTAGTATTATTAACATTGAAAACATTTATTTGTAAACAATTTTCGGCAATTGATTAGTTCTCATACTTTACATAAAATACTTTGTATTTCAAGATCTATCAAGTTGTACCATAAAAATGGTTCTCCGAGCGATCCAGGTAACGCTGTAGCTATGGATTGTGGGGACCCCTGCCTTGGTTAATAAGATGGAATTTTCACCGAAAAGATGCTTATATGCACTATGAGTTAAAATGATAGTATAAATTATTTAATTGAGGCGAAACACTCTAAAAAATTTATTTGAATCTACTTTGCCTTAGAAACTTAAGGAAATTCAATTTCTTTTTAACATTTTATAGGTACAAAAAAATCTTGAACATTTTAAAGAAAAGTTTTGTATTTTACTGGATTTTTAAAAATATGAAAAAATTCAACACACTCGAAGATATTTGAGACTTTTAGAAACTTTTAACAAAGAACAAAAAATGCATAAACTTTTGTAAATCTAAATAAGTTTTAAATAACACTTGTCTATTAAAGTATATAGTTTATCCAAAAAAAGGCAGGAAAAACATTTCACTTTATAAAATCGTCAACAGATTTTTATTTTTCAGTTAGTAATTTGTTTGATAGGAATTCAATAAACCGCTCTTCTTTTGTTCGTACATGTGTGAGTGATCGCCTGAGTGACAGCGCAGACGCCGTGCACCCCGCGTTTTCGACTCATGCATATGGCGCACGTGGAGTAAGATTTGAATAGTGAGTCTATGTTTGCGAAAATATAAAAAGCATTTAATAAATAGTGTTACTAACCCGTTAATTCTTAAATTTGGTATAAGGTAATCTCTATTTTCACAATATTGTCAACAAAACAGAAAATTCTAAACAGCTGGAAAACATTTTTTTATTAACGTGAATAGTAAATGCGCCCAAAATGACGACGCTTTCTAGAATTCATTGTTGTAAATCTTTACAAGCTAAAAATGAATTGTTATGTTAATTCTAGCAAATTAAAGCTCACCTTTGCCTCCATTACGGATATAAGAAACTTCCCCAACAATTCTGTGATTCCGGAATCGCAATCTAGTTTTTGCTATTTTTAGGTTAAGTTCGATGAAAGGAAAACTGAATCACGACGATAAAAGGAAACTTGACATAATCCTGTCTAATCTAAGCCGACGTGGTTCGGACTCGAGCCACACCATCTGCCCCCTTGAGCCCACATGTGGACTTAATATTAAAGAAATAATTTGTTGGATTAAAACAAACATTTTTCTCAGTGCATAATGTATCAGTGGGAAACTGCCTGCCCTTGCGCCACCCTTGCACATTAACGCATTTTTCATACTTTTAAGACCATTTTTAGGGCATTCGAGAAGAATTGGATGATGAGGGCTAAAAAATTCAAACAATAAAATAGGGTCACCTAATTTTAACACTATGTTACTTTTAAAATATCTTAAATTTTTATAAATCCTATATGCAATCTTCAAACATCTTTATATATTTAGGAAAATTCTTAATAATTGTGATAATTAAATATTTATTTATGTAATTGTAATACAATGTAGAATAGCAGTTAAATTATAAGCCTCGAAATCTAGATATATTTATTATTTTGACTAACAATGTTTGAGTGAAGTTTGCTGCAGTGTAGTATACAGAAATCAGATGAACTCGACATTCAAATTCATAAAGATGACCATGAAGGGTTATATCCATTGATTAAAAATAGTTCAATCTTGCTCTAAACACTCCTTCATTTGGTACTCCGACATATATATAGTCGCCTTCGGGGTAATCCCCTTGAAAATATTGATTTCTCCAGTTCAAATATGCACTCCTATGATTATGTTGAGTTGTATTGTACAATTCAAAATCTTGGGAAAAGTGCCAGTCAACTCCTATTCTAAACCAAGTATTCATTGGAGTATGACGGCCAGGAATATGTTCATGAAATGGTTCTACTTCGTTGATATGCGAATAAAAATGTCGGGGTTGACCTGTCCGAATAAAATATACAACGTTATTAATGGGTCGGTGATAACGCTCCAGGAACGGGCCTATTGTTCCACTAAATATTTGATTGATCTCATCTTCATAAACAGAGTGGTCCCGCATTCTTATGCGAATATGGTTAGCATTCAAATTGGGAAACTGCACGTGATGCGTTATTCCACCTGCACCTAATTTTTCAAACAAAATAAAAAATAATATATGAGGATTTTGTACAGTATTACCCTACTGTTTTGGAGAATTTGAACAATCGAAGATCATCAAAGAATGTACTGTCTACACGCAAAACTAAAACTGTCTTTTCCAAAGTTGGGTAGGCGAGCGAATGGCGGGACAGATTCTTTTATTTATTAAAGTACTAATTATGGGTTTGTGCCAATATATTTCGAATCGCTGGAGTCGGGTGGGATTGAAGTTAAAACTAAACTCACCACCACGCAAACAATTGTTCAATTATTTTGGACATGAATTTAGTAAATAACCATTAGGACAAATCCTAAGATTGTCTAACATCTTGCATTTTATCTAATTAGTGACTTGGTTACCCATTTGCCATTAAACTTGCTTTTATGCCTGTATAGATTGTTTTTATGGCTTGTAAGAGCCATCTATTGACTCCGTGTGTGACAACAACAAAAAAACGATTTGAAAATAAATTTAGATCAGAAATGCATTTCGCAAGAAAACTCTACTTCGGAAAATACAAAGTTACAAGTTTTATTTTAATTACATTTTTTTAAAAGGTGTTGTTTACACTGCTTGCTTCATCTCCCCAACTGGAAAATAAAAAAGCTTAAAAAATATGTAAAGCTGATTAACGTTTCTTGACAAGTAAAAAGATTGTCATCTTTTAAAGTATTAAAACTATGAAAATAAGAATGTCTTCAGTCATACTTTCAATTCGCAGAATCGAGGCGATTATTAATTAAGTTTGAATGATTAAAACTATTCAGAAATACATATATCTATTATCGGTTTTCAAAATTTAGTTTTGTTGGTGTCTTCTCAGTTTGAAATTTTTAAGTTTGTGCAGTTTAAAAGTTTACATTGCACATTGTAAAGCACATTCTTTAAATGATTGTATATTAAGCACTTCTCTGTTTGAAAAAAAGTCCGTAAAAATAACAGGTCAAGCACGGGGCTAGTAGTAATAATATGGAATTTTCCATAATTGAAGAGGCAGATTAAATAGCCGCCTTAGCAATCAAGCACGCGGAGAAATATTTTCGGCGGAGCAAATTTTGCAAATTATTCAGATTAGAGTGTCGATAGTCAATATTTATAGAGAATTGTCTTCTGCAACTTTTTTGTATACCAACCAAATTCGAAGGTTATTTTTTTTTCTCAGTTATTTGAGGAAAACGGAATTTTTCAACGAAAAAAAATCAATAGGTCGTACGTTATTTATACATCATCTCAAAGTTTTCAAACAAATTTCTTTAATTACTTAAGAAAATTTTTCTCAACAGAAATTTTTCAAAATTCGAAACATCCTCACGCAATTAAAAATTTAGGATATTTAAATGAGATTAAAATCCAATTTAAAACCTTTTTTAAACATCTAATAATCAAATTGATGAGAGGAATTCCTGAAAATAGAATCAAGAATCTAACGACCAAATTTGAACAACCACCACAAAATGTACGCACTGCAATTTGAAAAAAAAATTCAGATTGAATTTGAAACATTTTGTGGCGCTTGTCTAAATTTTGTCGTTAGCTTCTTCATTGTATTTTCAGTAATTATTCCCCTCACACAAGTTTTTCGTTTCTGTGTATGCATCTTATATTTCGAAGAAAATATGTTTAAAAATTCACTACACGCCCTCTTATGTTTTTTTTAAACCTCGTAAACATTCGCAGAATCACAGAATAGGTTGAGAAATGTTACATAAAATTTTTCCTTGAAAAATTCCGTCCTCCTTTAATAATTAAAAAAAGAAACAAACTTCGAATTTCGTTACCAAATAAAAAATATGCGCAATAAGATTATTTACAAGTATTGACTGTCGAAACTCAAATTTAAAGAATTTTCTCGAACCTTAAGGTGGTTATTGTAACCGACCCTGCAATTCTATCCTAGAATTATTTCGAAATGAGTGAGCCCTAATGAAAATCCCAGTTAATCGTGGATATGTATTAAAAATATAATGAAGCCTCGACAGATATAACGTTGGATAATGAGACTTTAATGTCAAAAATGGATACTTTTTCAATACAAATTTCTATATATTTGTGATATGTATCATACATAATAATTTCATGATAATATTACACTTACGTTTAACGTGCAGCAGTTCAAATAAAGCAAGAAATAGAACTTCAATATAAATATCCATTGTTTTTTCAGTAGACAATAAAAGCGAACAGAAACTAACTTTGTCAGGAATCTCGTATGAACTGATCAGATGGACGGCTGCCACATGCACTGACTTAGATGAATTCCACCAAATCACAAAACATTGTTTATTTGTTAAAATGTACTCGTACATAGTGGAATGAAAAGTAGGAAATGCCTTGAGCAGAAGCCCTAGTTTTTTTTCATCCAGCATAATATTTAACAAGAACTTTACTTTGTACATGATTTTAGATGAATTTAAAGTTTTCAAAAATAACGAAATGAAATGCTATAATTAATTAGACACGAGTTCCGACAAATGTCTTAAATTCGGAGAATCTTTCATTCCAAATTATGTCATACGTCAGAGTTGAATTCAAAAAATTTCATCGTCAGTCTTTGAATTTTCTACAATAAAAAATGAATTTTTAATAAAAGGAGGCAATTATTCCATAATAGAGTTGAATTTCCTACAAAACAAGGCGACTGAAGCAAAATATCTGAAGCTTTATCCTAAAAAGTTTCTTTTTTTAAGGAAGTGGTTCAATTCTCCAAGATAAAATATTAAAATTTAACCAAAAATAGCTACATGTGTAAGCTAAGAAGACGACTTGTTTAGAGGGCTGTTGACATTTAAAAAAGGAGCGAATTTTTTGCAACTCGTCCTCTCTGGAGCGAGAGTGTCCGCATTGTCAAAACATACGGCAACACATCTAGGACAATCAGACCTGCTTCTCATCCTCATCATGGGAGTCTTAAGGTAGGCTGGACTCTCAGTCTAGTTCTTTAAGCGTCAAAGGCCCTGTTAGGGGATGTGAGGACTTCCTCCAACAAAAAAATAACTGGTGCAGATCTAAGTATAGCTCCTGGCTAATAAGTTCGTTCCCAAGGCCTGGAGAAAATGATCCATAATCATCCCTGGCTCTGGAGGCATCTCACGTTTTCATCCAGGTTCCGAGAATCTTGAAGACAGCATACGGAAAGGCGGGAGCCAAATTCAAATTCAAATCTCGATTCTTAATTTTGAGGCGCAGCAGCGAGTAGATCGCAGGTCTCTAAAGGCCTTGCAGAACCCTAACAATCCATTGATGTCCCTCTTTGAAAATATCGATGAGGTAAGGTCATAAATAATAAACAAACAAAAAGAAAATAGAATAAGTTAATCCTAACTTCATAAAATAATCCTAAATATGCTCTTGGACTACCATGCCACGTTCCGAGAGAACAGATTTCGCCTTAAAAGTAAAATAATAACTAAAATAAATTGATTTTAAAAAATACGTCTTGTAATAAATTTTCTTGCACAAATTTGAATAAATTAAGACGAAAATAATACACCCGTACAAATTTTATTTTGGATAATTTTGGGGGTGGTATTCCGGCGTTAAAGTTGGTTGCACAAGATTGAACACATTAAGATGAAAGTAATGCACCCGTATAAAGTTGATTTTGGATAATTTCGGGGACAGCGAAACGTTTCGCTGGCCCGTCAGTGTTTTTCTGATAAAAAAGGTACTTATGTTATTGCAAAAATTCTAATTTTGGTTGCAAAAATTTGAACAAATTCTGCAGTAAATATTTGACCGCAATAAGTTAAATTTGCCTGGGTAATAGGGCTAGCGAAATGGTCCTCCCAGCTTATAAATTGCAATTATTCAGAGCGAAATATTAAAAAAATGTTTGAATCATTCAAGTATGGAGTGTTATTATCTATTTTTTGGGTTAATTTTCGGACATAATACAAGGAGGTTGGTACTAGATACGAATTGTAAATACATAATAATTATTATTATTATGATAGCCTCGCTGTCTCAAATACTTAGACACTCGGACTTCATTTTAGAGGTCCGGGGTTTGATCCCTGAGCTGGTACCTCTGAAAATTTTTTAATGTACCTTTACCGAGGTTCTGGTGGTTCGGAATCCACCTTAAGCTGTAGGTCCCCCCATCGTGTACTTGACTGCCACCCAGTCCCTCAACGATGGGGAAAAAACCAGGCTTTCTCCAATATGTCTGGGCAGACTGCTCTCATCAGATCACTTGACTGCATTATAGAAATGCGTCCGTGACTGATGATATATACCAAGAAAGCCCTGTGCAAAAATGATCAAATAAAATATCCAACTCTAACCAAAAATGCTTTTGACATGTTGGGCAGTATAAGTCTGTGACAACATTTCAATACAGAAATGTTTTTATAA
>NC_046659.1:146112691-146121023 GCF_010883055.1 Belonocnema kinseyi | reverse complement strand
GGCAGGTCAAAAACGCTCAATATTTGTAGACAGACTGCTTTCGGCTGTTGAAATAGCTGCTATCAAAATGGAAGTGGAACGGCAACTTCCTATTGATGAACTAGCCTTGAAAGATGTGAATAACGTTGATTTTGATTCATCATGAAGGCATAGGTGCGAAGGATAATGAAGATCATGCACCGGATCCATTAGAACCACATCCGGTCATAAAGTGACCCATCTTCTTTACATGAATGACCTGAAGCTGTACGCTAGTTCAAGCCAGAAACTGCAGCAAGTGATCGATGTCACAAAGCACTTTTTCAACGACATCCACATGGAGTGCGGACTAGATGAATGCAGAACCGTGCATTTAATTGGAGGGAAATTAGGGACCGGAGAGTTAGAGAACGAGTTCGAAAATGACATCGAGGCAATGGCTGCAGGCGAATCATACAAATATCTGGGTATTCTTGAATCTGAGGGTATTCAACATACGATATTTGAGACAAGCCTAATGACTGCCTTTACTACGAGACTCAGATTAATTATGGAGAGTTTGCTCCACTCGGCAAACAAAATGAGGACGATTAACACATATGCCATCTCTGTCCTCACGTACTCCTTCGGGCTCATAAAATGGTCTAACACCTATCTTAAAAAGTTAAACAGAATTGTTCGCGTAGAAATGGTGAAGCAACGAATGAACCACAGAAATTGAGCAATTAAAAGGATAGTTATACAGTTACGAGACTTTTTTAACAGCAAACGAAATGTTGCGCTGTCAAGCGGATCTTGAATATACGCCCTTAAATTTGTCCTTATATGGGGCCTTAAATATCAGGGCAGAAACCATAGAGGAATTAGAAATACAATACAATACCAACGAATCCATCGAGCACATTATTGATGGCTGTCGCGTAATGGCTCAGAAAGAATATACGCTCGAAACTCGAAGTTTCAATAGATTCGCTATTATAAATATTTGGTTCAAGAATCTCAGCATTATATTTTCTTATGCGAATTTTCGCAAAATACAAATTATTGTAACTTCACAACTTCAGATAGGTACCTTTTACGATATGGAAATATTTGACTGCTAGATGTTTTTCTAAATTAAATAATTCTGTGATGCTTTTTCTCATGCAAGTTCCAAAAAGACTGTCAGAATTGAAATTCATTTATAAAGCTAATTTTGACATTGTTCATCATTTACATATTTCCAAAAAACTTTAATTTTCATTTTGTAAACATATCAACTTTTTCCATCAAAATAATAATTAGATTAAATAAATTTGTAATCATAATAGCGGTTATAATTTTTTTTTTCAATTTTGGTAAACTAATGCATTTTGCTCGTTTTTTCTTAATTTGGGACTCTTGGTCAAATAATGATCCAAAGCTGGGTACATCAGTGATCCCAGATCTTTTTGGCAATGTTGTGAGTACATACATTTTAACATAAATGATCAAAAAATTATCCAAGTCAAGTAGAGAACCTGCAATTGATCCATTGATAAACTACACACTTTGAAAACTTAAATTACTAAATTGTAAAGAAGGTTATGTTATGAAAGAAGAACAACAATTTTGAGCCTATATATAAATATGTGGGCTCGGTGGAAAAAGCCTGGAAGGCAGAAAAACTACCGAAAAGAACCTACAAAAAATTTGGGAAATTTGGGAAACTTTTTATTCAAAAATTTTGTACTAAAATGCTGAATAATTTACGCGTATCATGGATTTTAAGCTAGAAACATCAAATATTGAAAAATTGAAAAAATTTTAACTGAACACTTCTTAAATTAGAAATTCAATTATTTTCTTCTTAAATAGTCCTGCAAATTTCAGAAGATTCATTTACAAATTGGATGTATAAATAACAATTGAACATTTGTTAATTGTATGCTAAATTTGGGTTGGATAAGTTCGGTTATTTAATAGCCACACCTCGTATTACTCCTCTATATCACTATTTCCTTTGATATTATAATTATATTAATATTAATATTAATCAGCTGTAAATGATTATGCTGGGGCTTTTGAGCGTTTAAGATTTAAAATTTCTAGAAATTCTAAAAAGTGTTAATACAAAATTATGTACTTGTTAGTACTTATAACTTTTAATTGTTTTATTTTAAGTGATTCTCATAAATAAATTTTCTAATTTCAGGAATCAGCCTTTTTCTTGGGAAGAGATTCGGGCGGCGTTGTGAATGTACAAGGCAAAGTCATCCCCTGGCATAAATGGTCTGTCGTATGAGGTCATACGAGGCTTTTTCGATACACTATTCAAGTGCTTACATGACCTGTTTAACTATATGTTCCGCGATTCTTCCTTTTCGGAAGTCTGGAGTGATACCCGTGTCCATTTCATTCCTGAACCGGGTACGAAGGGCTTCCGGCCAATATCTCTTACTTCAACTTTCTGCAAGTTGTTTAAGAGGTTAATTCGGAGGAGCCCGGAATTTTCGGCAGAGAGTAATGTCTCTGTCCCTGGATTCCAGTTTGGTTTCAGAAGAGACAGATCTTCTATGAACTGCGTGGCTTCTGTTGTTTCAGAGATTATGATGGGTTTCGGCAGAGGTAAAAAGACGTTGACGCTCGCAATGGTCCAAAATGGTGCGTTCAATGCCATTTTTCCGGGGCTATTGATTAATGGGCTAAGGGTCTTTACGGTAACAGTAAGATTGCTCAAACTTTTTTTCTTTTTTGGTTAGTAGCCGGAATCTCTTATTCTCCTCTGATGGAACCAACTTGAGTGTTTGTGAGGTTAGCGTTCCCTAAAGGAGGTGTACTTTTACGGCTTCTTCGTAACATGGCCCTGAATGGCTTGGGCATCATCTATCAGTTGATGTTAGTGTGGCCATGTATGCAGATGACTTACTTTTTGACGTCACTAGGGGTCTATACAGGAGGCTTTTGAAGTTCTGCATTTGGCTTTCTGTGGCTTTCAGTGTATTTTCTAGAGGCAGGGGTAGCACTTAACATATATCCATCATAATCAATCAAACATTTAAACAGTGCCACTAAACTCTCAATTACTTGGATAAAATATTAGACAACACACTGACATGAATCGCACACAATAAGACTGTCGCTGGTCACGATCAATTATGCTTCTCTGAGTATTGCCTTGGGCTCTCTGAGCTCCATACCCCTCGCGATGCTTCTCCCAGAGGCTCCTGAGGTTCCTTTGTCGTTCTGCTGATAGCTGCTCACTAATAGGTATATTCTACGTAACTTTTGCTTAAACGTTCGCCCGCTAGCAAGAAAATTGAAGGACTTAGCTACTAGGGCCTGAAATAGAGGTTTCAGGTTTAACCCGGAATACGTTGGCTTACTGGCGCCTTATGACTCTATGGGAGCCTTTACAGGGGCTACGGATTTCTCTAAGCTACCCGGCTACTTTAAATATTCCTGTAGATATTTGTTAGCGGATATCTACGTGGACTTGAAAACAGAGGAAGCCCTTAAAGATTGCGAGTTTCCTCAACAGCTTTTCTTCGAATTCGCCGCCCGCAAGTTTTCCGGGTCGACATGTATTTACACAAATGACTCGATTGACCCATCCCTAGGGGTATTGGGCTGTAAATACTAGATCCGCTTCAAAAACTGTAGGTTTGGAGTCCGGCTGCGGGACCAGATGTCTGCTCTGTCGTTGAAGTTATATGCAATAGAGATAAGGGTTCTCTCAACCGATTATGCTGGATTCCGTCGCATTGTTGGATCACGAAAAATGAGAGCGCGGATGGAGCCGCTAAACAGGTCTCTACATTTCCTGACACAATGATCTTCTGGAAGTTTGCCAGAGTAAATATAGTTTGAGGCGGAGCTACTTCTCGCCAGTTAACGTGAAAATGCGGAAGCCTTAATTTTGCGGTCTACATTTGACTAGGCGATTTATTATTTTAGAAACTAGAATTAGAGCTTGTCACATTTCTACGGTCAATATTTTGCGAGGACGAGTTAAAATCTTCCGGTGGGATGCGAATGTATTGCGCCGTTTAAAGACCTTTCCCATCTTTTAAATCAGCGCGGGATCATTTTTGATCCCACGGAGAAGTCTGTGATCGCGCTGGGTGGAATCTTTCAATACAGTTACATTGTTGTATAGTGTTGTATTTTTCCTTTAGAATGTTTTTGTTTGATACCGATAGCATTAGAATTAGCAAAGAAGTAGTAGAATAATTTATTACTTATAGTTTGAATTAGGCACCTTCTTGCGCGGGCGAATCCTCTACCTTCCCTATAATTTAGCGGATCTGATAGGGAGTGAGGGTGTCACCATCGCGGGATTGAAATAGCTCACTCGCCACACTGCTGTTGCTAAATATTTCTACTAATGTAGAAAATCTGTCAATGCTGGAATCAACCGATGGTCTTGGAAAGAAGAGAAATCTTAACAAAGTTAAATTTACATACGGATCTAAGAAGAATGTAATTAATCTTGTGGTTATATAATCGCTTGTTAATTGAAAAAAAATCCAGAAACAAAGAAGAAGAAGACATTCGAAGCCAATAGTACAAGTCGTTGCTTCTCTACCCAACTTAAGCAGAATTATGAGGACTGCCGAAAAACTGTTTGTTCGTGTTTCTAGATTTTTTCTAAATTGTTTTTCTTTTTTGAAGATAGTGTGTGAGTATTTTAGAAAATTGTTGGAGATGTACAATCGAGAATTGTGATCAATATGCCATAGAAGATAAAAATTTGAGTGAAAATGTCAGCGCAGGACCGTGTGCCACTATCGTGAATACATTGTCATACTTTATTCAATCTTACACTTATTAAACTATAAATTATTGAAAAGCAAATAAAAGTTTAAAAAAATGTACATTGTATGAATCCGTTAGTATAACATCAGTATATATTTAAAATATATGTTACTGTTTTTGTTATTATTTACTATTAACATAATATCTTATAAGACGGCTGTCCCAAAAGTATCCAACCTACCTCGATTTCTCGGCGCTTGATTACATCTTCGTCATCCGGGTGGTGGCAGAACCATAAGCCCATGTTTCATCACCAGTACTTACATTTTTAAGAAAGTTTTCGGCACTATTGATCATTTCCAGATTGTCCTGAGCGATTTCTAATCGATGATTTAGTTCGTTCTGTCATTTTTAGCAATAAACGAATGACGACGAACGGAAAAAAGTTGAGGTAAACAAATACACGCTGTGCGGGAAATAAGTCGTTTTATCAGTATCTGGGGCTACTGACGAGAAGTTTAGGAGTTGCTGGCGAAAAAAAAAACAGTTTTAAGAAGCTTTAGCAACACGTATAAATTATAAGGTTATCCGGGCACTGTTGTTCTCCCAGAGGTTATTAAGAGTCTGTCATCATATAAAAAATAGTTGAATTCTTAATCAAAATGATAAATTTTTAACCGAGAAGTGTAATTTTCAAACGATAATGAAAGGGTCACGAATCTTCAAAAAACAAAGAAGAAAAGAATTTCAACAAAATCGTTCGATTTTGAAACAAAAAGATGATTTTTGAACAAAGCAGATAAAGTTTCAACCAAAAAAAGATGAAGTTTCAATGAAATACCTAATCTTCCAGAAAAAAGGAATTTTTATCCAAGAGGATAAATTTACCACCGAAAAAAGAAACTTTTAAAATAAATAATCGAATTTTAAGCTAACAAATATCAACATTGATGTAATCGAACTTTTTCTTTAAAAATTTTTTTAACAAAAAAAATGTTGAACAACATAACTGAGTTTTGTATTTCACTGAATCTTACTAAATATTAGGAAAAATACAACTCACTTTGTAGATACTTCAAACTTCTAGAAACTCTCAAGAAGGAACATGAAATTCATAAACTTTTGGAAATCTTAATAAGTTTCAAATAAGATTTTTCTATTAAAGTATATAGTTTATAAAAAAAAGCAGAAGGAACATTTTATTTTATCAAATTTACAACAGATTTTTATGTTTTAGTTAGTTACTTGTTTTATATGAATACAGTGAAACTCTTTCATAGCGCCAATTTTGGGCTGAGGGTGGTTGAGGAATAGCTCATTATAGACCGCTCTGCTTTTCTTCGTTCACGCCTGAGTGCTTGCCTGAGCTAAAACGCAAACTAGGTGCACCCCACCCAGCTCCTGTTACACCTACAGGCGGCGCGGCGTCAATTCTCGGAAGAGCTATTTAAGGGTTTTACTGTACGTGAAAATTGTAAAACAATTTTTAATTGTTCAAATACATTTTTTCAATCTACTGATAAATGACACATAAAACCAGTAAAATGAAATGAATTGGCAGTACAATAAAAACTCTTTAAATATTTAGCAGTATTATCAGAGATAAATATCGTGCCTAAGGATATGTCAGTGATTCGAAAATTGGCCAAAATTAATTAGTACTTCAAAATACTAAAATCATTCCAAATTTGATGAAATAGAATGTTTCGCCTGCTTTCCTCAAGCAAACTATATAATTCAAGAAGAGATGTTAAATAAATTCATGAGGACCCATGAGAGTTGCTCAGATTCTTTGAGCCCAACAATTTACGATGTTTTTCTTATTCTATGATATTTTCTGAACAAGATACAAAAATATGGAATAATTGATATAATATTATCACGTTTACATATTATATTTAATAAAAACTGAATTTTCCCCTCACTCACAAAAATATTCATTTGTGTCAAACAACAAAATTTGTTTTAATGCATATAATTAAATCAAACAAACATTTTTCATTAATTATAAAAGGGTTTATTGAATTTAAAAAAATGGAGACTATTTGCCCTACTGGTTCAAACAAATAATTATCTTAGTACAATATGTTTTTGATTTAAACAAAAAATACAGTACAAAGCTGTACTGCAAAGTTCCACTAGGCAAGGTAAAGTGCTACCGGTGGTTCTCAAGTAATTAAACTAGAATCGAAATTAATTGATCATGTGATTTATTTGATGGCATTGGTCTGTTTTCAGTGTTGTATTATTTAAAGGGTTTTCATTTTCTGTTAAATCATGAATTAATTTAGAAATTAACGCAATATCTCTAATTTAGGATCTACTTGCATTTTAGGGCTTTTACCTTGGTTATAATTGAAGATTTCGGATGTCAGTAAGTCTTTTTCCAAACTAACCTCTTTTCTTTAAAAAGGTGATTAATGGAATCAATAGTGTTTTTTCTTCTTGAACGAAATCCATAATTAATTTTTAAAATATGTATTTAATATAAACGAGAACTCAACTTATTTCAAAGGAGCTATTTATTTAAACAAACAAATTAATTTAAATCAAACAAACAATTAAACTTTAAACCTCGAAAAGTCGATATATTCATTATTCTGACTAACAACGTTTCGTGGATATTTTACTTTCGAAAATTCTAAATAGATGCACAAAATTATACTAATAAAATAAAAGCGTACTTATTAATCTAGAAAATCATTAATTCTGGAGTTATCGTAATTAACATAAACAGAAAAAAAATATGTGCTGCATTTGCAGAAAAAATTGAAGATTTCTTACAAATCGTCACATCCGCCTTGAAAATTAAAAGTCTGTTCCATACTATGACTCTTATTGTTTAACTAAAGTTTGCTGGAAGTGCAGTAAATAGAAATCAAATCAGATGAATTCGACATTTAAATTCATGAAGACGGCCATGAACGGTCATATCCATTGATTACAAATTTTCCCATCTTGCTCTAAACACTCCTTCATTTGGCACTCCGACATATATATAGTTGCTTTCGGGGTAATCGCCTTGTACGAATTCATCTCTCCAGTTCCAGTATGAAGCTCTATGATTATGTTGAGTTGTATTGTAAAATTCAAAATCTTGGGCAAAGTGCCAGTTAACTCCTCTTCTAAACCAAGTATTCATTGGATTATGGCGGCCAGCAATATGTTCATGGAATGGTTCTACTTCGTAGATTTGTGAATAAAAATGTAGGGGTTCTTCCGTCCGAATGAAATATACAACGCTGTTAATAGGTCCGTGATCACGCCGCAGAAACGGGGGTAGTTCTCTACTAAATATTTGATCGATCAAGTCTTCATAAACAGAGTGGTCCCGCATTCTTATGCGAATATGGTCAACCTGCAAATTAGGAAGCTGCGCGTGACCCGTTATTGCACCTGCAACTAATAATGTAAACAAATTCAAAAATAATTTATCAGGATTTTCTGCAGATTACTCTATAGTTTTTGCAAATTTAAACAATCAAATGGCAACAAAGAGTGTACTGTGTACTCACAAAACGAAAATTATCTTTTCCGAATTTGGGGAGGCCAGCGAGTGGTGGAAAAGTTTTTTTTTTTTTATTTACGTACTAATTATGGGTTTGTCCCAATACTTTTTTCGAATGGCTGGAGTCGA
>NC_046659.1:146102193-146112591 GCF_010883055.1 Belonocnema kinseyi | reverse complement strand
GCTCTCTCATGAGTAATAATGAAGGTCAATATATTTTCTGTTCACATTGAAGCCTCGGCTGAGTTAACGTATACCAAGGTTAAAAGTTTTATTTGAATTTAACATTTTTTGAAAAACAGGTGTTCTTTAGACTGCTTTCTTTATCTCCCCAGTTGGAAAATAAAAAGATTAAAAAATGTGTCTTTGAAAATACTAAAACTATGAAAATAGGAATGCTTTCAATAGATTTTTCTGATGCGCAGAATAGAGGCGATTATTATTTAAGTTTGAAACACTTTTTTTATTTGATAGTATATTAGGCACTGCTTTGATAAAAACAGAAAGTCCGTAAAAATAACTGGGCACGCTTGGGGCTGGTAGTAATATTATGGAATTTTCCATAATTGAAAGGACGGATACAATAACCACCTTTGCGCTCAAACACGCGGAGAATTATTCTCCGCGGAGCAGAATTTGCAAATTAATCAAGTTCGATTGTCGACAATCAATACTTGTAGCGAATTTTCTTGCACATCTTTTTTGCATGACAACCAAATTAGAAGATTACTGTCCTTCTCAGTTATTTGAGAAAAACGGATTTTATCAACGAAAAAAATCAATACTTTTTTGCGTTCAACTAGCTAGATCCTTTTCGGGAATTGATGTTTGGTCTTCAAAATTTTCTTTAACGTTATTTAAAATATTCTACGACTGCTAGATATTTGATAAAGTTTTCAAAACTTTTTAGGGCCGTCGAGATAATTTAAAAAAATACTTTCTGCGAAACCTTGGATCCATACATACAAATGCGTGACAGGAATTTGACAAAATTCGAAACTTCCTCACACAATTTTCTCGTTTTTATACATGCATGTCAGATTTCAAAGAACTAGCAAGTTGAATGCCAAAAAGTAGTGATTTTTTTTTCCTTGACAAATTTCGTTTTTCTTTAATAACTAAAAAATGAAACAAACTTTGAATTTCGTTGCCATACAAAAAATATGCTCAATAAAATTATCTACAAATATTAATTGTCGAAACTCAAATTTGAACAATTTTCTCGAACCCTTAGGTGTTTATTGTAGCCGCCCTTGCAAATCTAGCATAGAATCATCTGGAAATAAGCCTTATGGAAATTTCATTATACCGTGAATATTTTTTAAAATAAATTGAAGCCTCGATGGATATAACGTTGGATAATGAAACTTTAATGTTACGTATCAATACTTTTGCAATAAAAATTTCTGTATATTTGTGATATCTATCATACATAATAATTTTATGATAATGTTACACTTACGTTCAAAGTGAAGAAGTGACAATAAAGCAAGGAATAGAAATTCATTATAAAGCTCCATTGTTTTTTTCAGTAGCCAATGAAAGCGAACAGAAACTAACTTTGTCAGGAATTTCGAATGAACTACTCGGATAGACGACCGCCACATGCACTGACTTTGATGGCTTTCACCAAATCACAACTCATTGTTTATTTATTAAAATGTACATAGTGGAATAAGAAACATTGATGATTTTAGGTGCGATCTTCTTCCTTATTTGTTAAATTTATTAACCATAAGGAATTTAGAACTATTAAACATTGCAATACGTATTCGAGATTGAATTTTAATGACATCAAAAAAAAAAGAACTAAAATCATTCTGTGTTTTTTTAAGTTAATTTTGGCAATGAGCCACACAAATTATCGTACAACTAGGAAATTCCTTCAATAAGAGCTCTCGTTTTGTTTATCCAGCACTACCTTAAACAAGACTTTTACTTTTTATATGATTTTAGATTAATTTGACGTTTTCAAAAATAATGAAATGAAATGCTATAATTAAGCATATACATGCTTCAACAAATTTCTTCAATTCTGAAAATCTTTTATTGAAAATGATGTCATACGTCAGAGTTTAATTAAAAAACTTTCATCGTCAATCTTTAAATTTTCTATATTACAAGTTTTCCACTACATTTAGCAGTATTGTCAGAAATCAATCTCTTAATGTCAAATGATTATTCCACAAAAGAGTTGACTTTCCTACAAAACAAGACGACTCAAGCAAAGTATTTGAATTTTTATCCTACAAAGATTCATTTATACCAAATAGTTAATAGATCAATTTTTAATAAAACTACATAAATTTTATGCTAAACAGCTGAATTATCTTTTTATAAAGGATAACTCACAAGAAAAAATACAATAAATAAATTTGTACATAAAAGAAGGTTTTTGTCACCAAGAAAATCAATGTTCTACCAAAAAGGACAAAGTTTCAACAAAATACATAAATATTTAACAAAAAAATGTACTATACCGAAAATATCAATAAAAAAATTAAAAACAAGTTTTTGAATTTTCAAACCACAGAGGCGAATTATCTACAAACCTATTAAATTTTAAACCCGAAAACATAAATTTTCAACTAATTTGAAAGTAAGGTTTTTCGAAAGAAGTTGAACTTTGAACCAACTAGTTTACTATTTATCGAAAAAGGATAAATTCTAAACAAAATGTTCGAATCTTCCATCAAACGAAAATGATTTATAACCAAAGAGTTAGTTTAAAAAAAAGTTTGCATTTTCTGTTAAATTGGTGAATTTTTAACCAAAAAATATCATTTTCGAACGAAAACGAATGACCTTTTTACAAAATGTTTGAATTTTCAGCCAGAAAAAATCGACTTTATATTTAAAATGCCAATTTTTAACAGAAAATTTAAAATTTTCATTTTCAATAAACAAAATAGGGAGTTGGATATTCAATTAGAATAGTATATTGGAAAATAAAAATTATCCATAAAAAATTTCAGCATTTAAACCAAATATAATTTTTTAACAAGAAAGTTCAATTTTCTGGAACTTTAATAGTATAATTTCAACTTTCAAAGAGTTATTCGAATTTTTTACTAAAAGATATGACTTTACCTATAATTTTTAATTTCTAACAATGTAATACGATGTTTACACATATAATATGATTTCCTAGTGTTTTTTAACTAATTCGATTTTTCAGTTAGAAAAACTTTATTATATTTCAGATATCTGCATTATTAATAAAAAATATATTCCTCAAAAGAATATATTGTTGATTCAGCCTTATCTTGGATAATGATTTTACTTTTTACATGACTGTAGAATTATTTAAAGTCTAAGTTTAATTAAAAAATGTTAATCGTCATTCTCGAACTTTTCAACAATGAAATATGAATTTTCAATGAAAATAAGCGAAATATAAAAAAAAAAAATTTTTTTCTACAAAGATTCATTTCTAACAAATTGTTGAATTTTCCATCCCAAAATATCAAACTTTAACACAAAGGTAATGATTTGAATGTTGCACTAAAACATATATTTTTACCTCCAGAAATGGAGTCACTGAATGTTAATTTTAAAAAATTAATGTTAACAGAAAAGAACATTACTTAATAACAAAAAAGCTGAATTTTTAACAAAATATTTCAATTTTATGCTAAACAGTTTGACTTTTATTCTATAAAAAGTAAGACTCTGCCCAAAATCTAATAGGTGCATTAAAAACAGGATAGGTTTTCCACAAAGATGATTACTATCTCCTATAAAATACGAATTTTCAATCAAATAAATCAATAAGAAAAGTGTTGAATTTCGAAGTTAAAAAAATGTCAATAAAAACAGTTGAATTTAAACCCAAAAATATGAATTTTCATAAAGAAAGTTTCTTTGAAGGAAAATAGGTAAATTTTCATTAAAATAGTTTAATTTATAACCATACAGTTGATCCTTAGTTACACGATGGGAACGTGGGATCCCACCAACTTGACTTCACATTTTTGTCCTTTAATTAATTTTTAACGTATTTAGATCAGATTTTCGTTGTTTATTATCTAATTTATTAGTAAAGGAACATTAAAAATAGCTTTTTTAACATAATTTCTTATAATAATTGTTATATAAATCAACAAGCATTAAAAATGCCTTTTTTCTATAGAATTCATTTTTAAAGAATCTAGTTACCATAATAAACTGAAAACTGCTATTTAATGGTTTTTGGGGTCGCTGATTACGAATCTGAAATCAGAATTTAGAAATATTCAAATTCAAGATAGCGGATTTAAGATGGCGGTTCCAAAATTTTGAAACAAAAAAATGCGAGCTTGAAAATCTATACCCAGGGTTTTTGGAGAGGCTGATTACGAATTTGAAGTTACTTAATTCAAATTCAGATTAATCGATCAAATTTAGTTTACATTGACACGTAAATCTTTGAAATAATCGATAAGATTTGAAATACTTTGATTTCAATAATGTAGGCCTTCATGGAATTTATTTAGAAATTTTGACTTTAGATTCGTAATCAGCGACCCCAAACCCCTCTCAAGTAGAGATTTTCAAGTTAATATATCTCTTTTTTTAAATTTTGAAATCGCCATCTTAAATCAGCCATCTCGAATTAAAAATTTTGAAATTATGTTTTCAGATTCGCCAGCAGTGACCCCAAAATCCCTTAAATAGAGATTTCCAAGCTCATATATTTTTTTTCTTCAAATTTTTGAAATCGTCATCTTGAAACCTCCATTTCGAATTAAAAATTTCGAAAATCTGACTTCAGATTAGTAATCAGGGAAACCAAAAACCCCCCAAGTAAAATTTTTTAAGTAAATTCACTGAACAGAAAAATATGTGCAACAAAGGGTTAAATTTATAAGTAAAATATAAATTAGAAGAAAAAAAACAAAGATACCAACCAAATTTTTTAATTTTCGGGCAAAGAAAACGAATTTGTTACGAAAGTTATTTTGAATCAATAGCTTAACAATAAACTGACTAGTTGATTGTTCAGCAGAAAAAACGAAAATACTTGTGTTCTTTACGAAAAAAGTTACAGTTTCTACAAAAATGAAGGACAAAAGACGGAATTCTTAACGAAAAAGTATTACTTTTGAATAAAATATTGGAATTTCCACTGGAAAAATCTATTTTTACTTCAAATATCATTTCTTAACAAAAATCGTAGTAACTGCTTTTTCAACAAATGAAATTAACAAACAATCGGGATAAATTTTTAATAGAAATAATGAATACACGCATGTTTGTTAGGTGACGATAAAGGCTCGAACCGTGCCCAACTTTCCATCATCATTTGATCAAGAGTCCCAAATGAAAAACATTAACAAAAAAAGCAAAATACATTTGTTCAACAAAATTAATAGAGAAATAATAAAGGCCATTCTGATTACAAATTTTATTAACCGAATCATTGCTTTCGATGGAAAAAATAAACATTTTTACGAACTGAAAATAAAAGTTTTTCGAACACATTTCTTCTTCCTCCAGAGGTCAGTAAAAGCCCGTAAATATTAAAAAAACAATTGAATTGTCAATCCAAAAGATAAAGTTTTAACTGAGAAATTCAATTTCCTAACGAAAACACGTATTTTTAACAAAAAAAATAAACTTTTAAACAGATAAAGTTGAATTGCTTACTAAAAGAGGTCAGATTTGAAAGTTTTTCGGAAATGTAAATTGCAATTATTCAGAGCGCAATATTAAAAAAATGTTGAATAACTCGAGTACAGAGTGTTATTATCTATTTTTTTTGTCACTTTCCGGATACAATACAAGGAGGTTGGTACTAAATAACACTTATTTTGCAAAAAGTATAATAATGATAAATGAAAAATAAATAGTAAATAATAAACTATAATAAATACGAATATAAAATTCATATTGCCAAATATTTTGTAAAGATTTCAATAATTTCACAAATGTCACTTAATATTTCTCAAACATTTTTAAGGATTTTAAAGACATTTGATAAAGATTTAAATGATTTCTTAAAGGTTTTAATAATTTCGCAAATATTACTAGATATTTAAACAATATTTTTACTATTTCGCAGATTGCTGAGGACTACAGAAAGATTTACAAAATGTCAAAGATTTCCAAATATTACAATGATTTCCCTCAGATATCAAAGGTTTCAAATATTTCCCAAAGATTTTTCATAGATTTAACAGATTTTTAAAATACAATAATTATTTCCCAAAGATTTCACAAAGACTAGAATTATTTTCCAAAAATCAGAAAAATCGCCAAGATTTTTACAAATATTAGCAAATTTTTCGCAAAGATTTCACAAAGGTTTACTATAAATTCAAAAGATTTTGCAAAAATATAAATAAAGTGCTAATGGTTCCATAAATATTTAAAAAATGTCACAAATCATTCAAAAATATTTAGAAGATTTCAAAAAGATTTCTAGCATTTTCAAAATGTACCGAATACTTTTAAACTCTTCACGAAGGCTTTGAATGATTTCTCAAAGATTTCTAAAGATTTTTAAAATATTTAAAATGTATCGCAAAGCTTCCATAAAGATTTCAGTCATTTTTACAAATATTAAGAAGTATTTCGCAAATATTTCGGATAGATTACAAATATTTCACAAAAGCATTAATGTATCTTTTCAAATCTCTTACACAAAGTCGTTTGTCGTCAAAAGCTCATTTTAAGTTTTAAGAGTGATTTTTAGAGTCTAAGAAAACAACCCTTGAGATGGAGTATTTAAAAGAGACCTTTTAGCCGGTTTTAGTTTAAGAAATGTGCGCAAAAAATAAAATAAAAAAACAATATGAAAATCAGAAATCGTGTGATGATTGTATGTTTTCAGTATATTTTCTTATAAGAATTGTTGCAAAATACACATTATTGTAGCTTCGCAACTTCAGATGGCTCCCTTTTACGATACGAAATAACTTTACTTTTGGAGGTTTTTCTAAATTAAACAATTTTGTCATACTTTTCTTATCAATATTCCTAAAACATTGCCAGGCATCGAAATTCATTTATAAAAAATTTTTATACATTGTTTATCATTTGCATAATTAAAAAAAATTGTATTTTCATTTAGTAAAAATGACGATTTTTTCCATCAAAAGTAATAATTAGAATAATGAAATTTGTAATCATAATAGCGCTTATATTTTTTTTTCAATTTTGGTAAACTGATGCATTATTTTTATTGTTCTTCATTTGGGACTCTTGATTCAATAATCAAAAGAGTTGGTTTAAAAAATAGTTCCCTCTATTTTTTATTTGTTCACAACTAGAATTCAAAAGCATAGGTAAATATTTATAGTAAAAATACAACTACTAACAATTATCTAAGAAAATATTATAAACTTATAAAAAGTTATAAACTTAGTAAATTGTTGAAAATTTTTAGAAAAATCCGGAATGATCCAGCATTATTATATTTTGGTTATCTTTTGGATTAAGATTTCAATTTTTTTCTCTAATGATCATGGGTGATAGTTAAACCCAATACTAATTACTTCAAAAAATAATTTTTTGTCAATTTTATTATTTTTTTGCTTTTATTTATGTAATGGTGGACTAAAAGTTGAATTTTTAAGTAAAAAACCACAACCTGCTACCATTCTGTACAGATAATATTATTTAAATTTTATAATGAATTGTTTGAAAAATTTTTTTTTTAACTTGAAGTAATTATTGCACTACTTTAAGCGAAAAGTGGATAGCAAGTGAAAATTTTCGTGAGAACTTGCATTTATTTAGCATTAATAACAGAAAAAGACAGATATAAATAGCAATAATTTGTTCGGTTAATTATTTTTATTGCCATGCAATAATTTTTACCTCGCTCAAAGTGAAAAGTAGTTGAGAAGTAAAAATTTGTAGGAAAAACGTAAACTTTCTAGTGTTAATCGAGGAGGTTATTATAATAAATAATAAAAATTGTTTATACTATAATTTCTGTAACTATAATCAACAGTTGTCTCGCTTTAACTAAGCACTTGAAAAAAGTTTAAATATTTGGAAAAACCACAAAATTACATCTCCATTCTAAGAGAAAATAGATAAAATCCATAATAAATTCTTTACAAACCTAAATCACACTTATAAAACACGCATACTTCTATCATTGTTTTACTTTATTATCATAAACAATTATTACTAAAAAATTGTAGAATGTAGTGCTCGAAGTTTAAAACATTATTTTTTCACGTTTGATTCTTTAGATTGACACCTTGATCAATATATAGTTACAAATTGTCACCATACTTGAATAATGATTATTGTTATAAATAATTTTATAAAAAATTACTCAATATTGTTGTTTATATGCAGGACACATTTCTTCTTTCTCGAGAGGTCAATAAGAGCCCGTGATTATTAAAAAAAAACCAAAACAAAAACAATTGAATTGTCAATCCAAAAGATAAAGTTTTAAGTGAGAAATTTAATTTCCTAACAAAAACACATATTTCAAACAAAAGAAGTATGCTTTTAAACAGATAAAGTTGCAGTGCTTACTAAAAGAGACAAGATTTGAATTTAAAAAATCAATTTTCAACTAGGAATAGGCTAATTGAGTTTTTAGTGAAATAAATTAATATTGAACCCCAAAAAGATGAATTTTTCAACAAAATACTTCAAATTTCTACCAAAACAGACAAACTTGATACTAAATATTTAAACTTGTAACCCAAAAGGTGCATTTTTAACCAAGATGTTTGATTTTCTACAAAAAACGACGTTTTAAAAAAATAATTGAATTTTTTCCAAAAAAGATAAATTTTCAATTGTAAATGTCAATTTTCGAAGAATTAGTTTAATTCTCAATCGAAAAGATGAACTTTAAATCAAGAAGATTATTTTCCGAACGAAAAGGCGAGTTTTCAACGAAATACGTGAATTGTAAAACAACTGTTTGAATTTCCGACTAAAAAAATTGATTTTCAATTTTGAATATCAATTATCTACCAAAGAGTGTATTTTAGAATTTACTCTTGAATAATTTTTTACAAACTAAAAAGTAAAAAAGGATTGGAATTTTCTATGAAAAAATAAATTTTCAAACAAGAAGTTTATTATTCTATCAAAAAGAATGAACTTTTAACAAAATTAATAGAATTTTAAACAAATAATTGATTTTGTAACTGAAAATTATCATATTTCAAATAAAAATATAACGTTTTAACAAAAAATGATATAAGTAGATTTTTTGCTTGAACTAATTAAGCACCCTATCCTTTAAAAAAATTTTAACGATCAAACAAAGGAATATGCATTATTTGTAATAGTTATAGTTTAAATCAATAAATTGAGGCGAAGCATGCTAAAAAAATGTATTATATAAAGAATCACAGAAGGAAGCCAGCAATATGGGGGGGGGGGGGGCATAAAACAAGTTTGTTTTCTAAATTCTTTAAATATAATGTGTCTAGAAAAGTTAAGGAAATTCAATATTTTAATGATTTGATATGTGGCAAAAAAGAATCTAGGAAATTTTAAAGAAAAGTTTTGAATTTTTGAAAAAGTTTTGAATGTTTCTGACAATTAAAAAAAGCTGCACACATAAAACATTGCCTTAAAATATTCCGAATTCTTTTTTGATACCCTTGGAAATTATTTGAATTATTAGAACAACACTCTCTGTTAAAGTATATAGCTTATTAATAAAAGCAGGAAGAACATTTTACCCCACCAAATTTTCATCAGATTAAAAAATTTACTATTAGCTATCTGTTTCATAGGAATACTTGAAAACGCTAGAAAGAATTTTAATTGTTTAAACAATTTTTTCCAATCTACCGACAGACAGAACTGAATTGCCTGAATACTGAGACATCGATATTATAAAACGGCTCAGTAAAAAAAAAAAAGATATGAACAGGAAGATTGTAGAACTTCTGTGAGAAATCATAAAATAATCCCGGCATAGAGAGGATAGCCTTTATTTAGCGCTGACTTTGAGTCTAAAGCATAAATTGCTTGTGTGGCTCCAATCCAATGTTGGAGACGTTGCCACGATCAAAATCAAGTGAGAAAAACTTGGGTGATATAGGGGATCAACCACACTGTTAATTCTAGAAATGGGGCAAAATGTTCTTTCAAGGGAAATTATGATATATGGACACAGTGAGAAAGGAAAATAGGGATCTAACAGGGGCAGCTTGCTACACTCTTTCAGGCATAGTGCGAGTAAAATAAAATTATAACTTGCTATAAAATTACGAATCTACCCGATAAGAAGAAATGAATATAAAACATAAGAAAATATTAAATCTTGACAAAGAATTTGAACTTATATCGAAGTTTCCTTACGTACCTCGTCACGATATCAAACGCAAAGTTCCCGAGACCTAATGTGCGAGATCTTTTAAAGGCTCGCCCCTCCTAACTTCTCCTTCGACCACCCCCAATTGTCCATCACGCTCGCAGCGTTTCCCTACAGCCTCACGACCACGGATACATATGTGTGTGTATGATGTATTAGGTTTGAAGTGTGGGATATTGGGTATGGGGGATAGGGCAATGTTAAGAGAGAGAGAGAGAGAAAGACAAAGTGGAAATGATATTAATAAAGGATCGAGAGAGGGCCAGTTGGAAGCGTGTGTGTTCGGATAAAAA
>NC_046659.1:146100816-146102093 GCF_010883055.1 Belonocnema kinseyi | reverse complement strand
TTTTGCTCGACACCTTGACAAATGTAATTCCATGTAGAAACATGCGTTTAAATAAAATATTTTACCAAAAAAGTTACCCGCGCTTTAACTTGACAGACTGTATTGAATACAACTGCTGTAGTTTAATTCACTTGATATAAAATATGAGAGGAAAATTGAATCTTCTTCAAGATTTTATATAGAAGAAATTATATGGATGCTTTTAAATGCTAAGAAGGCACTTCTCGCGTCTGTAGCGCATCAATTTAAGAAAAAGATTTTTTTCTACGAAATTATTTTACATAAAATTAGTTAGCTTATGACAAGCGGAAAGCAGAAATAGAACCAGTAAGCGCTCAAACTTTGGAGCTTGTTATGCCACAGTTTAAATCATTTGCTGTCAGTAGTTGATCATAGCCCTTTAGGTGAAGCCGACGATGTCATCCAGTGATAGCGTCATTATTTCAGTGGCTTGAATGGAATGGGTCATAAAAGTTAGTTGCCTAAGCCCAGCTAAGGCCAAGCTCTCTTCACACTTCACTTATGGCAAATACGTTACCCCAGTTGTTTCGGATAGAATTAAGTGAATAAATACTTAAGATTATTAAACTAAGCTTAAAAATGTATAAAATCATTTCTTGCGAATTTAGTTTATAATCAGTTATAATTTCAAAACATCGAATGTGAAACTCAGCTTTAATTCACGACTTATTTAGGTTTAAGTTTTATTTTGTAATGTAACAGAGCCGAATGAAATATGAAACATCTGTATACAAGAGTGCGATATTCGCGGTGAATCAAGAGTGAGTTTAGGTGACGCAATGTCGGTTTCTTTGATACGCGATTTCGATACAACTTCGTAGAATAAGTGATCGTTTTTAGTGGCGTTGGAAATAATATTTTCATCGAATATTGTAATAGTATTTTAAACGTTTAATTATTATTTTTGAACTTTAAAAACATAGGAAAAATTTGTAATATTGATAGCTTAGAGCTGAGATTAATTTTAAGACACTTGATTTAATTTCAAGATATTATAGTACAGGTTCCCGAGTCCTAATTTAATTAGCTAACGAATTTATTAATAATAATTTGGAATTTATTTTCAAGTTGTATTTTAAAACAAGATATTGGAAAATCACTCGCATGTAGATCCCTCCGGGCATGGCTTAATTCATGCACGGGAGCCAAAGTTAACGTGCTCAGCTTGCTGAGGCCGTGATTGTCCGGGAAATAAAAGTTTTTCCCGAAAAAGGGCAAATTTTACGTGCACGTATGCATAAACATACATTTATACA
>NC_046659.1:146087677-146100716 GCF_010883055.1 Belonocnema kinseyi | reverse complement strand
AAAGAGGGAGCTCTTCTTAATATTTTGACATCAAAATCATGTCGATACACCTTACCGACTGCGAGTAAAGCCACCCACGCTTTAACTTGACAGACTGTAAGACTGCAACTAATGTGGTTGTATCATGTACTAATAGATTTTACTAGATTGTATGATTTAAAAGAATATTAAATTTTGTTTGAATCAAAACAAATATCAAAGAATTTCATCAGTGTCGAATATATTTAAAAAATTTTTCGCAGCGCGATCAGATCTGTGCGAGATATCTAAGTGGATTTCAAAATAATTTAATGATTTCAAATTATTTGAAGGGATTTTAATATATTTTCACGAATTTAAACGAGGAGTGTAGTTTCAACATTATCTTAAGACTGTCGATAACAACTGGGTCAGTATCTATTGCCTTTTGGCAAAATGAGCCCTTGGTAAATGAATCTCGGAAGAGCATGGCTGATATTGGAAGATAACTAAGGAATTGTGCATTCTAAGAATTTCATATCTGGCGTAATTGTTCAGAACAATGCTTTGAATCATGTTTATACGCTGTTGACATAGGTGAAAAGTAATAATAAATTTTCAAGAATGATAAAATTGACCAATATTGGTAGTATAAATTACTACATTATTTACTGGAGCAGTTACCAAATTGAGTATCACCTCTCCTTCGGACTATGTACATAAGTTGACCTAGAAATACCTAAGAAACATCTAACTGGATATCTTTTTCGACATCAGAAATCAATCTCATATAATAACCTACCGTATACACTGTTAGTTGACAAAATCGAAAATTTTCCATACAACGTATCAGTCAAATCTCTTTTGATATAGAAGTCAACTTTGGAATAATAATACTTTTTTAGTGTCCTCATATATTTATTTTTGCATGTTATTATTTTCTTTTTCTTGCAATCTCTGAAATCTTTGAAAATTGTATATCTTTTATGACCTTTAAAATCGTTGTGATACCTTTTGATAGTGTGGAAATATTTGTCAATTCTTTATAAAATCTTTAAAATCTTTACGAAATAATTGAACCACGTTGTTAAACGGATATCTTTGTCCATTAGAAATTGAACTATTTTGTTAGAAATTCTTCTTTTTTCTGAAGAAAATTCAACTAGTTAGTAATAGTGTCTATTTTTCAATTAATAATTTAATTCTTTTCATAGAAAATTTTTATTTTTGGCTTAGAAGTTCAAATATTTGGTTTAATTTTTTTTTCTTTTGACTGAAAAATATTGTTTGCTTTAAACTGTACTATTACATTTTTCATTGAGAATTTATATTTTTTGGCTAAAATGATTATTCCTTGGTTACAAACATAATCATTTAATAATAAATTGAAATTTTTTTTGTAAATAGTCATTCTTTCGTTAATAACTGAATTGTTTGGTTGAATATTTGCTTATATTTCTTAAAAATTCAACAATTTTATAGAAATTTAGCCATATTTTTTCTGTCAAGCAAAAAATCTCAGGTTAAAGATTCAAGTATTATAGTAAGATGGATCTAATTTGTTAAAAAAATAAAAAAACTACGCAGGACTGTACATTATGGTATACATTTTGATATACTATCGTCAATATTGAGAGAATCTAGATGGAACTCATTTTTTTTGTTGCAAAATTAGCCATAAAATACAAATAAAAAATCAATCTTTAAATATTAACCCTATAAGTGGAAAATTAGGTTTTATAAGTTGTTGGAGCTGATTATGATTTGTTCAGGCTTTTGAGAATACATAATGTTTGAAGCAGACAGGGTGTTAATTTCTATTTCTTATTAAGTCAGTAAATAAATTGCTGCAAAGGTATTATTGTTTAGAGCAATATTCTTTGAAAACAATACTAGAAAGTTGTACCTTTTTCTGAATTGTTTTTTTACTTTTTTCCCAATTTTTTAATTGAAGTGAGTAATTAGTTAGTTTAAGTAAACAAGCTAGTTCCGGATATCTTAGAACTCTTCTTACAGTGCAACAATGTAAATTATTATAAGCCGATGATAAAGTTCCTCCTAAAGTATTTTCGTGAAGAATTAAACTGAAATTTGTGACTATTAACAATTATAACTAACTCGTAAGATTTTGATATGACTTAGAAGGACAAAGGTTATTCTATTCGGGGATTGCAGTTTTTTGTTGAATTAATAATGTGACAGATTGCAATTCAAACTTTCTTTAACCGCTCTACATAAAAATACTCAGCGAATGGTCGTGTGGAACCTACAGTGGGGCGCAAAAGTTTTGGGCAACATTGTTTTTCTGATCTGTTCCTTCATTGGCGAACTCGAGTAAAAATCCATTGATGCGGAAATTATGTATACTATTTGTACCAAACATCAAGGTAGGTAACAAGTTTTGAAAAAAAAATCCATTGTTTTTTTTCGATTATATTCCATATTGACGTATGCAAATGTATTGGGACACTATGTTCAGATATCTCTAGAAGCAATGCTGAGGTAACAACTTCGATTCCTCGCGTTTGTCAATTATTTAACCTATCAGATCAAGTCATTCTGAAGTCAAAATGCCGAGAAAAACGACCCATAAGATTCGGGAAGCTGTGTTAAATCTTTTTGAAAAAGGGCAGACTTCTCGTGAAATTGCTGCCTCATTGAAAATTGGTGAGAGGTAGACCACGGAAAATGACAATTCGTGTTGACAAGATCATCAAACGCAAATCAACAATTGATGTCCAGAAGACAGCGTCTGAAATTGTCAATGAACTCCGCGATGAAAACCTTGCCAACGTGAGTAGGAGCACTGTGGCTTGTCGTTTGAACGATATGGCACTGTTTGGACACGTTGCTGTTAAGAAACCCTTGATCAGCAAGAAGAATCAGAAGGCGCAATTAGATTTTGCGCAGAAATACCAACACTGGACTGCGGAGCAGTGGGCTAAAGTACTTTTTTTGACAAATCGAAGTTCAATCTATTCGGAAGTGATGGTAAGAAGTATGTTCGACGTCCAAAAAATACCAGATACGATTCGCGCTATCAAATTCCAACAGTCAAACATGGAGGTGGATCAGTCATGGTTTGGGGCGCTATGTCTTCGCAAGTAGTAGGTCCACTGCACAAGATTGAAGGCATCATGGACATAGTTATGTATCAAAATATTATGGCAGAAAAAATGTTACCATATTCTAGAATAAAAATGCCCAAAAATTGGATTTTCCACCAAGATAACGTTTCGAAACATAAGTCAAAGCTGGTTCAGGAATTTTTGAGAAGGTGAAAAGTGAAGCTTCTGGATCAGCCAGCTCAATCTTCAGACCTGAATCCGATTGAAAATTTGTGGGACACATTCGAAAGACATGTTATAATGAAGAAGTATTCGAACAAGAATGACTTATGATGAACTCTTCAGGAAGAATGGGAAAAAATACGGAAAGACTACGTTAAACGCTTAGTTGATTCAATGCCTGGGCGATATGCTTCTGTAATTGCTGCTAAGGGTATGGCTACAAAGTATTAGTCAATAAGCAACGGAATCATAACTTTCTTGTTGATTTTATGAACGTTAACTATTTTATGAACCTAAGGGATAAGTGTGGCCCATTATTTTTGAGCACTGTCGTTAAAAAAACAATGTGAATGGAATTTTCAACAAACTTTATTAAAAATATATAAATGTTGTAGTTTTGTAGTTCAATAAAGTACTTAAATTTCGTATATATTCAATTTTTCTCAACTGCTTTTATTTACCAGATATAGTCCAAAATGTGTTTGGCCCAAAACTTTTGTGCACCACTGTACGTAAATTTGCAACCTTGAAACTTGTTGCATTGGACAAAAACTTTATTTAACTTTAATTGTTTAATGTATTTTTATACATTAGTTTAAAATTTGAGATAAAAATATCAACAAAAAGACAATATGATAAAAAAACAATTTGTCATTAATTCATCGTTGCAGCATAAAAAAGAATAAAAAGAGTTTATGCAGGGTTTCTTCATTTAAAAATAAAATAGGAATTCATTTTTAATTTAGCAGCTCACAAAACCACTGATTTATAATAATCATAAGGCTTGATTCTTACTTAATCTATAACATGGTCTTTAAATTCATAATCAACTATTAGTCCAGAAGCGAAAATGTCCAAGGCACACCGTCCATCAAATCAAGTCCTTGAAATATAGAACTTTGACAAATGTTGTCCCCAATGGTTTTATAATTATATGTAAATAAATACTAATTTCACTTTTAATTATTTTACATATTTAAAACGGTTTTATTTATATTTAGATATAAATAATTAATCAAAGAGTAACGGAATGTGTATTTCATTGACGGAGAAAAATGAGTGATCAAAGTTAGAGCGTCAAGATTGTGTACTATCGCGAAGAGTTAATCTCTGCGCGTCAGTAATGTTCGTTAAAGTTTAAGGTTGAGATGATTTTCGGTTTTAGAGAAATTTCGGTAAGCCGTTCAGCGTCACTTTGATTAAATTTATACAGATGGTGGAAAGAGAATAACATTTTTCTTCTGTATTTCCAACGTCAAATCTGACGCTTCCAAGGGAATGGCGACCTTTTTGAACACAGTAGTTGTACTTGCTAAGACTATAACTGATGTGGCTAAAGCCTTCAGTAACAGATTTTCCTAGATTAGAAGATGTTAGAGAATATTAAATTATGTGTAAATTGAAAGAAATATTCAAGGATTTTATCACATTTTAATATAATTTTATTAATTTTTTATTACTTTATTCTGTTAATACTTCACTCGGTAATTTATAAGAGAAAGAAATATTTTGCAATTGGCGCTCTTTCACACTCATGGTCTGGACAAAAAGTTTGTTATCTATTTAAATTTTTTTTCGCTGCTAAAAATAAAACATAATTCATGTCAATATAAAAACAAATGTGAATCCTGATCATTCAAAACTTCAGAGGTTTCTGAAAATCGAAATGGATTTTAAAATAATTTGAAGATTTAAAATGTTTTCAAGGGTTTCAAGATTTTTTTTATCCGGTATCATTATTTGGAATAATACATACATACATAAACTTTTAATATTCATCCAGCATATTCGATGAAAATATTTCAAATATTTTTTATGTATCTTTTAAATCTCCTTTGATAAAGCAATTAGCTTTGGATTAATTATACTTTTTTAGTTTTGTCGTATGCTACTTTCCTGCATATTATTTAGATTTTTTAAAACTTTCTGAAATCTTTAAAATATTTACGAAATCATGGCAATCTTTGCTAAAACTTCTTAAATCTTTAAAATCCTTGATATTTTTGTAAAATCTTTGCAGTATTTTTCAAATCATTAGACTAAAAAGGAGACAATAAAGAATAAAAGCGCTTTATCGCCAGCTCTCTAACTCTTATGCCATTAACCTTAATATCGCTTCGCTAGACGCTCCTAGGGAAATAAAGGCGATTTTTGAGAATAAAAAGTGCCGCATATACTGAAACTTAATATTCTCGACAATCGTTTCTGTTGTACATTTGAGACCTGAGATAGTTCTCTTTGACTTCGAGAAGCGAACCATGTTCGTTATCGAATTTTCGGCAGTTTTCTTGGTAGTGCCGAAGTTTCCCTGGTTAATAGCCTGAAAAGCATCCTTGTTTGCCAACAATATTATGAAACACTTGCGGAAAAAATGCAGAGGGCGATCAGCCTTGGATCGCTTTGTCTCGTCAGGGTGCATGAGACTTTTGTCGGTTTTGGGTGCAGTTTTTTAGTCGTAGTTTTAATGATATAATTTTTCAGTGATTTTGTAGTTCGGCCATTTTTTTCTCGAGAATTTGCCGATTTTGACCAATTTCAGGAGGTTACATGTAAATAGGCCATACTGGCGGAGGATAAATAAAATAAGGTCAAGTAGATTAAGTGCGTGATTGATTCTTATTTTTCCATTACGTGTCGGTAAAAATGTTCTAAAATGTTTTGAAGAATGGCAAATTTGTTTTGAAATTGATCTTTTCAAATAAAAAATTATTGTAGATTTTACTAGCAATCTGAAGAAGTTTCTTTGCTTTCCCGAAATGTTTAAAAATTCTTAAAACGATTCAAAGAGCTTCTTCTTATTTTTAATCTAGAAATCGTTTTAAATTATTTTAAATCTTTGCTAATATTTGCTTACATTAATTTTTCAGTGCACTAAAGCAAGGAATTATTTATATCATGTTATCATGCTTATATATTAGATTTGAAAAAAGCAGCATTTTCCCCATAGATTCACGCATTTTTCTTATTTTTAAACAAACCCATTTTTATGGTATTTGAGAAAAATTGGAGCATGAGATCTCATAAATTCAAACAATTAAAAAGCAGGGCGTGCTTATTTTACCACAGCTTCTCTTTTAAAATACCTTAGAATCTGAAAAATCCGATATGAAATCTTTCCGAGAAGTAGATCCATTTATTATTTTGACAAACCACATATCGTAAATATATAAAATCAAAAGATTGTAATTAAATTTCAAAAATTATAAAATAAGAGCGTACTTTATAATTTAAAAATTAGTAGCAAACAATAAATTTTGAAACTCGATTTCCTCTTTTTAAATCTAGCAGTTTGTATACTAAGGACGGGCCTCATAAACAGATATAACTTAAGCAACTGTTTTTCCAAATGACAGTTCAGGTTTCGAACGATAGTAAATAAAATTTAGACATGAAAACTATTTTAGAATATAAAATTCAACACTTTTTGTAATTCATATGAATTTGTCATTTAAATTCATAAAGACAGCCATAAACGGTTATTTTCAATGATTAAAAATAGTGCGATCCTGCTCTAAACACCCCTACATTTGGCACTGCGACATATATACGAGACCTGTTCAAAAAATACGCGGATAAAGGTCATAAAAAAAGTACTTTATTTGGAAGCTACGCGTCTGGGTCTCCTCCAAAATACTCTCCTCCCCAACGCACACACTTATCTCAACGTTGTTTCTACTTGTTGAAACAGTCCTGGTACGCTTCTCTTGTGATGGCCTTCAGCTTCTTCGTCGCATTTGCCTTAATCTCCGAAATCGTCTCAAATCTTCTCCCTTTCAGGGGTTTTTTTAGTTTTTGGAACAAGAAAAAGTCACAAGCAGCAAGGTAAGGTGAGTATGGGGGGGGGGGGGAAACAGTAATCGAGTGTTTGGCTAAAAACTCACGAGTTCTGAGTGCTGAGTGAGCTGGGGCGTTATCGTGATGGAAAAACCAGTTGTCACTTCTCCACAGTTCTGGCCTTTTTTGTCAAACGGCGTCCCTTGGATGTTTCAGTACTTCAAACCCGGACGCGATTGGCTTTTTGGTCGTCGGTCATCAGGCTTGGCACTGATTTTGCAGTGACGCGGTGCATCTTCAATTTTTCGTTTAAAATATCGTAACAAGATCCAACTGACATCCCACACTCTTCGGCAAGCTCCCTAATGGTCAGACATCGATTTTCGCCCACCAGAGTGTTGATTTTGTTAATGTGTGGGTCGTCAGTTGACGTTGAAGGACGCCCAGGACGCTCATCATCGTCAATCGACTGTCGACCACCCTTGAAACGTTCATGACACTTGAAGCATGCAGTACGCTTCCTGGCAACATCACCGTAGGCCGTGTTGAGCATGGGAAATGTTTCACTTGCATATTTCTCGAGTTTCGCACAAAATTTTACAGCAATTTGTTGCTCTTTCAGGCTGTCCATTTTACAATACGACAAAACTAAAAAAAAAACACTTTTTACTTAAAACCGTGTAGCTTATCAACAAATGAAGATATCTGCGACTGGAATACAGCGTTTTAAACAGCTGATCTGCACTAACTTAGCGACACCAAGCGGCTTCTCCTGGAACCAACTCGAGCCGCAAAATTCAAACACTCCGCGTATTTTTTGAACAGACCTCGTATAGTTGCTCTCGGGGTAATTGCCTGGTACTAGTTCATTGTCTCTGTAGTATCCACTTTTATGTCGATGTTGATCTACATGATACACTTGAAAATCTTGGGTAAAGTGCCAGGTCCCGTCTATTCTAAACCAAGTATTCATTGGAGTATGACGGTTAGCAACATGTTCATGGACTGGTTCTACTTCTAAGACATGCAAATAATAATTACGGGGTTCGTCCGTTCGTAGGAAATATAACACGTGACGAATAGCTTCGTAGTTCGGCTTCAGGAACGGGTGTATGTCATAATTAAAGAAGTGATCGATTATTTCTTCATAAACAGAGCCGTCCCGCATTATTATGTGAATACGATTATTAGCCAAATTGGGAAAACGCACAGGACCTGTCAATCCACCGGCACCTAATTTTGAAAATAAAATTAACAATTATTTATAAGGATTTTGTAAAGTGTGAACTTATACTTTTAACATTTTCAACAAAGAAGCATCAATAAAGAATGTACTAGTGTCAAAAGTGGTCAAAAGGAGAAAAACTTTACAGAAAAATAAACGATTCTAGCAATCACCTGGTAGAATATCATTATGAATAATTGAAAAATGTTTAAACAATTAAAATCTGTCAAAAATGTAAGGAAATATATAATAAACAGCAGAAAGTAGTATTTTTTGTATTTTAAAGAATTTCTTATTTAAAAAACGGCGAAAATCCATAAGCATCCCAAAGAAACTCACAAAACTTTTTTTTTACTTTTGAGATTGTTTTCAAAAGAAATAATTTTTTTAACAAAAAATAAATATCAAGTTTAAATTATAAATATCAATTCGCAACCACAAATTGTATAATTTAGTCTTAAGTTAAAAACACTAATATTCAAACAAAAGAAAAGAAGAAATGTTCTACAAATTATTTGAAATTTCAACAAAACCAGATGAATTTGATACCAAATTAATTTAAATTATTAATTAATTAATTAATTTTCTGAAAAAACTGTCAATGTTCTACCAAGAACGATGTAATGAAAATTTACCTTAAACAAAGTAATTTTTAACAGGAACATTTCAACCATGATGTTTAATTTTCTAACAGAAACACAATGCAGATTCACCTTGAAATATTAATTTTAACAACAGCAACTAAAAAACATTTGTAACCAGTTAGGTTTAAGCCAAAGCGTTAATTTGTAACTATTGAGTCTAATTATTCACTACAAATATATATCCTGGATGCCTGAACTCAGAATCAAATCCACGTTTTCTAGTTTACTAATTTTTTCAATTTTTAATATAAATGTTTCGACCTTTCCAACTCATGAAAATTAATTATGAGTCTTGGATTTTTCGATTTTTAATTTGGCCTGTTCTGGAAATTGTTGCCGAGTACGCACTTTGGTACCAATTCTTCTAGGACGATAAATCTAAAACTAATTAATTTATTATTCGCAGAAAGACCAAAAGATACAGTATCAACTAATTCTGGTTCCTAATTTACTTTAAGTTGAATTTCGCTTTTCTCAATTTTTAATTCCTTAATTTTGAAGCAATGTTGCATCAAAAATCCCTTTATCACATAATTGGCCCTGAGATCTGAATCAATGGTAACTCTTATCTCAAAGTAATTAATCGTTTTATTTGAATAAGTTATTGATTTTCTTTTAAGGACACATGGGTCTACGGAAGCAAAAATCAAATTGCGATGTAAAAATTTCCAATATACTCGGATTTGCTAATTATTAAGATCCGGCGTTCTACTTATTTGCTTCCACCCTAGATAATCTAAAAGGTCTCCCCATTTTTCAGTAAGGCCAAAACTCCCTTCTCTTTTTTTCAATGACTCTATAAGAGAGACTTTATACTACGCAAACTCAAAGTAAAATATTTGCCTAGAAATTATTCTTCCTTTCCTACCCTTTTAATTTATAGTGAAACAAAGCTTGGGCTTACAAATGTCCATTTGTTACACTTTTAAAAATTAATAAAAATCTACCGCAACACTGCTTCAACCCAGGTAAAAATCAACACAAAGTTGTCATGTGAGGCTCCTCACTTGGGTCCAATAGTATCCAAGATCTTTTGTTTCAGGCATCATTCACTCTACTGACAATAAGCTAATTTCTCTGTAATTATTGCAGTCGCTTTTATCGCCCTTTCTTTTGTATATTGGTACGATAATCGTTTTTTTTTTCAATCGTCTGGAACGTCTCTCATCTCAAAACATAAATTTATCAATTCGCAAAGTCTATGTGGTATATACTCGCCAGCGTGTTTAAGCAGTTCAGCATTAATAGAGTCTAGACCGGCAACCTTCCCTCAGTGAAACAGACTTTCTCAGTTGAGTTGTCTGACGTATCGTGTTCAACATCGCAGTTGCCGTGTTCTATAGCTTCATTCCTAACCTCCCACCCCCCCCCCACAGTTGGATAAATTGACAAATTATTGTGGATATCAGGTCGCCTCACTTTACTTTCAGCATCATGTTTGCTCTATTAAATTAGAGTTCAGACACTGGCACTCTTGCGTTCTCATAAGAATGGGTTGCTCAAGGATGGGCTCAGGAGAGTGAGATAGTCCGATAAAAACTAATCCCGAAATCTAATGCCCTTATGGCCTGTTAAAATTCTTAAAAGGACTTCAATACAGGAAGCCTGAAACTCAGCTTTTCTTACCTTGCTTTTTGATGAGGCAGCTAGGTTTCCTTTGGTGGTGAACGGAATTCTTGGAACAATCTATCGCTTCTAGGATTCGACAGTCTAACTTGTATCCGTATCTACTGCACGGATAGAGAAATTGGCCTCCTAACCTCCCGAGGCTATTGGCGCCAGTGACTTATGGCGCTTGGCTTGCTAACTGACCGCAAATTGGCCAATGACGCTCTAGAGACTCTTGGACGCTGAGAGTCCAACTCTTCAGAATAAAAGATTAATGCGGAGCGGTCATGATGCGGGCATAAGTAATATAAGTATAGGTGCCAACGCTGGTCAGAATTGAGAGTTACTCCGAGTTGGAAGCCTGGAGTCCACAAATTGTTGTTTCTCCAAGTTCCAAAACTGGTGCCCCCACGATTCCAGTGAGAGACATTAGGACCACTAGTCCGATGGTGCTGCCATGGCGCATGAGGCTGGTAAGCTAGGAGACCAATTTCTCTCTCCGTGTGCTTAACGCCAACTATCGATCCCGTGACCAGTGATCCCAGATCTGAAACGAGACGTGGTCGAATACTATGATACGTCTATGTCCGTGTGAATATGGTAGGAGACCATATAAATGCCTGGGTTGCGTGCGCAACCCATTTCTCCTCTTCTGAATTTGAAAACTCGAAGATGCACGATTGCCGGTCGGAACACTTCGGCGGTTTTATTTATATCTCTATCTGCTTCGAAATAAAATGAAGAGATTGGGATTTTAATATTTTCAGATTTCGATGCTGGGCTGGCGATTCTCATGATCTGAATACTTCGCGCGCCTCTTTAATGCGTGTATTTTGAGGTTACGTTACTTCACGTATAAAATATGAATTATATATATACATACATCAAAAGTTTAACTACTTTGTTAAAATTTTTATTTCTTTTAGTTGAAGGTTCATCTCTTTCGTTGAAAATACGTTTTTGAAACTGACAATTAATCTATACAATTTTTGGTTATAAAATCATGTATTTTGTTAACAATTCGTTTTTCTTTGTAGAAATTAAATTGCCTTATGGAAAATTTATACTTTTTGATTAAAAATTACATTTTTCGGTTGAATTATCAACTGTTAATATTTTTTGGTTTCAAAGTCGTTTTGTTTTAAATGCAACTATATTGTTAAAAATTAAAATCATAATTTGGGTGGAAAATTCGATTATTCACTTAAAGTTGAACTACTTATTAAAAAAATTAATTTTTTCTTATTAAGGATTCATAATTATAGTTGAAAATACAAATATTTTCCTTTAAATTAGGTTAAAAATTCAGCTTTTTGTAGATAATAATCTTTTTGAAATGCAATTATTTGCTTAAAATATGAACTGTACATCTTCTTGGGTTTAAAAGTCGATTATTTCACTAAGAGTTGAACTACTTTGTAAAAAAAAAAATACTTTTTTTAACAAGGTTTTTCAATTATGGTTGCAAATTTAACTATTTGGTTCAAAGTTTAACTCTTTGATTGAAAACTCATATTTATTCGCTTAAGAAATTCAACTTTTTGTAGATAATTCCTCTTTCTGACTTTAAGTTTAGATAATTTCGTTTAAAATTCATGTATTTTATTTGAAATTTGTCTTTTTTGTAGATCATTAATTTTCTTGGTCGAAAATTCATCTGATTGGTTTAAAATTCAACAACTTTGTTGAAAATAAATTTTTTTCGTTAAAAATTATTTATCTTTATCTGAAAATGTAACTATTATAGGATTGTTTAAAAATTAATCGTATATATTGGTTAAGTTTGAAATTTTTTTTTATAGAACATTAATCTTCTTGGGCAAAAATTCACCTTTTCCCTTGAAAATTTAACAATTTTTTTGAAAATACGTTTTTTCCTTGTTCAATTCAATTTTTTATCACAGCTTTTATCTGGAAATGCAACTATTCCATTTTTGGTTAAATTTTATCCTGTGAATTGTATTAGTTAAAACACCAATTATTTGTTAGGAAATTAATTTATTTGTTTTCGATGATGACTTGAAATATTATTTCAGTCTAAAAAAATTCTATTTTTAACCCGTTCAATATGAAATTTTCTAATTAAAAAAGAATATTTCGTTAATTATCAGCAATATTTGAACGTTCATTTAAAACAATCCATTACAAATAACTGTAGAAAACTATACAAATTTGAACAGAATGGTTCGAAATAGAAAGCCTTGAATTGTTAAATTTGTAATTAGCTAAATTTTAAGTTCAAACGCTACAATTTTAATTTAAAAAAAGATTCAGAATTAATTTAAAACTTGAAATTATTTCAAATAATTTGAAACACGATTTAGACTTTTGCACCTTTAAAAAAAATAAGCTTTTTGAGAATTGTACAGTATTTAAAAAGAATAATAAAAATTTTTGTGATAGCTTTGAACATTGAAAATGATTTTTTATTTTGACATATAAATTTTAAGTGAGTATTTGAAAACATTTTAAAAATTAAAAAAAAAAAGAATCCGGAATATTTTAAGGAAATTTTTTTATTTTGCAGTTTTTTAAATTTT
>NC_046659.1:146084753-146087577 GCF_010883055.1 Belonocnema kinseyi | reverse complement strand
TACTTAGTAACAAAATTAATTTATTCTTATTAAGGATTCATAATTATAGTTGAAAATTCAACTATTTGTCTTCAAATTAATTTTTTTGTTAAAAATTTTACTCTTTGGTTAAAATTGCATCTTTGGGCGTTAAAGTCAACAATTTGATAGAAAGTTAAACTATTTGGTCTACAATTAAAATTTTGGTTGAAAAATCATATTTTTGGGTTACAAATTCAGCTTTTTTGTAGATGATACTCTTTTTGACATTAAAATTAAATAATTTTGTTGAAAGTTCATATATTTTGTTGGAAATTGACCTTGTTTGGTTGAAATATGAACTGTACACCTTCTTGGGCTTAAAAGTCGATTATGTCACTAAGAGTTGAATTACTTTGTAAAGAAAATACTGTTATTTTCAACAAGGTTTTATAATTATGGTTAAAAATTTAACTATTTCGTTGAAAGTATAACTCTTTGATTGAAAACTCATATTTTTCGCTGAAAAAATCAACTTTTTGTAGACAATTCGTTTTATTGACTTTAAAATTAAATAATTTCGTTGGAAATTCATGTTTTTTTTTGAAATTTGTCTTTTTTGTAGATCATTAATTTTCTTGGTCGAAAATTCATGTTTTTGGTTGAGAATTTAACAACTTTATTGAAAATTTATTTTTTCGATTAAAAATTATTATTTTTTTTTATTTTAAAATGTAACTATTCTAGGGTTGATTAAAAATTAATAGTTTTTATCTGGAAATTGAACTATTCAATTTTAGATTGAAACTTCATCCTGTACATTGTATTAGTTAAAACACCATTTATTTGATAGAAAATTAATTTAATTTATTGAAAAGCAAACTTTTTAGTTGAAAATTGCTATATTTTGTTAATTAGATTTTTTCCTAAAATTAAAAAAAAATGCAAAATAAAAAAATTTCCTTAAAATCTTCCGGATTCTTTTTTTGTAATTTTTAAAATGTTTTCAAATACTCAGTTAAAATTTATTTGTCATAATAAAAACTCATTTTCAATGTTCAAAGCTATCACAACAATTTTTATTATTCTTTTTAAATACTGTACAATTCTCAAAAAGCTTATTTTTTTTTAAAGGTGCAAAAGTCTAAATCGTCTTTCAAATTATTTGAAATAATTTCAAGTTTTAAATTAATTCTGAATCTTTTTTTAAATTAAAATTGTAGCGTTTGAACTTAAAATTTCGCTAATTACAAATTTAACAATTCAAGGCTTTCTATTTCGAACCATTCTGTTCAAATTTGTATAGTTTTTAACAGTTGTTTGTAATGGATTGTTTTAAATGAACGTTCAAATATTGCTGATAATTAACGAAATATTCTTTTTTTAATTAAAAAATTTCAAATTGAATGGGTTGAAAATAAAAGTTTTTTAGACTGAAATAATATTTCAAGTCATAATCGAAAACAAATAAATTAATTTTCTAACAAATAATTGGTATTTTAACTAATACAATTCACAGGATAAAGTTTAACCAAAAATGGAATAGTTGAATTTCCAGATAAAAGCTGTGATAAAAAATTGAATTGAACAAGGAAAAAACGAATTTTCAACAAAATTGTTAAATTTTCAAGGGAAATGTGAATTTTTGACCAAGAAGATTAATGTTCTATAAAAAAAACGATTTTCAAACTTAACCAATATATACCATTAATTTTTAATCAATCCTATAACAGTTACATTTTCAGATAAAGATAAATAGTTTTTAACGGGAAAAATTTATTTTCAACAAAGTTGTTGAATTTTCAACCAATCAGATGAATTTTCGACCAAGAAAATTAATGATCTACAAAAAAGACAAATTTCAAATAAAATACATGAATTTTAAACGAAATTATTTAATTTTAAAGTCAAAAAGACGAATTATCAACAAAAAGTTGAATTCCTTAAACGAATAAATATGAGTTTTCAATCAAAGAGTTAAACTTTGAATCAAATAGTTAAATTTGCAACCCTAATTAAAAAACCTTGTTAAAAAAAGTATTTTTTTTTACAATGTAGTTCAACTCTTAGTGAAATAATCGACTTTTAAACCCAAGAAGATGTACAGTTCATATTTTAACCAAACAATTGCATTTCTGACCCAAAATGATACATTCTCAATCAAAAAGATTAAATTTCTCCTAAAAAAGGTCAATTTAATTTTAATAAATTTTTAAATTTTAAAGTCAAAAAGAGTATTATCTACAAAAAGCTGAATTTTTAACCTAATTTAAAGGCAAGTAGTTGAATTTTCAACTATAATTATGAATCCTAAATAAGAAAAAATCAATTTTTTTAATAAGTCGTTTAACTTTAAGTGAATAATTGAATTTCCCACCCAAAATTATGATTTTAATTTTTAACAATATAGTTGCATTTAAAACAAAACGACTTTGCAACCAAAATATATAAACAGTTGATAATTCAACCGAAAAATGTAATTTTTAATCAAAAAGTATAAATTTTCCATAAAGCAATTTAATTTCTACAAAGAAAGACGAATTGTTAACAAAATACATGATTTTATAACCAAAAATGGTATAGATTAATTGTCAGTTTCAAAAATGTATTTTCGACGAAAGAGATGAACCTTCAACTAAAAGAAATAAAAATTTTAACAAAGTAGTTAAACTTTTGATAGAAAAGAGGACTTTCTTACAAAATAGTTATATTTTCAACAAAATAATTAATTTTTCAATCAAATAATTGAGTTTTTATCCAAACGAGATGAATTCTAAAATCACCAATTTCTTTAGTTTCTTTCAAATGCGGATCAAGATTTAAAGAAGACTATTATAATATAACATAATTATAATGTTATAATTAA
>NC_046659.1:146082207-146084653 GCF_010883055.1 Belonocnema kinseyi | reverse complement strand
GTAAAAAAGTCAAGCTTTCTTTTGAGACTATTTAAAAAAAATCGTAGATGCCTAAATTGCGAAAAAATTTAAATAAACAATTGATTTATTGAAAAAATTGTTGGTAATCCTAGTCTATAAGTTTGTGCATTAACTACTGTTTTCAACAAAAAAGCTGGGTTTTCTACCAAGAAAGGCGAGAATTCTATCAGATACAAAAAATTTTTACTAAAAAAGATCACTTTTCAATTACACATAGAATAGTTACATTTTTAGTTGAAAAATTAATTTTTAACCAAAAACAAAAATAATTTTCAACAAAATAGTTAAATTGAAAAAAAAACAAATTTTCCAAATAAATTGATGAATCATCAACGACAAAAACTTAAATTCTTTAGAATGTTATAAAATATTCTCAAATATTTATATTCCTTCAAAATCTCATTCTAAATGATTGAAATTAATTGAAAATTCCTTAGAGTCTATCAAACTATCCTAAGATATATCAAATCCTTTAAACTTTTATATTAAATTACTGTAATCGATTGAAAATTCCTTGGAATTTTTTTAAATTCTCTCAAATTTTTAAAATACTTAAAAATATTTTGAAATACATAGAACTTTTTTTTAAGATTTCTAAAGTACTTTGAAATGTTTTAAAATAAACCTCCTAAAATGTTTTTCAATTCTTTAAAATTCCTTTGAGTTATACAAATGAACGAAAAAATCCTTGACATCTTTTAAAACATCCTCATATATTTAAAATTCTTCAAAATCTTAAAAAAATTTTTAAAGTCTTAAATTGGAATTTAGAAAACTTTGGAAAATTTTGGAAGGGTTATTTGAAAAAATTCAAAGAACTTTAGAAAATTTAGAAATAAGTTTTAGGTAATTCAGAAGATTGTAAAGGATTTGAATAATTTGAGAGAATTTTAAAAGATTCCAAGAAATTTTTAATTTCTTGCAGAAATTTAATATCAGATTTTAAGGGATTTGAAATGATTCAGGGTATTTTAACAATTTTTAAAATATTTTTAAGAGCTTTAAAACATTTCAAGAGATTTCAAAAGATTTTACATATTTAAGGACGGTTTAAAAGATGTCTAGGAATTTTCAATTTATTTTGAAAGATCAAAGGAATATCAAAGAATTAAAAAAATTGTAGGAGGGTATTAAACGTAGAGTATTATACGCTACCAATCCTAGGCAACAGTGGTCCCAGAGTGACGACTTCGATCGTCCTCTCTTCTCAAACTAGTTGCGCACGCAACAGCACCTGTTTCGAGGAGTGATACATGTGACCTATTTAAATCTTCCGCTAAGGAATTCGAAAGACATCTAGGGGCTTGTTTATTTTCTCTTTTGCCCGCTTTAAAATTAATTTTATAAATAAAACTTAATTTTAGATAGTGAACCGTTTCATTAAGTTCTAAAATATACTAAAATCCAATAATTCCCATAGAATATCCTTTAAAATCCTTTAATATTTAAGAAAATTCTTGAAAATTGTGGTAATTATGTATTTATTTAACCAATTTTAGTATAAAGAAAAAGAATTAAATTTTAGGTTGCCTATTTCAAACCTCGGGAAGTTGATCTATTTATTATTTTGCCTTAAAACATATCTTCTCGTAATTCACATGATTAGAAAAAAATATATGTAGAATTTGCCAAATAAATTCAAAAGCTCCTTCAAATCATCACAACCGCCTTGAAAATTACAAGTTTAATAAATCTTATGGCTCTCATTAATAAAGTGAAGTTTGCTGATAGTGCGGTAAAAAAATCAAATCAGATGACTTCGACATTCAAGTTCATGAGTCCTGCTATGAACGGTCATATCCATTGATTAAAAATATTGCATCCTTGCTCTGTACACTCCTTTGTTTGGCACTGCGACATATATATAGTTGGCGTCGGGGAAATCGCCTTGTACTACTGTTTTGGCTGTGCAGTATGTACTTCTATGTTGATGTTGATCAACATCATACAATTCAAAATCTTCGGCAAAGTGCCAGTAATGTCCTATTCGAAACCAAGTATTCATTGGAGTATGGCGATCAGGAATATGTTCATGGAATGGTTCTACTTCAAAGGCACGTGAATAATAATGATGGGGTTCTCGCGTTCGTATAAAATATAAAACTTGAAGAATAGCTCCGCAATTAGGCTGCATGAACCGGGGTAATTCTGAGGTAAAAATAGGTTCGATCATATGTTCATAAAAAGAGCCATCTCGCATTCTTATGCGAATACGGTCAGCAGCCAAGTTGGGAAAATGCGCGGGACCTCTTATTCCACCTGCACCTAATTTTGTAAAAAAATAAGAAATAATCAACCAGGCTTTTGCACACTATCAGCATATAGTTAAGAAATTTTAAACAATGAAAGGTTGACAAATAATGTACTATGTATTCACAAAGCGAAATCTGTCTTTTACGAAGTCTTTTTCAAAGAGGGATAGACT
>NC_046659.1:146076238-146082107 GCF_010883055.1 Belonocnema kinseyi | reverse complement strand
GCTTGAATACTTTCCTTTTGAAAGCACCCAAGTTTTGAACTTGAGAATACCAAATACTTTTCATCCCAACCCATCGTGAAAGACGACCTTCGTTTAGCCTATTTGCTTCAAGTCCAATTTTGATGAAGATTTAAGGGGAAGTTTATTCCTCTTTTCCAAGGATTCAATTTACGTTTATTACCACCATTCAGAAATCTCGGGCCCATCTGTCAGCCAGACGGCACTATTAACGCGTTTATCCGGGCTCAATCTTCTTCTCTGGCTCGACTGCAACACGCGTAAGCTGGACGAGTCACTCTGTGTCTATCCACCGCATAGCGCAGTACTCGATAGTGTTCTCTCCAACGAAAATCTCGTTCCATGTTTATGTGCTTAGATGACAGTGTATTGTAATTTGTGTTTATGAGTGAATATACGATATATAAACGGACAGTGTTTTTTTTTAATTTCTTGAAACTTACATCATCGTAAAGCCGTGAGTTATGTCATACATTTTCTCCTTTTTACCTCGAACCTCGTAAGCTTGAACTTCACGGTTAAGTGGTGAGCTTCACCATTTGAAACAGTGAGAGATTCGAAAGGGCCTTACGCCCTTTCTTCCTAACTACACGCTACCCCCCGCCACATTCTGTGTGGTCATAAATTGTGTTATTCGTGGGTCTAAACTTGTTTGTCGTAAACACCGGCCACCCCCTCCCCCCATATTTCGTGTCGTTATCTAATCGTGCAATTCATGTGTTTAACTTCGTTCATTGTGTACCCTGTGATATTATTACTCCTGTTTTTCCACCCAAATTCGTTGTGTTTCCGATTACATCCACACCCCCCTCCCCAATTCTTATACTCTGTGACGATGTATGTAACAGATGTCTCGTGATTTGACATCATTGACGTTTCGATGACCATTACCTAATTTCTGACGTGTTTTCGATCTATTGACCTAAACTTCAACTCCCTCCCTTCCCTCATTTTAATACCGCGATTAGACGTTTACAACGTAGTTAGAACCAGCGGGAAGAGCGTAGAGTTATTCTCGTGTCATCCTCACCCGCTGAAGTCCCTTATTCTTCGTTCTCGAACTAACTACTATATTTTCACAATGACGTTCCGCCAGCCATGGGACGGAAACGACCAGGAAAGCTCCAACGCCGCGTGACTGTACGTGACGAGTTTCTTGCTGCACCCAGGGACGTCCGCTAGAGAATCGGAATACCTAGACATTCCGTTGGATTTCTCGCCACTCAGTTCGCCTCGGCAGGAAAGTCGGCCTCCTTCACTAGCCGACCTTTATCATGCTGCAGTCAACGTCAGCCCTCGTACCGCTCGCCGGTCCCCTTCTCCTGTTGAGCCACCTGTTCTTCCGGGCCAGCCGACTGACCCATTCGTACCGTGGTCCATATGCACGAAGAGCGAAACTTTATGATCTCACTCTACTTAGACTCACTTCTTATCGACCCCGTCGGCTTCACATCTCCGGGTTGTTGTCTTCCAACTCAGACGTTCTGATCTTTTCTACCAAACACTCCCACCCCTCTGTTAAAACTGACTTCAATTTCAATTCTTTCCACTTCCAGAAGAAACAGTTCGTTCAAAACACTCTTGAAAAGAACCCAGGAAAAAAGAAAAGATTGAACTGAAGCGCTTTGAAATGTATGTCTTAAAATTCCAGATTGACAAATTTGCATTTCAATTGCTTTAGGACTCTTTGAATTGGTTAGCTATTTGGGCTTAATTAAATCTGCCTAGACACATTCGGAGATGTGCTCGTTCTATAGTTTTAAGATATTCTGAATAGGAGAACATAAACCCAAAAAACGACATTAGCTTTCAAGTTCTCAACGAAATAAAGTTTGAAGGATGTCAAACAGAACGGAGAAGTGCGGGCTCTCTTTCACAGAAACAAATCTGCATCATAAAATTGATGTTTGATGAAGTCCGATGAGTTGTATGGTGCAGATTACGCTCTTCATTATTTAATTGTAGTAAATGGCAAGTGGATGCAAGAAAATATGAATAGGAAAACGCAGGTAGATAAGGGACATAAATAAATTAGATTTTTTAGATTCAACAATGTCCATCATAAGAAACCTATTTTATAAATATGAATTGCGTAAAATGAAATATGAAATTAATATAAATATTTTAATTATTATATTATTTAAATTGTTTCTTACGTATTGAAAGAAAGAGGCAGATTATTAAGTTTTACAATACTGTACCACGATAACTATTCGATGCTATAATGATTATAAATTTAAAAAATAAAGTTTTTCTTTTTTTTTGTCTATAATTTTCTGTTGCGAATAGTATTATTACGATTCACTGGTACCCTAGTTTCTTCCGTGTTTTCTTGTAGTAACTAGAGTTAGAGAAGACTGGCATTATATCTAAACTCACCACCTTGCAAAGAATTGTCTGATTATTTTTCATATTATTCTTACTCACAAAATGCATTTTTCGCATCAAGGTGCCAATTGTACAATTTCTAGTCGTAAACTTTTGTAATATAATGAAAAAATAGCTTTAAAAATAGCCCCAGGATATAAAAAAATTTAGATTTTTTTGGATTTAATTAAAAGTTTAAGAAAAAATTGGAATCTAAACTATTTTTGCAATTTCTACTTAAAATCTAGACAAATTGGTTTTACCCTGGGCTTGTGCAGTTTTAAATTCTAGATTTCACAAAGTAAAAGACGTTTCTGATTTGATACTTTATTGGGCACTGCCTTGTATTCAGAAATATTCTCTAAGAATAACTGTTCAAGTCTAGGTCTAGTAGTAATATTATAGAATTTTCCATAATTATAGCCTAAAATGAGCTAGAAATGGCTGCTTGAGTAAAAATGCTTCGAGTTGAGTTCGACTTGGTTAAAATTGATGAATGAAAAATTTGTAATTTTTAAACTAGTTTTTTTTATTAAAAAGTTCAGAATGCGTGGGACTAAACGAGTATAACCCGTAAAAATTTGGTTCAGAAAAATAAAAATTGTAACTTTCTAGAAGGATCTCCTAAACTGTTATAAATACGTAAAAACAAACAACATTTTCGGTATCATCATCAAACACGTATAATACAAATGAAAATACGTAAGTGAGTTTATTGAATACATATTCTATAAAATTATACAAGATTGTTTAATCATTAACAAAGATTAGCTTTAATGGCAGTCAGAATGACCCTTTATTTAGGACAGGTATACACTCGAAGTTATAAACCGCTCATGTTGAAGTCATAAAAATTTGACCCAAGAGATAAATTTATGTTTTCAATACATAAATTGAAGTCTGGCTCCGTCTCAAAACTGAGACATGCTCAAGTGGACCTTTCGACTTGAGCATGTCTTGATTAGGGGCTATAAGTGTGGGTCGGTATTTGTGTGTAGGTTTATGCGTACGCGCGCGCGTGCCTTTTTATGTTCGATATCAATTATACAGAATAATTTGATATTAATGATACACTTACGTTCAAAATGCAGCAGCGCCAATAACGTTAGGAATAGAACTTCAATATATGTTTTCATTGCTCTTTTAGTAGACACAATGAGAGTGAACAGAAACGAAATTTTTTAGGAATGCCGTATAAACTGATAAGACAGAGGACTGCCACATGTACTGACTTTGATGGCTTTGAACAAATAACATCTACTTTTTTATTCGTTTAAATGTAGATAATTTTAATAAGAAAGATTGTTGATCTTAAATGCGAGATTTTTCCTCATTTGTTACATTTATTACCTATGGAGCATTTAGAATCATGAAACATTACGCCTTCCAGATTGAATCGTAAAGACAGCAAACGAAAACATCCAAATTACTCTGCTTTCTTTTAAGATAATATTTTTAAGAAACCACGAAAAAAATTGTGTTACTAGAAAATTCCTTGAACAGAAGCCCTCTTTTTCGAGCTAACATTATCTCAGGCAAGGCTTTTACTTGTTTCATGATTTTAGATTCATTTTAAGTTCGTGAAAATAATGAAATGAAATGCTATAATTCATAATATACATGTTTTAACAAGTTTCTTTAATTCTGGAAATCCTTCATTTAAAATTCTGTCATACTTCATAGTTTAATTATAAACTGTTCATAGTCAGCCTCTAAATTTGTCCCTATAAAAAATTAATTTTTAATAAGAAGGAATCAGTTTTGAACTTAAAAAAGATTTGGATAACAAAAAAGTTGCATCGTTAAGAACAACAAATTAGCTACATTTTTAAAAGCAAAAGAATTTTTTAACCAAAAATTTTTAATAAAAAAGAATGTATCTGTTTTCAGTCAGCACCACTCCCGACTAGATATATGGTGCAGTCACAGTCCACATCTTCTGAGTTTACGTGTTTTTATAACCAATTGAAAAAAAAAATTGTTCGTTAAGAAAAATGGAAAAAAACGAGTTCAGAGCGGTAATCAAACATTTTCATTTAAAGGGTTTAACTCCATATGAGATAAAAAATGAATTGGACAAAATATTGAAATTTTCTATCAAAAGAAAATGGCTTATGACCAGTTTGTAAAATAAGAGTTTGCAATTCCTATTGAAATAGGTGAATTTTCAACCTAAAATTACCATTTTTAACAAAAGCGCAGGACTTTTTTTTATTGTTTGAATTTTCAGCTAGAGAAAGTCTATGTTCTGTTTAAAATTTCAATTTTCAACAGAAAATTTAATAAGTAAATTTCTAATAAATAAGATTAGTGAAATAAAGAGACTAATGTTTCAGTATAACAGTCTGATTGAAAAAAAAAATTATCAAGGAAAGAGTTTAACATTTAAACTAAATATCATTTTCTAACAAAGAAGATTAGTTTTCTAGAACTTGAATAGTATAATTTCAATTTTCAATCAAGGAATCAAATTTTTAGCAAAAAATATGAGTTTTTTTAAACAGTTAAATTTGTAACAAGATAATAACATTCTTAAACAAATAATGGAATTTCACATTTTTGTTGAATTTTCACTACGAGGTAGGTAATAATTAATTTAACTCAAAACAAGATAACAGACACCAGCAAATTTAAAGGATACTTTTTTTCACCTTGTTAATGGTTTTCGATGTAATTTTTTGCGCTGGAACCTAATTTGACCACAGGATTTCGTCTCATTTTACCCTGTTTATCACAACAATTTAAACGTGCTAAGCAAATTCGAAACACAGATTCTCTTTCAGAACAAAAAAAATTACATTAAAAGCCACTAACAAATCTTTTTTAAAAAAACCTTTTAGACCAAATAATCGATTAAACAGATCGTTATTATTTATAACTTTGATTTTCAAATTAGAAACGAATAATAAATATGCTTTAACTACTACTTCAAAAAATAACCTTTAATATTATCTGTATATAAAACTAAAATGATATTACAAACATCTGGATTATTTATTAAAAATATATTCATATATTCTCAAAAAGAATAAATTGTGGATTCGACATTATCTTGAATGAGGATAGGCCTGAAGTTCGAGACGTCTGACATAGACGGTTTCACACTAATTTTTTTTGTTTTTTTTTTATTAATTTTTTAAAACTTTTTTTTGCATGGAAATGTAGGGGAAGGTTAAAAAAACACAGTCTCACTTTCGGCTTTTCCAATTTTTTCTTTAAAAAGAAATTAGAGAAAAATCAAATTTTTTCATGCAAACATTAATTTTCTATTTAAAAAAATATATTTTACTCCTTTTTCAAGTACTAATATCGACACACCGCATTCACGAAGTGTGAAGAAAAAGTCAAAAATTAATGTTCTATTATCAAAAAAGTGTCCAACTCGACAAAACGGGCCTCGCCAGTCGTGTCAATGCCCTTATACGGTCCATTTGACAATAGAAATAATCAAATGTGACATTTTTAAATATGAGATTTTCAAAGC
>NC_046659.1:146061418-146076138 GCF_010883055.1 Belonocnema kinseyi | reverse complement strand
CGTGGGTCAAATCTGATCAAACGTTGCCCTGAAATCATGTGAATGCACATATACGGTCCATTTTGCAATGGAAATTATAAAATGTGACATTTTTAAATATGAGATTTTCAAAGTTAGTGTCTAAAGAAATAAAAAGAAAAAAGAAAATCAAAAATCATATGTCCGGATGTGGTTCAAATCTGACCAAACGTGAAAACGTAAAGCAATTAGACGGTTTCACACTAAATAATTTTTTTTTTTAATATTTCATTTTTTTAAACTTTTTTTTAACAGTAATGTAGGGGAAGGTTAAAAAAATACATTCTCATTTTTACATTACTGTACTATCATTTACAGTCAAGCTTCAATTTAAAAATGTGAATCATCATTCTCGAACTTTTCAACAATAAAATATGAATTTTAAATGAAAATAAATTATCAACTTTCCATTTTTACGTAATTTGCATCGAAATTTCTCTACTTAGGTAATCAAGTAGTTGTTACTTGATATGGCAAAAAGCTTTGATAAGCTTCCCCATAAAATTATATTAAAGAATCTTAGAGCAAGAAGAAAAAGAAATTAACATAATGAAATAGTATTTTCTGAACAAAAAGATCAATTTTCAATAAAATTTATCAAATGTGTGCTAAACAGTTGAATTATCTTCTTATAAAATATTATTCTGAACAAAAAATACAATAGTTAAATTTTTATATAATGAAATGCATTTTGCAACAAGAAAGTGAATGTTGGGCGAAAAGAAATTTTTTTTAACAAAATACATCAACGTTTAAGAAATAAATTTACCAAGCCAAGAATATGAATTTAATAAAGACAGAATTTTCAAGCAAATTTTTAAATTTTGAAGCCAAAAGTATTTCAACTTTATACCGACTAATTTATTACTAAGAGAAAACAAATTGACTTTCACCATACTATATAAATTCTTAATCCAAAGAAATTAATTTTTAACCGAACTATTGTGTTTTTAAGAGAAAGAGTTTGCAATTTCTGTCAAAATAGGTGAGCTTTCAAGTCAGAAAGATGTTTAAAATTTCAACCAGGAGAATCTATGTTTAAGTCAAAATGTCAGTTTTTAACAGAAAATGTAATAGTTCGATTTTTAATAAGTAAAATTAATCAACTAAAAAGATAAGAATTTAATCAGAATAGTGAATTTGAAAACATAACTATTGAGAATAAAGTTCAACATTCACCCTAAAAGATCATTTTTAACCAAAATGATTAATTTTCTAACACTTCAATATTAAAGTTTCAACTTTGAACCAATCCAATTTTTTACAAAAAAATATGACTTTTTGTGAAAATAGTTGCATTTGTAACAAGATAATAACATTTTTAAACAATTAATAGAATATTATAGTTTTTTTCACTCCTCACATTTAGATAGGTAATAATTAATTTAATTCAAACACAGATAAAAGAAAAAGTTTGTTTAAATAATAATTCTTCCTATTTTTATATATTATCCGAACTTAATGAAAACGCTAAAGCAAAGTTGAATATTTCCGAAAAACCAACAACTTTCTAGCAACTATCTGAAAGACGGAAGTTGTAGATTACAATAAATTTTCAAGAAATGATATATCTTATCTCGCATAAATTATTATCTCACTAAGTGACAAATGGCAAATAGTAACTATTTTTATTTTTTCGGAAAGACCGCAGCAATGCAGAATTATTATCAGAGAAAATAGGTACAACCAACAATAATTTCTTTATACAACGATTTTCAGTAAATTTTATGCAAATTTACTTTGCTTTAAGTGAAAAGTGGACAGACAATTAAATATCACGGAAAAACCGCAGCTTCCAATCATTTTTCGAAAAAATTATTATTTTTAATATTAATAAATTATTTTTAAAATCATTTTTTCTAACAAGAATTAATCATTACCTTACGCCGACTGAAAATTTGACGGCAAGTGGAAAAGTTCGATAAAAGTTTCATTCGTCCAGCATTAATAAATAAAATACAATCATAAATAATAATAATATTTTATTCAAACAATTATTTTTCCTAAAATTAATAAGTTTTGTCTCAACGTCAGTAAAAAGTGTTTCAAAGAAGAAAAATATTACAAAAAACTAAACATTTCTAGCATCAATCTATGAGACTATTATTAGAAATAATCAAAAATTGTTCATACAATTATTTTTGTTAAATGTAATCGATAGTTGTCTTGATTTAACAGAAATTTAAAAAATAAGTTGAAATATTTGTTAAATCGTAAATTCCTATCTCTACTCTATGAGAAAATTTATTAAAACAATTATAAATTGTTAAAAAATGTATGAAAATATCTAATAATCAGCAGAAAGTAGAATTTTTATCCACAAAGCTGAGTTTTCTAACAAAAAAGACGACTTTTCAAACCAATAATTGCATTTTAAACTAAATTAATTTTAAAATTTAAGAAAAATATTATGAAAAGTATTTTAAAAGAGATCGAATTCATTTGAAATCAGACAGTTTCTAAATTTCAATTTACAGAATTTCTCAGTCATGCAATAAGTTGTTTTTTATAGCGAATATCGAAGGACACATTTTTCTAAAATTAGAAACGATTTGAATTTGGACATCTATGTTATAAATCATAAAAAATATTCATTTATAATCAAAAAAATTAATTTTATAAAAAAGGAGATTAATGTTCTAACAAAAATGATATAATGAACATTTAACTTGCAGAAATTAGTTCTGAAAACAAATAATAATAATTTTCAAGCTAAAAATTAAATTGTTAATTTGAAAGAAATGTAACGAAAAAAATTTAATTGTTTTAAAAAAACGCGAGTTTTCAACTAAAAAAAATCAATTTTCATCCTGAAAGTTTCTAGTTAGATTTTCAGTTAAAGAAATTAATTTTTGTAGCCAAAAAAGAAATTTTTAAAATGTTTGACGTCAGTCAATTTCATGAATTCCATAAATTCGTGGAGTTTCTGTCATTTCATTTATTACGTGAATTCCTTGAATACGCGCATTATAGTTATGCTATAGATTAACCGAAGTTTTAGCTTCTTAAGCACATTTCTTTCTTTGCCTGAAAAAAGTGTTCTGGGAAACTTAAAAAAAAAATAATAATTTCCAAATTTTGGGAAATCTTTATAAGTTTAAAAATATATTTCATTTCTTTAAAGCTTTTAAATTAAAAACATTTTTAATCTTCTAAAATGATTAGAATTTTTTTTCAGGATTATATTGACCCTCAAAAATAAATGTTGTAGAAATTCTTGATGCAAGTTGTTGGATTTAGGGTCACGTGAATTAAAATCATATAAATTGTTTCAAATATTTCGGCACACAATGGTGATCTTCATCAGCGAGTTTTAATAAATAGGTGAAAAGTACAAAATATCTTGTAGGTACGCAGTTTTACAATTGGAAGCATAATTTTTTTATTAATATCTTAGTTTTAAGGTCATGAAAAATGAACATTTCTTAATTTTAAATATGAATTTTGTTTCGATTTATTAAGAACATGAAATCACATGAAATCATTTAAACCAAATAAATTCTTAAAGCAATCTCATTTTGTTTAATTACTTAAGAGTATTATTCGACTTCAACCTAGTACATAAAAATATTTTAGTTCTTGGAAAATTGGCAAAAATGAAATATTGAAAGAGAATCAAGTTTTTGTAAAGAGTTTGAATTTTTTAATTTATACAGTCATTCTTAGAAAACAAATTGGTGCTTTAAAATACTAATATCAGTCACAAATTTTTAAAGATAAACTGTCTAGCCTGCATTCTTCAAGTATACTATATTTGAAAAAAGTATTAAACAAATAATAGTGAAATTATTTAAACGAATTATTTCAATATTTTCATAAATTTCAGAATACATAAAGTGTAAAAAATCTGTTTATTCCGCGACTTAAAAAAAAAATTAATCAGATTCATATTTACCAAACAATTTAAGTATACTTAAAAATTGCGTAATTATTTTGGAATTAACCATTGATGCTTATTTATAAAAATAACTTTTAAAATGCGATAATGAGACGCAATGTTACGTAAAATTCAAGTTTTTCACTTTTAGGGTTTTCATAGGGACCCAGGAAAGAGTCCTAAACTCTCTTAGCCTTAAGATTCATGATCACTTTTTCTTCTTTCATAAACTCTGAATAACCTACTAAAACACGAAATTATATATATATATTATATTATCAAGCTGATATATTAGATTCAGAAAAATCTGATTCCCTATGATAAATTAATGTGAAACTTAATTACATTTGCACCACTTTTGAACATTAACGCATTTTTCTAATTTCAAGATAATTCTTTCGGGCATTCCAGAAAAATTGGGAGATGAGATTTAAGAAATTCCAACAGTGATAAAGAAGTGCCACCTTATTTTGATACTGTGCAAGTTCTAAAATATCCTCAAATCTAATAAAAGCTATACGAAATTTTTAAATCCTTCGACATTCAAGAAAATCTTAAAAATGTTTATGATTATACATTTATTTATAGAAATTTAATACAAAGATATTATATATTAAATAAGAGCGTACTCTTTAATTTAGAAAATCATTAATTCTAAACGTATGGTCCTTCGCACTAAAAGAAAAAAATATACGTCGCATTTGCAGAATAAATTTATCAGCTCTTCCAAATCATCACATCCGCCCTGAAAATCAAATGTCTGATCCATCCCATGATTCTCATCGATTAAGTGAGGCTTGCTGATAGTGGAGTGAAAAATTTGAATCAGATGAATGCGACATTTAAGTTCATGAAGACTCCCATGTCCGGTCATATACATTTAATAAAAATAGTGCAACCTTGCTCTATACACCCCTTTATTTGGCACTGCGACATATATATAGTTGGGTTCGGGAAAATCGCCTTGTACTACTGTATTGGCTGTGCAGTATGTACTTCTATGTTGATGTTGATCTACATCGTACAATTGAAAATCGTCGGCAAAGTGCCAGAAATGTCCTATTCTAAACCAAGTATTCATTGGAGTATGACGGTCAGGAATATGTTCATGGTATGGTTCTACTTCAAAAACACGTGAATAATAATGCCGGGGGTCTCGCGTTCGTATAAAATATAAAACTTGAAGAATAGTTCCGTAATTAGGCTGCATGAACCGGGGTACTTCTGACGTGAATTCATCTTCGATCATATGTTCATAGAAAGAGCCGTCCCGCATTCTTATGCGAACGCGGTGAGCATCCAGGTTGGGAAAATGCACAGGACCTGTTATTCCACCTGCACCTAATTTTGTGAACGAAATTAAGAATAATTTATTAGTATTTTGCAGGTACACTATTAGCCTATAGTTTTTGAAATTTTGAACACTCAAGGGTCAACAAATAATTTACTGCACTTCACAGAAGAAACTGAGGTTTTACTAAGGTCGCTGCTTAAATCAAAGTCGGTATCATTTAGAACTACAGTTTCAATATAAAGGGTGAGACACGCTGGGGCTTACATACATGGCGAGTTGAATGCCACCCAAATTGCACCACAGCAGAGGAGAAGCCATTATACAGGGGTATTTTCATATTTCGCGCCTTGAAAGTTTCATTCGGATCGGCCATTCGGTCAATTCCGTGCATCTTCGGATCAAGTTTATGATAGTTTCCATGATTGCGTTCGAAACTTCAAACGGTTACAAGTGTTAAAACAATATAGGTTATGTTATATAGTAATTACAAATAATAAAAGTGTTTAATTAATAATGAAGTGAGACATGGGATCTGAGAAGTAAACGTCATTTCTTTCCTGTGCCAATAACATTATAGAATGGCTGCTAAGTGACAAATACTATAAAGTAGTAATAATATTCTGTGCTTCCAGTGGGCGAAGATTGAATGGTGTTAAACACTTATTTTTACTGCATAAAAAAGGTGTGTTATGAATAGACAGGATGTGTTTCAAATAAAGTCAATGAAATATTGCATGGGTAAACTTTAAATTAACATTGCCTACATTTACTGACAGCGGTTAGGGTAAACAGGTGAATCTGAACATAACCGTTTGAAGTTTCGAGCGCAACCATGGAAACTATCATAAACTTGATCCGAAGATGCACGGCCTTCGCCGAATGGCCGATCTGAATGCAACTTTCAAGGCGCGAAATATGAAAATACCCCTGTATAATGGATTCTCCCCTGCTGTTGTGCAATTCGGGTAGCATTCAACTCGCCATGTATGTAAGCCCCAGCGTGCCCACCCTGTATATATCTGTAGAGAGCCAAAAGGGTTCGTTTAGAGAGCTCTTGAGAAGAACATGAAGGCGCATTCACAAACCAAACGCCTGTCAATTATGGCTGGTAAGTTAGGAATCGATTTAATGTTATCGATCGATGACTTTAGACGAAAAGTTTCTTTCATAGTTACTGACTAACCAAAGTGTCGGATTGGATAAGGCGAAAAATAGGTTCTTTATAAATAGGGTCAAGTAAAATAAAGATTATTGAGAACACCAAATAAGGTAACATTTAGAGCTTGTTTATCGTTTTTGGTTACTTTTCAGCAAGTTGGTTCAATTTTGTTGTAGCTCCTTTGGAATTAAAAATGGGCTCTAATGGCAACCTCAGTTCTTTCTGTGTTTTTTTCTAGACACTAGAGTGACGTGCTACTGACGTTATATCTAAATTCACCACCTTGCAAAGAATTTTCCAATTATTTTTTATATTATTTTTACTTAAAAAATACATTTTAGGGTCAAGCTGGTAATTTTCGCACTCTTCATGACTTTGATAAACGCAACTTTTTCTAACACCTTGCATACTATTAAATTATACACATAATTTCTCATTTGCTATTGCACAAGCTTTGCTGTCCGCATAGATTTTCAATGTGTTGTTGAATATTTCTCATATAAATGATCATGAAATTCAGTTTTTTTCTTTTCACATTGAAGCATCTGTTGAGGTAACGTATGTCAAAGTTAAAAATTTAATTTTTATTTTAAATGTTTTTTAAACCAGGCGTGATTGTAATGATACACTTACGTTCAAAATGCAGCAGCGCCAATAACGCAAGGAACAAAACTTCAATATAAATCTCCATTGTTTTTTTTAGTAGAAACTAAAAGTGAACAGAGACGGTCTTTTTTAGGATGGTCACATAAACTGACAAGATATGACTGCCACACGTACTTCTTTTGATGACTTACATGAAATGACAACTCATTGTTTATTTGTTAAAAAGCACATAATGAAATGAAAAATATTGTTGATCTCAGATGGGAGATTCTTCCTTATTTTTTAAATTCATTACCTATGGAGCATAACAAATTTTGAGAAATTACAATAGGTGTTCAAGATTTAATTGCAAAGGCAGCAAACAATGAAAGTAAAATAATTCTGTTTTCTTTTAAGTGAATTTTTAAATGAGCCACACAAATTATCGTGCAACTAGGAAATTCCTTGAACAGAAGCTCTCTTTTTGTTTATCCAACTTTATTTTGAAAAAGACGTTTACTTCTCACATAATTGTATATTTATTTCAAGTTCGTAAAAATGGTGAAACGAAATGCTATATTTAATAATGTTCATGCTTTAACTAATTTCTTTAATTCTAAAAATATTTCATCTGAAATTATTTCAGACGTCAGAGTTTAATTAAGAAATGTGCATTGCCAGTATCTCATTTTTCCCAGAATAAAAGATGAATTTTCTATAAAAAGAGACAAACTTTTAACAAAACAGTCAAATTATCTGAAAAACAAGACGACTTTATCAAAATATTTGAATTTTTTACCGACAATTATTCATTTTAAACCAAATACTTGAATTTTTCCACAAAAAATATTAAAATTTAAACTAAAACAGATAAATTTTTAAGCCGGGGATGAGTTCTATATCAAGACACATTTTTAATGTGTTGAGTTAACCGACAAAAGGGTTTTGAACATTATAGTTGAATCCTTAACCAATTAGATGAATTTTCAATTAAGAGAAATAAATTTACAATCAACTAGTTGAACTCTTAATCAAAAAAGATACTTTTTCAAGGAAAAATGAAATCGTCGAACTTTCAGAATATGAAATTAAGTTTAACATAAAAAAACCGTTTTTATTCAGTTCAGTTCTACCAAAAGGTACAATCTTCAACAAAATCGTTTGAATCTCCTTATAAAGGATTACTCTTAATAAAAAATACAACAGTTAAACTTTTAAATACAAGAATCCATTTTCTACCAGAATGTCAATGTTTTGTCAAAAAATACAGATGTTTAACAAAATACATTAAGCTTAACACACACATTTTCTAAGCCAAAAATATGAATTTAAAAAAGACAGATATTTCAACTAAATCGTGGAATTTTGAAACCAAACAGACGAATTTTCGACGAAACAGTTGAATTTTAGACCTGAAAACATAAATTTTTAACTAAAACAAACAAATATTATCTTATAACCGTTTGGAATCTATAAAACAAAAGATTTTTCAACAAAAAGGAATAAATTTAAAATAAGTTTGAAATTTACCCTAAAATCTCATTTTTTAAGAAAGAAGATTAATTGTATAAAACTTAATCACCTTTAGAATATCTGTCTTATTCATAAATAAATATATTTTCGAAAAGAAAGAAAGTGTTTAAAGAATAATTCTCCATTTTTTATTTATTATTTGATCATAAGTCAAACTTAAATGCAAAGTTAAATATTTGAGAAAAAACAAACTTTGGAGCAATTATCTAACGGAAGATAGTTATATACTGCAATAAATTGTTTAAAAACTCATGCTCGTTAAGTGGCATTAATTATTACTTAATTAATTTGCTTTGAGGTAAAAGTGGACAAAACGTTGAATATTACAGAAAAAGTCCACTTTCTATCATTATTGAAATACAATGTTATTTTAAATAATGATAAATTATGTAAACAAAAACATTTCGTAACTTGAAATAATTCTCACCTTACTCTGAGGGAAAATTTGACAGCAAGTGGAAAAGTTCAGAAAAACTTGCATTCGTCCAGCATTACTATAGGAAATTTCGTCATAAATAATAATAATTTGTTTGAAGAAATATTTTTTATAAGAGTGTCTTTCACAATTAGTTTAAAAATAAAAGAACTTATACATGGAGATTATAATGCTTGAACGGTAAAGACGGACGAAGATCTAATAACAGAACCAAATAAATTTTGGTCCATCATGAGTAACCTCTGAAAAAATCGAGGATTCCAGGTACTATAAATTGTAATGTTTTAATGATCGTTAATCAGCAAGACATTGTAAACCGTCGGATGTTGTCGAATGTCAATATGGGTTTAGCAAAGGCGGCTCTACGATTACTAACGAAGTAGATGTTATATATCTTGATGAAGCAAAATCCTTTGATGAGCTTCCTCGTAAAATTAAATTATAGAATCTAAAGTCAACTGACCTACCGGGAAGTTGAATCTTGCTACTGAAAGATTTCCTGGAAGGTAAAAAAGCATTTCAGACCGAATTACTCGAGCTTCTAAAATGGTATGAAGAGAAGGCTTGAATCTTTATATTGACAAATTTCATGTAATGCCATTTTCGATAAAACAAGATCCAGTTATGTTTGGATATGAACTTAGAATACATTGTTAGCTCAAAAAATAGAGCTTCAGGCTTCATTCTAAGATTATTTAAACATCTTAAGAATAATCATATCATAAATATTTTATTCAATGCGTTTGTAAGATCAAAACTAGAATGTGCATCCGCAATCTGGAGCACTCAAACGAAAATTGGAATACCTGAAATTTAAAAAAATTTTAAAAACGCTTCCTAAAAGTGTTTGCTTTCGAAGAGGATGAGGCCTGTCACGGGGCGCAGATTATCAAAATCTTTGCAAAAGATTTAGTCTATTAACTTCACAGGAAAGACACCTAATGTTGTTTTAACGTTCGGTTTTATAATATTAAAGTAAATAATAAAGTATTTTCCATAAATAACTTTCTAGATTTGCAGAAAGTTGGTACTCACTAATTCGGGATGTCAGGAGCGTAGATGCTAGTTATTATAGGTAAGTTAACGTAACTTTATAAATAGTAAAAATACACTGTACCTAACATATAAATACAATCCTGCCATTAGTTTTAAATGTTGTGTTTCCACAATAAAGGAAATAGAAATACAGAAAGTAGCATTTTGTGTTTTCCAAATAATTTTTATTTTATTAAACTGCGAAAACTGATATTCGGCCCCTAAAACTCGCAAAATTCCACTTTTTATTTTAGAGTTTTTTTGAAACCCTATAATATTGACTTATGTGGGTAATTTTTTTAAATTAATCATATATTTGTATTTCATAGCAAACTGTGAAGAGACATTTCGAGTTTTACCTCGATTTACTGAATATTGACGAATGTAATGTACAAAAACTTTTTTTTATAGAAAATCCGGGATTAAATTTATTTGGCCTCTGGAACCTTTTAATTTCAATATGAACTTTTAACTTTAAACCAACTAGTTTAATATTCAGCCATTATAAACCATTATAAACAGAAGAGTCATTTTTTCAAAAAATAAAATTAATTTTCTGTACATGAAATAGTTCGAATTAACCTTTTATCCAACTAATCGAATTTTTGACCAAAAAATATCAATTATTATGAAAATAGTTGCAGTGGTAACAAAATACAAAAGAATTTCAAATAAATGTAGAATTTGCCAGTTCTTCCCTAATGTTTACTTAGAGCGGGTTAATATATAATCAAATTCGAATAACCATAATCCATTAAGCGAATCTTTATTGTTTATAACAGTCATTTTTACAAAACAATTTAGTGCCTAAAAATACTAAAAACAGTCAGAAATTTTGAGAAATAAAATGTTTCGCCTGCTGTTTTCAAGTAAAATATATACTTTGAAAAAAGTAGTAAATAAATAATTGTTAAATTATTTAAACGAATTATTGTATTATTAACATTGATTCGATAACTAATAACGTGCCAAAAATACGTCCATCTCGCGACTTACAAAAAAAATTAATCAAATTAGATTGATTAAACAATTAAAGTACCGTTAAAAATGACCTCATCATTTTGAAATTACCGACTAATGATTATTTATAGAAGAAACATTTAAGATGCGATAATGAACCGCAATATTACGTAAAATTCAAGTTTGTCAATTCTAGGATTTTTATGGGGACCCATGAGAGTGGCTTAAATCACTCTACCCTTGACATTTATAATTTTTTTTATTCCATGATGAATTCTAAATAACATACTAAAACGCGGGACTATTTGTATTATATTATCACGCTTATATATTAAATAAAAAAACGGATTCATTAACACGAACATAAACATTAACACATCTTTTTAGTTTGAAGATATTTTTTAGGCATTCAAGAAAAATGGTTAGACGAGAGCTACTAAATGCAAACAAACATAAAGAAGAGCCACCTTATTTCACCATTACGAGATTTTTAAAATATCTTGATATCTGATAAATCCTATACAAAATCGTTCCGAATAACGTACTTCTTAATCTAACAAATCATTAATTCTAAACTTATTTTAATTCATTTAGATAAAAACATATAGTTTACATTTACAGAATAAATTTAACAGCTCTTTCAAATCATGACATCCGCCTTAAAAATTACAAGCCTAATCCATCCCATGCCTATAATCGAGAAACTGAACTTTTCTGATAGTGCAGTAGAAAAAGAATGCACCGCGGAGGAGGCGAATTTTTTTTTTCGAATTGTATTTTTTTTTTACCTGTAACTGTTTAACTGATTCCTAAAGTAGAAGGTTAAATGCTAGTGTATAAATGTTGCCAGATTTTTTCAATCATTTTAACAAATAAAAAACTCCTTGGGTCTCATCGACCGTCGTTTACAGCGCAGGGGTTCTCAAAAAACATTTAAGGAGTTCACACAAGAAAATGCGTGTGCAGTAAACGCTGAAAACGGCTCACGCACGAGCCGTCCGTGAACAAGCGTAGGGCGCCATCCAATCGAGTGCGATCTGTCGTGCTGCTGTGGTGCGAGCTGCTTACGTACCGTTCACCTATCGGACATACACACAAAAATACACACAAATAACTACGAAGCTTGTCAGATATTCGAAACATTAAAAACATATTACTTTCTAAAATAGCTTTCAGTAAGGGCTTTTTTCACAATAATAAACACTATACTCTCTCCATAAACACACAAATATTGGCAACGTCGTAAACTTCTGCTTCTTGAGCGGTGTTCCGATAGGTGAACAACAGGTAGCCAGCTCGCCGCGCCGCAGCGTGCTAGATCGCACGCGGTTGGTTGGCGCTCTGTGTTTGTGCACGGACGGCTCGTACGTGAGCCGTTTCCAGCATACCGAACACGAATTTACTTGTGCGAATACCTTTACAGTGCGAGTTTTAAGTTTATGAAGACGGCCATGAACGTTCATATCCATTAATTATAAATATTGCAACCTTGCTCTATACACTCCTTCATCTGGCACACCGACATATATATAATTGCGGGCGGGGAAATTGCCCGTTACTAGTTCATTGCCTCTGTAGAATGTACTTCTATGTTGACGTTGAGTTACATCGTATAATTGAAAGTCTTGCGCAAAGTGCCAGTCATGTCCTATCCTAAACCAAGCATTCATTGGAATATGACGGCCAGGAATATGTTCATGGAATGGTTCTACTTCCAAGACAGGTGCATAATACTGACGAACTGGTTCTCGCGTTCGTATAAGATATAAAACCCGAGTAATAGCTTCGTTATCACGATACATGAACAGTGGTACTTGTGAACTATACAAGGGTGAGATAATTTCTTCATAAACAGAGCCGTCTCGCATTCTTATGCGAATATGGTCAGCATCCAAATTGGGAAGATTTACGGGACCTTGTATTCCACCTGCCCCTAATTTTGGAAACAAAATTATGAATAAAGTTCATAAGGATTTTGTAGATTATTAACTTATACTTTTTAAATTTTTGGATAATCAAAGGTCAACAGAGCAGTTACTATGTACTGTTTCAATCTAAATTACTAATAATATGACTAATTAACTTAGTAGCCTCATATTTGACAACTGGACTAGTAATTTATACACTTTCTAATAAATGAAATAGTAAGCCACCGATTCCCAATGTGAATTAGTAAGAAGAACTTACTAATCTATTTAGTAGTTTGACAGACTAATTGAAATATTCAAAATGAATTCACATAATCTTTTCGTCGACATAAATAATGGCAAACATTGTGTATAAATAGTATAAACTGATAATATATACTGATAATATACTTTATGCTTTGAGTAAAGATAGGTTTAACATCTTTTGAATGCAGTATTAATCTTACTCGCGTACTTCTACGTGTTTGTGTGCCATAAGTATAAAAAAAATAATTTAAACAAGATTTTTCCATGAATTGTGACCGTTATATACACATAATATTTACTTATTTACAATAATAATCAAGTGTCAATATAAATTATATAAAATACACAGAACCTATAATTTATCGCTACCATAAATGTATTCTTCGAATATATTTTCACAGAAACACGCATCGATTAGTAAAGGGTTATCCGAAAGAGCCTACCGAGTTAAATAAACCGCTTTAAATTATATATCCCATCTACCATGGCCCAATTGGTGAAAAAGCCATAAACGTCATAATAATATGTGATCTTCGAATACCCCTCAAGAAAATGCATTGCAAAGACCAGCTTGTTGCCTCCCACCTATGCAATATTTCAAGATCTGTGTCACTACGCCATTAATCGATGTCAGAAAATGGTACACCAAGGGACTATTTTTCTTCTCCTGATCAGATTTTTGCCTATATATACCAACGTCTTGAAGGGTTAGGACAAGTTTATTTTTACCATCGATTCGCTGCCTAATAACTTTCCGGAACTTTTAAAACAACATTTAGAATCTGTGAAATTGGCGAAATATCAATCACCTGATAAAAATAACTTTAACATTAGTTTCAACTTAACCCCTGCGAGCACCCTTAATAATCAAGAAAACCCTATTAAGAAAACGTACCAACCGATTGAGCCACTATCCAATAGCAAAGGGAAGGAGGTCTACCATTTCTACAAACAGAGGCCCTAACCGGGATTCTCGAGTTTTTACAAGGGGCATTATTCCAAGCGGCAAAAATTGAAATCTTTGGTATGTTTCCACAAATACTATTGCTATCCTTTATTTCTTTCTCAATATTATTTTAAAACTCTTCACTTAAGTCTTTCCCTTTTCTAAAGGGTGGACTCCAAGACGAGGTTTCTCAGAATATTCTGACAATGTCTTTAAAAGACATTAGTTCACAAAAATATTTTTTTTTAATTGACATATCAGGCGTTTGTGTCTAGCCTTTCTTAAAAATTCACTAAATTATGTGATTTAATTTTACAGTGGCAAAAAATAAAGTCAGAAGACAACAAATTATCTGTGTTTAAATGAAAAATTATTTAGTTCAAGTAATAATAGTAGTCAATCATATTACTAATAATAACTGCTGTTCGAATTTTCCCGCCACCAGTTTGGAAACTTTAAAACGGTTCATGAGACTTCAAATATTTCTCATAAAATTGAATTTGGACAAATGCTTCCTGCAATTTTACTATAAATATTAATAAAAGCTTTTGACGTAGAGATTCATATAAATATAAATAAATCAAGTTTAAGGTTATAGTCGTCTAAAACATGGACTCTACGTAATTAACTGCGATTTTGTCATGTTTGAAAATACTTGCCACACTTTTGCCATTTTTAGAAGTCCTTACAAAATTTTCTTTGG
>NC_046659.1:146056260-146061408 GCF_010883055.1 Belonocnema kinseyi | reverse complement strand
AAGACTTGCTGCAGTTTTCTCATATTTGAAAGTGCTCAAAAAATCCTTTAGGGAGAGCGATGCCTCTGAACAAACTCGCTGAATTTTGGCCTTATTTGAAACTACTTTAAAAAATTTTGTAGAGGAGAGATGGCGCGGGGGAGACTTGCTGCAGTTAAGTCATCTTTGGAAATGCTTTAAAATTTTGCTTGGGGAAGAAATACGGCTGAGGAGGCCTTTCGCTGATGAGGGATGCCGCAACTGTGACAATTAATCCTGGGAGACTTGCCGCAATTTTGCCAGTTTGATCTGGATTGCAAAATTTTTCCCAAATGAGAGATGCCGCTGGAATGTCTTGCTGCGCGCGAGAGATGACGCAGATGTGACAATCAGTTCTCAGGGACTTGCCGCAGCTTTGCCAATTTGATGTGGCCTTAAAAATTTTTTGCGGATGACAGACGCCACTGGGGAAAAATTTGTCCAGGGAAACTGGTCTCAGTCTAGCCATTTTTAATTTGACATTAAACATGTTTTGAAAGAGAGAGATGCCACTGGAACAATTGTTACTGGGAATCGATGCCGCAAAAATGTCAATTTCACAGTGAGAAATGCCGCACAGGAGAAAATCCGCTAGGTAGTGATGTCACAGGTGAGAGATGCTGCAGATGTGAGATGTTGCATATGTGACATGCCGCAGTTGTGTCATACCGCATATGAGACATTCCGCAAATGTGACATGTTGCAGAAGTAACATGCCGCAGATGTGACATACCGCATATGAGACATTCCGCAGATGTGACAATCCACAGTTGTGACATGCCGCATGTTTGACTTGCGGCATGTCACATGATATGGACCCATGGCAATCTGAAAGAATGCGATAGGAATTGTAAATCTGTACATTTTGTCTTAAAGACCAAAGTCTCAATACGTATTTTCAGGTTCCTGATGGTTTACTAATTCACCTGGCGTCACATTTTAATTGTAGACTGATTTTCAAATTATTATTTGTAAAAGTAACCAGCGAAAACCTGACTAATTTTTCAGTAGGAAGACCAGCGAATGGTGGCACAGCTTTTTTTGCACTAATTATAGGTTTGTCCCAAAACTTGTTTCAAATGGCTGGAAGCAAGTGGGACTGACGTTACAATTAAAACTCACCAGCTTGCAAAGAATTGTCTAATTATTTTGGATACGGTTTTTCTCACAAAATATATTTCTCGCATCAACTTCATATTTGTCACACTTCTCCAATAATTTAGTAAATAGTCATAGGACATAACGCAACATTGTTTAACATTATGCATAATATCAAATTATTTACTTCATTTCACATTTATTATTAAACTTGCTTTAATGCCCCCATTTATTGTTTTTATTACAGAGTGTCCATGGATACTGTGGCAAACTAGTGTAAAAACAGTCTACAGTATGCATTAGGATTGTTTTTTGAGAATATTATGCAACTATGAAAAGAAGAATCGTCAGGTAAATAATTATTAATAATTTCTTGTTTGTTAAATCTACAAGTAGTTAAAAAAAACAATCATCAAGTTGGTGTGCGAGTTATGAAAAATGCCGATAACCTCAAAACGTACTTATATTTATTTAAATTTTATTTTTTGATAATTTCATCGAATAAAATATTATTTACAAAGTGTGTGGCTTTCTTATTGTAATTTTCTAATTTATTAAATTAAACATTCTTTCGGGTATGGGCATTAAAGTTTTTTATTTTTCATTTATTTGATAAAATGATGTGGCTTTGTGTTTTTGTTTTTATATTTACAAAATTATTTCAATAAAGTAAAGATCCCCGGGTTATGTGGGTTTATTCTTTAATTTTTTAATTCTTTAAAATAAAGTGAAATACTTCCAGGCATGTGGGTTTAGGATATCGTTTTATTTATTTATTTAAACAAAGCGGCTTTACCGGCGTGCGTGGTTTAATAGCTCCGTGTGTGAATTAAAACAACTATTTGAAAAAATTTCAGATCAGCCAAGCATTCCACATGAAGACTATACTTTGAAACAGAAGCGCTTCATTATGAAAACACAATATTTATGTTTTTTTGACTACTTTTATTATCATAGTAATGAATGTCAATGTTTTTTCTTTTCACATGGAAGCCTCCACTAAGATAAAGCATGCTAAGTTCAACATTTTTATTTGAATTTAGATTTTTTTAAGCAATCTTCTATTAAGACATATTCCATAAAATAACCGGTCAAGCCTAGGTATAGTAGTAATATCATGGAATTTCAAATAATTATAGCCTAGAACGAGCGGAAAATGGGTCATCCTTACAAAAAATTTCAGTTAACCGTTAAAATGAACACTTCAGAAATTAGAAAATTCTGCATCTATATGCTATCTTACTGACATAATAATTTTATTATTATTTGAAACTTACGTTCTAAATGCAGCAGCTCCAACAACGCAAGCAATAGAATTTTAATATAAATCTCCATTTTAGTAACAGGCAATGAAAGCAAACAGAAACGAACTTTTGTAAGGATGTTGTAGGAACAGATCAGACAGAGAACTTTCACAAGTACTGCCTTTGATCACTTTTACCAAATAACAACTCATTGTTTTTTCATTAAACTGTACACAGTGAAACGAGAAAAATTTTTGATTTTAGATGCGTAATTCTTCCTTATTTGTTAAATTTATTACTAATGGTACATTCATAATTATTTGATGTTACAATACGTGTTCCAAATTAAACGATAAATACATCAAACAATGAAATTCAAGTCATTCTGTTTTTTTGAAGTTAATTTTTTTAATAAGCCACACAAAATATTGTGCAACTAGGAAATTCCTATAACAGAAGCCCTATTTTTGTTGATCCAAACTTATCTTGGAGAAGGCTTTTACTTCCACCATGATTTTAGATTCTTTCTTTCATTCAAAAATATGTAGGTACGTCACCGCTTATTTCAAAAATGTTCATTGTCAGTCTCTAATTATTATCCAAAAAACCAGTCGACTTTAGGAAAATATTGGAATTTGGACCTATAATGATTCATTTTCAATCATATGGTTGAATTTTCAAACAAACAATATTAAAATTAAACTAAAAATGGATACACTTTTAAGCCAGGAAGGGGATTTTTTAAAAGCATGTTGTATTTTCAAAAAAGAAGATTATTTTCTGATTTTTAGTTTATAAAATTAATTTTAAACAGATTAAAAACTATTTTTATTCAGTCGAGTTCTACAAAAAGATACAATTTTCGAAGAAATAGTTGAAACTTCGAACACGAAGAAGAAATTATCATAATGAAATATTATTTTCTCACCGAAAGGATGAACATTTTTTTAAAATACATAGATTGCATTCTAAACGGTTTATCTTTTTGCACTCATAAACACTTGTGATTTCATAAGAAAGGGATTGCAATTTATATATAATAAGTAAATTTAAAACAGAAAAATATATTTTTTCAACGAAAATAATTGACTTTTGTGCAAAATGTTTAAAATTCCGACAAGAAAAAATCTTTTTTTTTATTTTAAGCATCTATTTTTAACAAAAAATGTAATTGTTACATTTTTGATAAATAAAATTAAACAACTATAGAGACGAATATTTAATTAAAATATTGAATTAGAAAATTATTTCTATTAAATTTAGTCGATAGCTACATCGCTTTAACTGGAAATTTAAAAACACGTTGAAATATCTTAAAAAAAAGCAAAGTTCTATCTCTATTATAAGCTAAAATCAGCATAAAATAGTATTTCTTTATTCAAAACAATTTGTATTAACAAAAACCGCGAGAAATAATATTTAGCCTATAAAACTCTCAAAACTCCGTTTTTTATTTCTTTGGATTTTTGGGCCCCAATGAAATAGATTTATATTGGTGACGCTCAAAAATTGATTATATATTTGTATTTTATAGCAGACTGTAAAGATAAGTTTTAACCTTCAACTTCATTCAATTAATATTGGAGATTCTAATTTCTAACTAAAAAAGAACACATTTTAATTAAAATATCAATTTTCAAGCAAAGATAACATAGCTCAGTTTTTTAGTTGAAAAATTATTGTTAAATGAAAATAATTAAGTTTTATACAACTTAATTCAAATTTTAACCAAAACAGATGAATTCGATATCATTGTTTTGTTTTAGTCCTACGTTTGTCCACGAGACGTTCCGGAAGTCTCTGAACTCCGACCAATGGGAGAGGAGCAAGATGGGAATGACTCATCGTATCAGCGGATAAGATTTTTCAGTTTCAATGGAGTGAAACCTCTCAGCCATTTTTTTCTCTCTTTAGTTGGCCCAGAAAGTCCTAGAGCTTTAAAATTCTGTTTGTGATGTGAAATTTAGTTGGCCAAAAAAGCCCTACTGTTTCTTGAATTTATTTGGTTGTTTGATTTGAGTTGGCCTAGAAAGCTCGAAAATCTAGTGTTGGCCCAGAAAGCCTAAAGCTAATGGCTGACTTTAGTTGGCCCAGAAAGCCCGAAAATCTAGTTATTGAGGTTAGGTTAGCCACGCGGCCACAAGATTTTGTGACGTTGGACTGTATATTTCATTGATTATGTATTCCTGACCTATGTGTTATTTGACCACGTATACAATTTTGTGAATTTTTAGTCTTGTGCCCCATACTCTGGTTGTTGTAATTAGTCGCTCCCCCCCCAGTCATACAAAATATTATTAGCCGTTTTCAAAAGATAAAAATAGTAATCCCACTTTTCAAAATGTGTTCGTTAGAATGAGGTGTCCTATAATGCAAATTTGGTCGCATATCCCACAACCCTATGTTTCAGAGTAGTTTCCCCCCCCCCATCCCGTTCCTTTTTTTGAAAATTAGTAGTTGTTTCCTAAAAATGACCCGTTTTTGAGATATACCCTTCAGAACAAGTCATATTCTCGTAACTTGTAAATTTAGTAGTTTGCCCACAGTCCTACATGCTTCAATAGTTGCCCCCCTCCCCCTTCTTGTATCTGAGAATAATATGTTATTTTGTACTTCCTCGCCTTATTCTACGAAAAACTAAATGCGAAATTGAGTATGGCTTTATTCTATAACCCTGCGAAATTATAGTCTGTCAAGTTAAAGCGTGGGTGGCTTTACTCGCAGTCGGTAAGGTGTATCGACATGATTTTGATGTCAAAATATTAAGAAGAGCTCCCTCTTTCATGCT
>NC_046659.1:146052344-146056160 GCF_010883055.1 Belonocnema kinseyi | reverse complement strand
TACATAACAAGATGAGAATTGAAAGCAAACTGAATGTTAAATCAAAAAGCAAGAAAGAGGGAGCTCTTCTTAATATTTTGACACCAAAATCATGTCGATACATATGACGCAAAAACAAGACATTGAGAAAGGTAATCATAAAAAAATTGAATGACTTGATTTGAGATTTGGGATTACCTAAAGATAGCGATGAACATCTTGCTTTAGTTTTTAAAAAAAGGAAATTTAAAAAAAGGGAAAAAGTCAACTGTTTATCGAAACAGAAGACAGAATTTTCGGAGATTATTCATAGACACCTTTAAACGAAGCCTAAAGGCTATCTCATTGCACAACACAAACAAGTATACATCAATAACAATAGCTCATTCAACAAAACTCAATGAAGATTACAGTAATATTAAAATTGATTTACACAAAACTAAGTACGAACAACATTAATGTCAAATGTGTACAGATTTCAAAGTTCTCACGATGCTTCTGGGACAAAGATCAGGAAATACGAAGTATCCTTATTTCTTGTGCCTATGGGACAACCGAGATCGTGGTAATCATTATAAGAAAAAAATTGGTCGACAAGAATGTCACCAAAACGAGGATGCAGAAACGTAATTAATAAGCCTTAAGAGACTTATCAAAAGTCCTTCTTTCACCTCTATGCATTAAGTTAGACGTTAAAAAGATATTTGTCTCAGAACAAAGAAAATTGGAAGTAAAAAATCTATTGATTTTCGAATTAATCGTGAAAGGTGCTATTTTGACCTCAGATTCACATTAAGCGTATCAAAATACATAGGAATACATGTGTCTCGACAAAGGTACCATACTTTGTTTTTTTGTGTGGCCGTGTTATTTTCACAATACGAACATCAAAAATGGCTACTTTCGTAGCCTACGAAGCGATGCGAAAAGAACAGTATACAGATGAGCTGGTACAAAACTACTTGAAAAATTTTGCATACCGCTGTTTCCGTAACGCTTCGCAGGCTGTGATAGTCACCATTTTCAATGTTCTTTTTTGTAAAAAAATAGTATACTATTCATAAATGACGAAGTATTCTCAAATTACCGATTAATGAATATTTATGGAAAAATACTTCTTAAATACGGAAATGAATCTCAATATAACGTTATATTAGAATTTATCACTTCTGAGGCATGGTTCAAAGTACTTTACTCTTAAAGAAAATTCAGAAGGTAGATCTAAGTGATTCAAAAAATAAGAATTTCACCCTATTGACTACTGTATGACTTTTAAAATATTCAAAAATCTTGTGAATCATATACGAAATCTTTCCAAATCATCCGAAATTGAAGAAAATTCTGTAAAATCCCAGGGAATTTCAGAAATCCTGTGAAATGCCTTGAAATATTTTTAAGTCTCTTAAAAACCATAATATTTTACCGAAACTCTTGATTCTTGAATATTTCTTTGAAATTTATAAAAATATTGTCGAATTTTTAGAAAATTTGAAATAATATTAAATTGGATTCGACTTCTTTAAAAATTATATACAAATTAGTGGAGCGAAAAAAGCACTAAAATGACTTATTTTTTGTGATAATGGTGTATTTATTAAACTAACTGTAATATAACTGTAATATAACTGCAAATATTACTGTAATTATCGTTAATAATTAACATCAGAAGTTTGTCAATAAATGCAAAAAATCATATCTATATATATATATGAAGTTTGTTGGCAATTCCATTTACATTGTTTGTAACGACAGTGTTCAAAAATAATGGGCCACACATATCCCAGAGGTTCATAAAATAGTTCACGTTCATAAAGTCAACAAGAAAGTTATTATTCCGCTGCTTATTGACTAATACTTTGTAGCCACACACTTAGCAGCAATTACAGCAGCACATCGTCGAGGCATTGAATCAAATAATGGTTTAACTTAGTCTTTCGGTTTTTTTCTCATTCTTCCTAAAGAGTTCGCCATGAGTCATCCTTGTTCGAATGTTTCTTCGTTTCAACATGTCTTCCAAGTGTGTCCCACAAATTGCTAATCGGATTTAGGTTTGGAGATTGAGCTGGATGATCCAGAAGCTTCACTTTTCGCCCTTTTAAAAATTCCTGAATCAGCTTCGACTTATGTTCCTTATCGTTATCTTGCTGGAAAATACAATTTTTGGGCATTGTACTTCTATAATATCATAACATTTTTTCTGCCATAATATCTCAATACATAACTTTGTTCATGATGCCCTGAATCTTGTGCAGTGGACCTACTCCTTGCAAAGACATAGCGCCCTAAACCATGACTGATCCACCTTCGTGTTTGACTGTTGGAATTTGATACCGAGAATCGTATCTGGTATTTTTCGGACGTCGAACATACTTCTTACCATCACTTCCGAATGGATTGAACTTCGATTTTTCAAAAAAAGTACTTTAGAACACTGCCCTGGGGTCCAGTGTTGGTATTTCTGCGCAAAATCCGATCGGGCCTTTTGATTCTTCTTGCTGATCAAGGGTTTCTTAACTGCAACGTGTCCAAACAGTGCCATATCGTTCAAACGACAAGCCACAGTGCTACTACTCAAGTTGGCAAGTTTTTCATCGCGGAGTTCATTGGCAATTTCAGATGCTGTCTTCTTGACATTGATTAAAAATTCCATAGAGCTGATGCATATACTCCTTCATTTGGCACTACGATATAAATATGGTTTAGGTCTGGAAAATTGCCTTGTATTTCTACTTCTCCTAGGAATCCTGTACTTCTATGGTGATGCTGATTCACTGAGTACACTTCAAAACGGTTTGCCGAGTGAAAGTTACCTCCTATTTTAAACCAGACAATGTCTGGTTTATGAAGGCCAGGAATATGTTGTAGAACTGGTTCGGGTTCTGAGAGATGTGAATAATAATGAAGGCCCTCTCTTGTTCGTATAAAATAGTGATAGCAGTGATCATTAGCTCCATTACGCATTAGGAATGAGGGTACTTCTGTATCCGAGTAGGTTGCAATAATTCCATTATAAATAGAGCCGTCCAGCATTGTCACGTGAATAGTGTTAGGATCCATAATGGGAGGATTCCCGAGTCGAATTGATCCAACTGCAACTTATTTTGTAAGAAAAAAATTACCATTACTAAAACAACAACAACAATGCATATAATGGACCTAAATATTTCATGTGTGTTTGAAAGAAATAAAAAGGGATGCGTTAAAAGAATGATAAGTAATGGAGAGTTAAAGAAGGGACTCGAACTATAGTCAGGAGAAAAAAGTTAATCATATCGCACTTAGTACCGGAAATTTCATTTATCTAAAGTCGGATAAAACCGCTCCAATCAATTGCAACCCACAATTATCCGACGGGAGATGATTTTCAGGGTATGCGTGACTCACTCGGCAGGGGAAAGGAGTAGTGTGTTGAAGGGATAGAGATTTTTCAGATTTATACAGAATTCTCGTGCTATTTAAGTAAATAATACGTTCGTTTCGCAACACTACTCCGACCCAAGTTGCTCATCCATCTCTCTAGCAATCACCCCAAGCGAAGAACCTCAAGAAGTCGTTATGTAAGGTTCCCCAATTGGGTCCATTAGTAGCCAAGGTCTTTGTTCCAGGCGTCATTCACTCTACTGACACTATTTTTATTAACAATTTGCCGTCATACTTTCCTGTCCTGGCATACTTCTCTAGCTTCTTTTATGTCCATGCATTTTTTTATGCAGGCTCTCGTGTTTATGTGACTTATTATGTCTCTTCTAAGTAGGGACTCATTCACACATTCTAACCATTCTTTCCGCGGTCTACCTCTGGGCACGTTGCCATTTACTTTACCTTGATACACTTGTT
>NC_046659.1:146050492-146052244 GCF_010883055.1 Belonocnema kinseyi | reverse complement strand
TAGTAAATAAGCTACCAAGGTATACGAACTTATCAACTTGTTCAATTCTCTCATCATTTAATAAAATATTGCATTGTGTTTTCTCACTCTTTCCTTCGAACAACATAGTTTTTGTTTTATTTGCGTTAATTTTGTGTCCCATGCTCTTCATACTTGCATCTAGTTTATTCACCATTCTTTGTACGTCTACGGTAGACTCTGCCATAACAATCTTATCATCTGCGAACGCTAACCCTCGCACCCTTACTGCTTCGAGATCCACACCCTCTTCGTCAAAGAGAGCTATTCTTAAACACTTGTACATAAATAATATAAATAACCATGAAGACATAACGCATCCTTGTCTAACTCCTTGAATAATATCGAAACAGTCACTCAGTTTCCCATTCACTCTTACACTCGCTTTGCTACCTGTATATATTGTTTTTATAGCTTTTAGGATCCATCCATTGACTCCATACTCTTTCAGGACTTCCCAAAGTTTACTTCTATCTACCTTGTCAAAAGCTTTTTCTAGGTCAACAAATGCACAGAAAACTTTTTTTCCTACTCTCAAACTTTTTTCTGTTATTTGACTTAAGCTAAATATTTGATCCGTACATGACCTTCCTGTCATAAACCCATTTTGGACCCTACGAATAAGTATTTTTGAATATATTTTACTTACGGTGCTTAATAAGCTAATCCCTCTGTAATTATTGCACTCACTTTTGTGTCCCTTTCTCTTGTCAATAAGTACGATAATAGCTTCTTTCCAATCGTCTGGGACGCATCCCATCTCGAAACATAAACTTATCAATTCACAAACTCTATGTGTTATGTACTCGCCACCGTGTTTAAGCATTTCAGTGTTAATACCGTCTAACCAGGCAGCCTTACCGTTTTTCAAGTTCTTAATTATATCCCTAACCTCAGTGACACAGACTTTTTCAATTTAATTTTCCATCGCATCGTGTTCAACATCGCAGTTGTGGTGTCCTATAGCTTCATCTCCTAATTGTTTCCTAAAATAGTCTCTGAAAGCCTCTAGTATTCCGTCTGCATCATATACCATTTCCCCCCTACTATTTCTCATGTTGACAATTTCTGTAATATTGTTTCCTTTCATTTTTTTATAAAGTAGTTTCCTGCTTCCCTCAAAGTCGTTTTATATTTTTATCTCTTCTTCTGCTCTAATTGTCTCTTTCCTTTCTTTAACTAATCGTTTAAGTATCCTGTTTTCGCGTCTATAATTATTTCTACGTCTACTTATTTCCTCATTGCTAAGACCTGCGATGTTCAAACTTCTCTTGAACGCTTCCCTTTTTGCTTTTTGGACAGCCTGAATTTCATCATTCCACCACGCATCACCAGAAATTCTTCCTACAACTGCGGTACCACACACTTTGATCGTGCATCTAACAAGGATATCCCGTAACATTGTCCAGGCGCCCTCTAAATCTTTGTTTTTTATACGGTCCTCCCATGTTGCCCTATCTATGCTTTCGATTATCTTATTTTGGAAATCTATTCTCACATCCGGTTTCTATAGGTTCTCAATTTTGATTCGCGTTGATTTGCTTTCTTGGGTCTCTTTTTTCTCCAACCCCGACCTAAGTTAATATTTGAGATTAGAAGGTAATGATCAGTATTGCATTCTGGACCCTTCACGACCCTTGTATTTTTGACTAACTCTCTAAGTCTTTCATCCGCAACAACAAAGTCAATTATACTGCGGCTATTTCCTTTAGACCAGGTGTACATGTGGATCAT
>NC_046659.1:146047091-146050392 GCF_010883055.1 Belonocnema kinseyi | reverse complement strand
GGTTCGCTTCTCGAAGTCAAGAAGAACCATGTCAGGCCTCGAGTGAGCAACAGAAACAATTGTCGAGAATATAAAGTTCCAGTATATGCGGCACTTTCCATTTTCGACAATTGACTCAATTTCCCTAGGAGCATTTAGAGGAGGGATATCAAGGTGAATGCCGTAGGAGTGACAAAAATGGTAATAAAGCACTCTTAGTGCCGCATTGTGCCTTTGAATGTAGGTCGTTCCCGCGTGAGTTGGACAACTAGATAGTATGTGAGCTTAATGCTCGGGGTGTGCATGGCACGCCCTGCAGCTATCGGTATGTTAAGGTGGAAATGACAGCGTCTTGGAATGCAAAAATGAAACCCTCTGTACCAGACTTCATTCCGGGCGATTTAAGGAAACTAAACGTTAGCCCACAAGACATTGACTGATCCTTCATATTTATGAGGAAGGGACCGTGCATCCTCTTATCGAGGAGCTGTTCACGAAAGTTTTTCTCTCGTGATTTCTTAATCCGGGTTTTCAGGAGTGAGTACTTGAGATAGATAAGATTTGATGCATTTTGCTCACCGCTAATACTGAAGTCAAGTCCGAGTGTTTCAGCAGCCTCCTCCGCTGCTTTGTATCGAAATGCTCCTTTGCCCACTTCTTCGTGATTCCTGACCATTTTAAGAAGAGGGTCTCTTCCATTTGCAACTCTATGTGCTGTACCCAGAATAATCCTCTTGTGAAGACATTCAAGACTCAATATTCCGCGACCCCCTTGACGGCGTGAGATGTACAGTCGCGGAACGGAAGACTTAAGATGCATGAATAGAGTAAATGAATAGAGTAGTACCGGGACGGCAAGGATGTTCGTTGCAGATACTTTGTTCCTCGCCGACAGTTCGGAAGACCAAATCTGCCAGATGAGACGTTTGTATCTGCTTCGGAGGGTATCATTTATAGATGTCACATCCTGAATGCGGCTCTGTGGCACGCCCAGGTATGTATAAGTCTCTCCAGCGCAAAGGTGTCGTATGGCGCTTCTATCAACGAGCTCAGGATCTTCAGGGATGCCATTACGTTTTCCTCGCTTCAAATAAACCTCGGCGCATTTGTCTAACCCAAATTCCATTCCAATTTCTTTAGTATATCGTTCGACAATCCCCAGAGCTAGATGCAGTTGCTCTCTGTTTTTAGCATAGATTTTAAGATCGTCCATGTAAAATACATGAGTGACCTTGTACTTTCGATCTGCAGGTTTGCCGCACAAGTACCCGTCGGAATGGCGTAGTGCTAGAGATAGTGGCAATAATGTAAGGCAAAAGAGGAGTGGGCTCATGGTGTCGCCCTGAAAGACACCTCTCTGAAACGTGACCTTGTTAGTTGTCACACGATTTTTGCCAGATGAGATAGTAAATCTGGTTTTCCAAAGCGGCATCAGTCTCCCTATGCACCCAACTATTTGCGGATGAACCTTTAAGATTTCCAGAAGACAGATGATAAGTCTATGGGATGTCGAATAGAAAGCTTTCCGATAATCAATCCAGGCCGTCGACAAGTCACGCTGGTAGAATGCTGCATCTTTGCAGACACATCTATCGATGAGCAGGTTCTCCCGACATCCGGCTACGCCTTTCTTTGAGCCTCGTTGTTCATACATTTCTTGCCACACAGGTTCAATTGCTCGAACAATCCTATCATTTAGGATAGCTGTGAATATCTTAAAAAGCGTGTTCAGACAAGTTATTGGCCTGTAGTTCTTCGGGTCAGCTAAGTTGCCTATTTTCGGCAGGAGTATTGTGCGCCCTTCCATTAACCACTCTGGAATCGGCTCTTCCGACTTCAAATATGAGGTGAAAATACGAGCCAAATGCTGATGGGTTGAAGAAAACTTCTTTCACCAGAAGGTTTTGATACAATCTGGTCCCGGAGCGGAATAGTTCTTCATCCCTCTTAATACTTTTTTCACCTCCTCGGTAGTGATGGGTTGGCATTCTTTATCAGGTGTTATGAGGGCAACATATAACTCCTTGAAGCTATTTATATTTTATGAGTCTTCGTCCAGTCTATGCTGAACTTCGTAGACTTCTCTCTAAAATACGTCGACTTCCTCTGGTTTGGGTGGGTGTTCGACAGTAACAGGAGGGTCTTGCAAGAGTCGATATGGGTCAGATAGAAACTGTTGATTTTTTGTGAACCACCTCTCCCGCCGCTCTAGACTCCTCTTAGCGTCAGATAGTATACGTATTCTCTCAACGATATGCTGCCTGATGGTCAACAGCTTTGACTTGTTAAGTGTGTGATAACGGGTCCGGAGTTCGCGTGCGAACTTTCGAACCTTGTCGGTAAAATTCCTGCCAAATGCGATGTAGTCAATCACACATTGAATGCGGGACGCGTACTGTCTTGCCCAGCCTATCCTTATGGCAAATTTATGCATTTTTCTTTTGGTCTTTGGTCGTTGGTTTGGTTTTACGGTACGCATCGGCCAAAGCTCTCGCTGCATTATACACACAATAATTGATAGCCCATAGGTCGGATTCACTGGAAAAATGTCCACGAAGCTCGTCATCCATTTCAGCCAAATCTTTAGGATTGAGAGAAACCTTGGTGTTGATGTTTCTCCGGGTCGTAATGCATCGCTCTTCATCTATTGGATGCCTGCCCGCGGTTGGTCTTAGTGTCGCCTCTCTTTCTTTGTTGCCGGCTTGTTCTAGCTGCGGTAGAGTAGGCGTTCCGCTTACATAGCCCCTTTTACGGAGTAGTTCAGCATGGTTTCGTAGACGTTACTGCGAAAAGTGCGATAGCTCCGGGGGTTTCTCGCACCACAGAGCATGCAGCCGTGCCATGGAACCACGTTCACGGGCCACACTCACATCGTAGCACTCTAGCAAGTCGTGCTTCAGTTGCTCCGTCCACCTAAAGGTCGCGAGGTCCCGCCGATCCATCGCATTGAATCCATTTTCATTGGCTCCCCCAGCTCTAGATTGGTCAGCCTTGTCTGCCGACCCATTGTCGGGAGCCCTGCGCGTTCTGTTGTTTTGAACCGCACTTACTGCAACTATGTCTGGTGTTGTCATTGTTGTTCCCACGAGAAGCTAGGGAAAGGGGTTCGTCCATCCTTGTAGAGCCCCGCATGCAAGGATAAGGCTGCGTACCCTGAGAGGTCGCCCGGTATCCCAGAGTCACCGTTCTAGACACCTCACTCAGGTGACGTTCAGCTTTTGGCACGGTTTTCACACCTCCGCTTGGGGGTTAATTCCTTCGGGACCACCCCTGGACAATTGTCCGCGACTGCCTATTTATTTTTGTACCCATATTCAGCAGA
>NC_046659.1:146032829-146046991 GCF_010883055.1 Belonocnema kinseyi | reverse complement strand
TTGTATAAAAATATACAAGATTGTTTAACCATTAACAAAGATTAGCTTTTATGACAGTTATAATTACCCTCCTTATTAGGGCAAGTATACGATCCAAGACATAAATTAAAGCTTGGCTCCGTCTCAATACTAAGACATGCTCAAGTCGACCTTTTTGACTTCAGCATTTCTTAATAGGGGGCAATTCAAGTCGAACTTAGGTTGAAGCATTTTTATTCGGGCAGATTCTTAATTTATTAACGTTGCTTAATTTACTATGAAGTTCCAAATTAAAAAGTCTGACATCGAGAAAAAAATTCGTAGATAGATGCTCCAATAATTTTTTTCGGCATATTTTTTGGTGTTTAGAAAAATTTTATAAATTATTTTTTTCATATTTCAGTATTTTTGGGCTGTCTTTTATTTTGAATCAAAAAAGTAATGTTTCCCTCACTGTGAGACAGTCTGACAGACGGTCAAACAGACAGAAGCCATTGTCAAATCTTGATTTTCGGATTCAGTTTGTCTGAAAACGTGGAGATCCGTTGAAAAACCGTAATATCAAATTTCGAACAATTCTAATACTTTCTCCATCATAACTGATAAGAATGTAAACAAATCTAAGTCAAATGTGCATTTCGCAAGAAAACCTGTACTTCGTGAAAAAAAGTTTCGTTATAAAAACACATTATTTATATGTCGTTGCACAGTTTCCTTATAAATAAGAATTAAAGTCCATGTTTTGTGTTTTCACATTAAAGCCTATGAAGTAACGAATGCAAATACACGTATAATATTACGATAAAGAACAATAAAACCAAAGCAGTAATATATTTGTGTGGGTCGAACATTATCTGTGCCAGGGTTATTATTTTATTGACCTTCTTGAAAGATAACGCATGCATAGTTCTCAAGTAGGTAAATAAAAAGCTGTAAAACGTTTCTTTATTAATATTTTTCTGATTCGCACAATAGAGGCGATTATTCATCAATTTTAAATTATTGGAATATTTCAGCATTTTCATGCACTACTTTTGCGCATACTGCACGGCGAGAAATTTTTTGAGATTAATTTGCGGCACTACTTCTTAATTTTATCACGCTTGGGTGCGAGAACTAAGATCCCGGAACCCTTGCTCCTAAAGCGCAGATCTCGAAGTTTTAGGTATAAGGCCACGCCCGTTTGTCATCAGGTCTCAAATTCAATGTTTTTAGAGCACAGAGTGCGAGACATTAATTCACGTAAAAATTGTAGCTGTAAATTCACGCGCTTCCCTCAAATAATCTCTTGAAATTTCTCTCAGTCTGGAACCGCGTTTATGTCCGCCGTCCGAAAACGTAAACATTCATTTATTTCCTTCTGGGAGAGGACCCCCCCAATGCTGCTTAGCAAAGGGAAAATGGCCGCGCTGCGCGCTGATTGGCATTGTTTGTCACTTGGTATTGCGAGGTGGTGTATATCTGATCTCGATTATAATTTTTTTAGGTCTGTTTTAATTTTGAAATTGTACACACTTTTCCGTTTTCAATTTTAGATTGCATAATGTAAAGTACATTTCTGATTTGATTGTATATTGGTTACTGCCTTGTCTTGAGAAATATTCCGAAAAAAGAAATGGCCATGTCTAGGGCTGGTAGTAATATTATGAAATGTTTAATAATTCTAGTTTAAAATGAGCTGAAAATAAGGGAGCCTTACGGAAAATTTCACTTGACCTTTCATATATATTTTTCAATAAACTGAAGCCTCGTCGGATATAACTTTGGGTTTGAAAAAATTCAATTTAAAAAATGGATTTTTTCGAAACGAACCATTCTAGATATGCATATTCATGTATGTTTGTGAGCGTGTGTGCGATATCTACCATACGTAATAATTTAATTATAAGGTTGAACTTACTTTCAAAATGCAGCAGTTCTAATAATGCAAGGAATATATCTTCAATATAAATCTCCATTGCTTTTTCCAGTAAACAATGAAAGCGAAGAGAAAGGAAATTGTTTAGGAATTTCGTATGAAATGACCAGATAGACGACTGCCACATGTACTGCCTTTGACGACTTCCATCAAACAAAAACTCATTGTTTATTCATTATAATGTACACAGTGAAATAAGAAATATTGTTGATCTCAAATGCGAGATTTTTTCTTATTTGTTAAATTTATTATGTATGAGCAATTAAAAATTAAGAAATATTACGTGTTCCACATTGAATCGTAAACACAGCAAACAAAAAATTCTTTTTTTTTTCTATTAAGTTGATCTTTTTAACAAGTCCAACAAAATATCGTCTAACTAGAAAATTCATTTAACAGATCCCGCCTGAGGTTTGTCCAACATTCTGTCGTACACTAGAGTTTAATTCAAAAATTTTCATCTTCAGTCTCTTACTTTTTTACAATATAAGATGAATTTTCAATATAAAGGAACGAATTTTCAAGAAAACTGCTGAATTTTCTACCTGATAAGAGAAAATTCGCTATCTCCACTATTTCTACAAGACCGCTAATTATATCGGCTCCCGTTACGCCTTTCTGAAGTACACTAATATCCTTAAGATCCTTGGTGATGGAGTCCGCAAAGTTCTCATTAATATTTACTTTCCGACTACTGTCTACAGAAACAAGATTATCAACTTTGGATCTATGAATCTGTGCTTCGACTAAGATCTGAATCGGCTCCTTCTGGCCTATCATACTATCGCTAAATTTTGGTTTGTTGATTAGTAGCGTTTTCTGAAACCGGTTCTAATAACTTAAGCTTGTCTTTGCCCGGGAAATTCACCAAATATGCGAACGTTTTTTCGCAAATAGGGCCCATTATAATCGGAAAACCCGTCTAAACCGAATACAATTCCATCGATGGATTTTGAAAGGTCAGGGGAATATTTTTTAAGTGGGACCGTTTTTACTGCGTTTACATCTTCAGCAAATGACCTGGTCAGGGCCTCTGTTTTGCTCCGCGGTTGGCGGATTGGCTGCAGTATGATTATTGTTACTAATATTTTTTGTCTTATTATCGGTAGTTTTTTCTGCCTTTATCGGTTTATCGGTTTTAATCCCGCAGACCTTATCTACTTCACCTGTATCAACATCAGCGCAGGCTTTCTTGCTTATAAATGGCGCTTGTTGATACGCGTATTCCTGCAAGAATAAGTTTTTGGAGGATGGAGGGGGTTTTTAATCTTTGATATAGACATTCTATTCCTTTTCCCAACTCCTACCTAATTGCGATAACTTTCAAAAATAACGGAAATACGAACGACGCATTACACTATGGTACATCGGACACAACCCTCGATGAGCTTATCCAGTTGTTCGACTATCGGAATCTCATGATCTAATCGATTGATTTGGCCCGGAGTATTTGTTAGGTAGTCATCAATGGATTCCCCTATTCCCAGTGTCCGACTTTGAATGTATTCTCTAACTCGTATTTCAAAATCGCTATCTTTGTAGCGACGCCTGAATTCCTCTTTAAACTTGCGCTAATTATAAAATTATCTTTCGTGGTTCTTAAACCATTTTAAGGCGATTCCGTCAAGCATAACTGGCAAAGAGAATAGTAGTTCGTTGTCAGTAACTTGTAACATTCTGCGATCTTCTATTATTGTTTAAAAAAATGTCAGCGCTAAGTGTGTTACTTCCGTCTCAAATGTCACTGTCTGTATCTGTCGGACATACGGTGTTTCATCTTTCATGTCTTTTTCCTATTTATTTCAAAATTATCGGTACTGTTGCGGTCTGATTTTTTTACCAGTTTGCTGAGGCTGTACTGTAAATTGATTCATTTCTATTAAAAAGCAGGCTGTCCCATCTCGAATTTAACAAATTAAACGATTTTTGTTTTATTTTGCTAAGGTTATGAGATGCTGTCATTGATTCACGAGGAAATCTCATCTCCTCTCTTTAAATTTCCAATTAATTCTGGAAGTAGCCGAAGTAATCGAGGTGTAATCTGAAGCATGTGAGATTAATCCTTAGAACATCGCTCCCTACGCGAATCTTCCGTTCTTAGAGATAAAAGTTGTAAAGCTTCTACTATTTCATGATTATCTGATTCCGAAATAATTCGCTTTACTTCGGTGAAGGTCGATACGTTTGAAATTGATATGATAAACGCCATTGCTTTATTAACTAGGAAATATTATTGCGTAAAGAAATATCTCAGAAAAGTCCAGAGGATTGAAGGCCGTAATTGTTTAACCAAAAAGTTTAGTCGAAATTTCAAAGCACGCATTTAGAGTTGAAGAAATGATTTTGAAAATCCCCTATAAATTTTCATTGCGCGACAAGAAACAATGGATGATGAGGCGGTAAGGTCGCAAAAGATTGTACCGAAATTCAGAAATACAAGTTAATTTTTCGAACAATAATTTTCAAAATTGAGTGTTATTTTTCCCTTGCAGGGCAAGGACCAATGAACGATATTTTAACAAATAGGTTTTATATGTCTGTCGACTAGTTATTGTCATTTAGAGGTTTATGGAGAGACGGAACCAATGAGCCTTTTCAAATGAATTTAACAGTTTACACAATGTCAGTACATTTCTATAACAAACTTGGTAATAAATTGAATTCCTGAGGTTATTCCGAAATTCAATTCGAGATTAAAATAAACTTTAAAAGCCAAGAGTCTCATGTTATTGTCTGCCTCTGAACTGATGACTCATGCATGACTATATAATATTTGACTGGCATATTGTGTGGCTAGCTTTGTCCAAAAAGTCTAAACAGTTCCGAAAGCCAGCACTCTTAAGTAAAAGAATTGATATTTGTATATGAGCAAGAACCAGTATAATAAACATGAGAGACGACCCGAAATAGGAGTATCGTAGGGACTAGGGTTATCGTTGAAATAATTGTGGAGACCATTTAAATTCAATATTAAAGAATGATTACAAATCATTATTAAAAGAATAACTACCGAAATTACACTTAAGATGATAATTGAGATTACCTAAATCCAACTTGATTGTGCCTACAATCTTTTTATTTTAATAATCAAACCTTATTGAAAAAGAAAAGTCAACTTGAATATAATTAACGAAAATGGACGTCACATTGCTTAAGAGAATTCTCCGGAAGTTATCAGAAATCATAACCAAAACTCTTGACATAGTAAAATCCGTAAACACATTAAATTAAAAGAAATTACGTATGAAACAATTTTTTGAATGAGAAAGTGATATAATAAAGCCTATGATGGGCACTTTCGAAGATGGTAAAGCGTTGAAGTAATTGGTTCTAATAATTTAGATTTTATGAGATTGGAAAACATTTGAGATCAGCACACTTGCCTAAACTATAAAATAATTAACATTTTCTCCACAAGTCCCAAATCCAAGGATAAAATTCCTCTTAATTAAACAAAATTTTAAATTTCCGCCCGAAATAATGGAAATCAGTTTCTCACGACGGCTGCCATAACGAGAGTGAAAAAGCTACCTTATCCCGGAAGAAAGTTTTAATTGATCAATAATTTCATGTTTCTTTAATATTTTAATTATTAAACCAAACTTATTAATAACTTAAAATTCAAATAAAATTTGGCAGACTTAAGTTTTATTTTTATTTAAATTTAGGCGATTATTAATATTAATTTAAATTATATTTGTCTAGCAAAGAATAAAAGGTGACAAATTAGCCTAATTCCAAGGGAAATCGGCCCTACATCCACCTATTATTTAATTATTTAAAACCTTGTCATAATTTTTTAAAGAATAAAAACATCAACTTTATCGTGAAATATTTATTTTTATGTCAAAAATGTTTAAATTTCTGTAAAATATCGTCTTGAATTTCCAAAAAGTTATAATTTTATTTTTAATTTAAATTTTTGATCGAAAGTTCATTTTTTTATTTTAATATTCTACTATTATATTTTTGATTCATATCTCAACTTCTTGGATTGTCGATTATTAATTCTTAGTTTTTGAATAATTTAGTTTACAAATGTTTAATTGAAAATATTTATCTGTATAATAACTGTTTTACTTTACTGTATAAATTAAGTATTTAGATATACATAATAAATTTTTGTTTGGAAATTTTTTGAATCATGACAAAATTACATACATATGTAAAAATAATATTAAATTAAAAACAAAAAATTGAACATTTTACATAAAAATTCGGCTAAATATTTGTTAAAATAAAAAATAAAGATGTTTTTTAATTCAAATGAATGAAATATATAAATTTCTTGTATCGAATATGGTTACTTATTTTATGTAAATGTTGAAAAGTTTGCTAAATTGATAAATAATTATTTTGCTTCAACGTTAAGAAAATTTCAATCTTTCATAATGAATAGATTTGTTTTCAACTAAAACAAATGCGCATGGTTACAATAATATTATAAAATATGCCGAATTTATTTTTAATCATTTTGAAAATCATATAAATGATCAAATAATACGTGCTTGACAAATAATTAAAATAAAAATTAATAAATTGCCAACAAGGCAATTTATGTTCAAAATGGTTAAATTTTTAACCTCAAAATACAAATTTGTAACTAAAAATTGTGATTTAATCTAAAAAATGTAATTGCCTGAACAAGTAATAAAACTTTTCTCTCTAAAAATTGAATTTTCCACAGTAGAGTTGAATTTTTGAAATAAAGTAATTTTTTCAGAATTGTTAAATTTTTAGATAAGAAAATGAATTTTACACAAAGAACGAATTTTCTTAAAAATACCTAAATCTTAAAACAATAAAATGAATTTTAAACCAAGTAGTTCGACTTTTACTCAAGTTGTTGACTTACACAGCCTCACAACAAAGAATTTCTGCAAACCGAGCTAAGCCACTATGTCAATACGTTTTTGAGGTCGCTGAATCCGAATCCCAGGTCAGTTTAACTCCATCTGGCTAAAATCAAGGTCAAGTAAAGTTTAAAATAAAGGGAAACAATGGGATCAGAGAAAAACTCTGCTTTTAGACGTCTTGGGGGTAACTGAACTCGAATATGGGGTTATTTGAAAGCTATCATATACGGGTGAAGGGCCAATTAAGGTCAAAATAAGAAAAAGCCATTGAATCGCCGTAAACCACTACTGGTAAGATGAAGCTCATCCCAAGGTCAAAGTTGACAACACTATGGAGTTGGATAACAGCTCTAGTCGTAGACGATTTTGGGGTCGTTGAATCCGAATCCAGGGTTAGTTCGATCCCATAAGTTGCATTCTATGGTTTTTCCAATTTTTACCTTGGGATTTAGTCACCCCAGAAACACATAAAAGTTGTACTTTACATGAATTTATTGGTTTTTTTTTCATTTTTTTCCTTACTTTACCCCGGATATAAATTCAGCCACAAATTTTTTTCTTCGTTTTGACCTTCACTTGAACTTGAGATTGACCTGGTGGGGTCAAACTAACCTCGGATTCGGTTTCAGCCACCCAAAAACGTCTGAGAGTAGAGGTTTTCTGAAATCCAATAGTTTCTTCTGATACCATAGTTTTCTTCACTTTGACCTTAAATTGACCTTGATTGACCTGGAGCTCTGTTAGTAAACAAAAAAACTTTATTTTTAATAATATGGTTGAACTTTTAAAGAAATAGAAAAGAAGGAGAAGTTAAAGAGTGTGAAGTATATAATTAATTTCTCCTCAATTTATTCGAATCCTCCTATTATTTATTTGAATCAATTTCAATTCATATGAATATTAGGGCTTTTAGGCTTCTCAAATTTGTACGTTTCTGAAGTAATACATTTTTAAATTAAAAATTTTATCAAAGATATGATAGATAGATCATTTTAATGTCTATCAAATTAAATTTTATTCGAGGAACATTTGAATTCGAATATGAAAGTTTCTTAAGTACCGCAATATAAATTATACACTTTAAATTATTCAAATAAATAATAAGATGATTTTAATAAATTGGGAAGAAATAAACTACATAGTCTACTCTCTTTCCCCTATCTCCCCTTTTGTCATTTTTAATGAATTTTTCTCTTGTTTTACAGAAATTTTCTTGAAAATTTCCTTTAAAATTCAAATATTTTTTAAACAATTTAACTATTATATTTTAAATACATCTGCTTTTATACAATAATTTAACTACTTGAATCAAAATTAAAATACTATACTTAAAATTCATTTTTTTGTTTTAAGATTTAGATATTTTGTCGAAACTGCGTTTTTTTTGTTAAAATTAATTTTCTTATTTAAAGATTCAATTGTTCTATTTTTTTAATAAAAATTAATTTTTGTATTTGCAACATCAAATACAATGGTAGAGAGTGCTTGTTGTTTGTTCAAAATAAATCTTTTATCTTGAAAGTTGAACTGCTTTATGCAAATTAATTTTATCAGTTGGAGGCTAATTTTTTTAGTACAAGAATTTCCTAATTTGTTGAAAATTAGTTTCCTGTTTGAACTGACAATTTGATTGGAAATTTATCATTTCTAGTCAATAATTCAATTATTTTGTTAGAATTTCAACTGTTTTCTAGAAAATTTGTCTGTTTGGGTAAAATCTTGGTCGAAATATCATCTTTTTTTTTAAATCCGTCATTCTTGGTAGAAAATTCGTCTCTTCTGGTAGATAAATGGTAATTTTTGGTTTAAAATGCAACTCTTTGGTTAAAAATAATTCTGTTTTCGTTAAAATTTCGAAAATACGTAGTTTTTTGTTGAATTCAATGGTATTTTATTTGAAATTACTATTTTGTGGTTGAAATATCAAATTTTCAATTTTTTTGTACTGAATTCATTTTATTTGTTGTATATTATTATAATAAGTATTAAAAACTATTTGATGGAAAAACATTTTATACAATAAAAAATGGAACATTCCTTAAAAATTTGTCCAAATACTCATTATTTACGGAAATCTCCATAGACTTTTTGGAAATATTTGAAAGTGCTTAAATTTACCCACGATCTAATAGGAAACATATCCTACGCTTAAAAATGCATACACTTATATAACTAAAATTCCCCATAATTTGTGGAATATTAATTTAAAAAAATTCAGCTGGAACGCAGCAATAGAAGAGCTTCGCTCTGAAGGAAGCGCCATGTTGGTTACGGTAGTCTCTGTTGCAGGTAATTATGCTTTGTTACGTGTGGACTCCTGTCTTAAACACTCAACACGTCATTTCTGTTGCGCGAGAGATGGCACGTCGCGCCCTTGCGGATTTTTGTTAAAGCTACCAGTCCAGAACCGCAAGACTAAAATGAAGGTGGCAGCGAAATCTGAACTGTACCGTGCAATACATTTTAAATACGTAAGTCGTGTTTGAACTTACAAAACTTTTTCTGATGGAAACGAAAAAATTGTAAGATCAGGCTATTCAGAAAACTGAAAAATTAAGAAAATCCTTGTTACATATATTCTTAGTGTTCTAGGATAAAAAAATTATTGCACTTTTTTAAATATTACCTTATTTAATAAGACCTCGCCGAAAAATAAAACATAAGAATAACCCTACCAGAGCCTCACTAGCTTCCGACCAGATCTTGAAGATTACCCGCACCAAAATCCCCGAACAGCTCTCGACCAACCACCGATCAGGCCCCGACTGAAATTTTGACGACAAAAAGCCCAACTAGTCGCTGAATATTCCCCGACTGGGTATTTTGTCAAAATTAATAACCCGAATAGCCCCCGATTAGTGCTCGACTTGTGAAACCAACTTGATTTTAATATTTTTACACATTTTTTTCTGTTGTTTGATATCCGGAATGACTATACACGTTGCATTGTTTTATTGTATTTGTCTACTTGAACAGTTAACAAATTTTCTGATATGTTCGCTTTAGTTGTTTTAAGTTTGTCTAGTAATTTAGACGAATAAATGTTGTCCAAGAGTGTATTCTTTACTAAATTAAAATTTTTATACCAGAAAATAGGATCAGCTATTTTAATTGCCCTGCCTATTGAGGAATTTACTACACTTACATCATATTTTTAAGATCAATTATGTAATGAGAATTTCTGTTTGAGTTCAACTATAATTCGTACCTTTATTCTTGATAAATAAAAGAAGATTTAATTAATGTTTTGTGGTAGTATCCATTCTTCTTCTATTGCGAAAACTATTTTGAGGTGTCTGAATTCTTGGATTTCTCGTCTCTGAAATTATCTTTAGCAAGAAATTTACAACTTTGTTCAAAACAATACAAAGTCTGACCAACTCTATACTAGAATGTACAGACTCTTTTTCCAATCCGCTCTCTTTCCAATTCCTCGAAAGGTATATCTAATTATTATTTTGACTAACAAAGTGTCGTAAATATTTAACGTCAGGATATTTCAATTAAATTCCAAAAATTATATTTTTTAAATAAAAGCGAACTCCCTTATCTCGAAAATCATTATTTGTACACTTATTGTAAATAATATTAATAGAAAAAACATGTTTTTCATGTACGTAACGGATTATAGCCCCTCTCTAAGGCCCCCTGTAATTTTGATACAAGCCTAAGAATTTTTATTTTATTGATTTATTTTAAACAAAAAAATTGTCGAATTTTCAACCGAAAAGATAAATTTCTAACAAAAAGTTGTATAGTTTATATTTCAATAAAAAAGATAAAATGAATACAAACGAAAGTAATCTTAAAACTGAAAACACAAATATTTAAAAAATAGAGACTTTTACTTTATGAAAAAATAAAAGATTATCTTAATTGTTGAACATTCAAGCTAATAGGTGAATTTTCTCTAAAAAAAAATGGAATTTTAACATAAATTCTGAATTTTCAACAGAATTGTTAAACGTTTAACCAAAGAGGTTAATTTAAAACTAGGATGAAATTTTAATAAAAAACGACAAATATTTTATTTAAGTTAAACTTTTATCCAGAAAACATTTTAAATTATTTTCAACATCAAAATATAAATTTGAAGCAAAAAATAAATTCTTTACAAAATAATTGAATTTTAAACAAAACAGCAGAATTTCGTACCAAACAGTGGCATTTTTATTCAAGACAAATGAAAATTCTCTTAAAAAGAGGAAGCTTAAATTTTTTTAAAAATGTGTAACTAGTTGAATTTTCATCAAGAAAATATTTCAGTCCTCTTTTCAAGGCGAAAATTTAAATCTAAACGAAACTTTAATTTTTTAGGAAACAATCAAATTTACAACAAAACTGTGGAATTTTTAATTAAAAGCATGACTTATTAACAAAATTGTTAAATTTAAAATGAAAAAGTTGCATTTTTATTCAGAAAGAATATAATTTCTGTTATAGCAAGTAAATTTAAAAATAAGAAAGACAAATTTTCAAAATAGAGTTAAATTTCCAACCGAACAGTTGCATTTTTATTCAAGAAAGCTGAAATTTCTTCTAAAAAAAAATGAATTTGAAAAACAGGTTTGAAATAATAATTATATCTTCCTCAAGAATAAATCAATTTTCTACTAAATAGTCGAATTTTTCACAAAAAGTTATGCCTTGTCGACAAGATTGTTATTTACAACCAAGCAGTTGCATTTTTTTCAAGAAAAATAAAAACTCTACTAAAGCAGGTAAGCTCTTCAATCAAAAAGACAAACATTCGAATATAGAGTTGAACTTGATAAAAAAATTCAATTTCAATTCAAAAAGATTTCACTTAACTTTCTACCAAAAAATACGAATTTTCAACAAAAAGTGGATATTCTAGGAAATAGTTAAATTTTTGAAAAAGCAGTTGCATTTTTATCCACGAGAAAGGAAATATTTCTACTAAAAAGATGAACCTTTAAATCAAAAACATTTTGCTGAAAAGTTTTTATCCAAGAAAGATTTAAGTCGTTCTTTTAGCAACAGAATATAAATATGAAAATGAAGGTTAATGTTTTACGAAAAGAGTTGAACTTTTAACCAAAAAAGACAAGTTTTAAACAAAACATTTGAATTTGCAACCAAGAAGGATGTCTTTTGAGTAATATTGTTCAATTTTCAACCAAATAATAACACTAATTACTGAACTGATAATCTTTTATAGAAAGTTATTTCGAATTTGCAAAAATTACGTACATGTGTAAAGGATCTTCTCCTTCCTACTATAAGAAATAATAAAAAAATGTCTCGACACCTCCCCCCCCCCCCATCCTGGAGCTGATAGTTAAAGTAGGGTCCCTCAGATACATTAGACATTTAAAACCCTGAAGACGGCCATGGTCATATCCTTCATTATAAATCGATCAAAGCTGACGAATGCACTCCTTCATTTCGCACTCCTATGTATATATGGTTTCCATCTGGAAAATGACCTAGTATTTGTTGTCCGTTTATTTCGCGTGTACTTATATGGTTATGTTGATTCACATCGTACACGCCAAATTGATTAGCATGTTGTAGCCCACCTCCTATTCTAAACCAGACCTGGAGTGGTGTATGAAGACCAGGAACATGTTGACGAAATGGTTCTGTTTCAGAGAGATCTGCCATATACTGATGGCCCCCTGCCGTTCGTATTAAATAGTCACAGTCAATACTAGCTCCATTTCTCCTCATGAACGGGGGTACTTCTGTATTAGGGTAGGTGCTGATAATTCCTGTATAAACAGAGCCGTCCCGCATTGTTACTTGAATAGTGTCAGGAAGCATTATGGGAGGATTCCCTACTGTAATTGATCCACCTGCAACTAATTTTGTAAAAAAAAAATGAACAATAATTGAGAGGTATTTTGTACAGTATTCACTTAAACATTTTTAAAATTTGAGCAATAAAACGTCCATGCGGAATGTGTTATGTACTCAAAAAATGAAAACTGTCTTTTTTATAGTAGGGAAGACCAGCAAGGGTTGAGTCAGCTTTTTGTCATTTAAGTTCATGAATAAAATAAATAGCAAAGTAGGGGCGAATGAGACTGGAAGGAAAAAAAAATAAAATAAAATGCACGTACGAGAGCTAGATATGTTAGGTGTGCCCGAAAGAAATAAAAAGAGATGCGATAGAAAGACGAGCGTTACACTCGGACTCCAAACGTACAAGAGGTTCGGGAATCGTGATCTCCAAACACATGACCGTGAAAAGGACTCCCACTCCTGCGAAGCATAGATTTCGGAATTAGTGTGTGAGAACGCACCAGGTCTACTTCGCGCACGCGTGTGTGTGCAATTTGACATCGATGATTGTTTGAACGTAAGCAGAAAGACTGACTCACTCTAGAGATCCTTTTGGTAGAGTTGAGACCACGAAGGAATAGTCAGGAGTTGGGACCCTGTAGTAAGGGACGCGCCAATCGGGCAGCTGACTGCGTATTGGTGGAGTCAAAAGAGAGAGACACTTCTGTTCCAAATCAAGATACTATACCATAATTTACTACAGCTTCGCGCTTCGGGATGCGAATAGTGCTTGTTGACATCTTGAAGTGGTTAGGAACCCTGTAGTGAGGGATGCGCCAAACAGGCAGCTAAGTGCGGATTGGTCGAGTGAGAAGAGGGCGATACTTTCATTCCAACAGCAGATACTGTGCAGTTATTGAAATCTTCTATAGCTTCACGCTTCGGTACCTTCGATATGCTTAGTGTTTGTCGTGTCTGTTGCCGTTTAATCATATCGCCCCTTCTACCGCTGGCTCCAACTGCCGTTCCAACTCCCCCCTCCACATAGCCTTTGGCGCGTTCCTCACTACAGGGTCCCTAGTAAGGAGTAGTATCCCTATACGTGGGAAGTAAAACTACGAACTTTTAAGAATTCGTTAATATTTGCTACGTGAAAGCGCAAACAGCAGTGCACATGTGCGCGCAAATAGCCATGGACACCCATTCGTGGCAAACATTAACGAATTCTTGGACATTCTTGGTTCCACCTCTCCATCCCAAACACATAGGGTGATACCACTCCTTAATACGAGGGTAGTTCAATAAGTCCTTAGAATGAACAACATATGGCACGCGAATCGCTCCAAATCATCTGTTTTCAGTCAGCACCACTCTCGACTAGATATATGGTGCAGTCACAGTCCACATCTTCTGAGTTTACGTGTTTTTATAACCAATTGAAAAAAAATGTTCGTTAAGAAAAATGGAAAAAACGAGTTCAGAGCGGTAATCAAACATTTTCATTTAATGGGTCTAACTCCATATGAGATAAAAAATGAATTGGACTCAGTTCATGGCAGATCTGCCCCTGCCTTAGCAATGGTTTATAACTGGGTAAATGAATTTAAGCGTGGTCGTACATCAATAAGTGACGAACCACGTTCAGGAAGGCCCGTAGAAGC
>NC_046659.1:146024630-146032729 GCF_010883055.1 Belonocnema kinseyi | reverse complement strand
GAGCTCCAAGGAGATTATGTTGAAAAATAAAAAAAAAATTACCCAAAAAAAATTGTTTTTATACTTCATTCTAAGGACTTATTGAACTACCCTCGTATTTCATTGCGCTTGAGACTTAACCTGACAAAGATTCACACAGACTTGTCACTGCGCATTGCAATTATTCCGGAACCAGAAGTCCTCATCAAGGGCGCAAAAATTTTACAGGCTCAATGAGTCAAAATTATTAAACACATTGGATAAGATTTTAAGCAAAAAAACTGAACTTTTAATTAAAATGGTGAATCTTCAATAAAAATTTCCTTTTATTCGTATAGGTGAGTTTTCAACCAAGAACAATATTTTCTGACCGAACAATACGATGTTTCAACCAATTGAATGAATTTTCAGCTAAAAAAGATAAATTTTCAATCGATAATGAAATATTGAATTTTCAGTTAAGAAAATTAGTTTTCAATGAAAAAATGTCTTTCTACAAAATACATGAATTTTCAGTTAAGAAAATTAGTTTTCAATGAAAAAATGTCTTTCTGCAAAATACATGAATTTTCAACCAAATAGTTGAATTTTAAACTATAAAAAGATGCATTTTCAAGCAAAAATGGAACATGTTAATTTTTAGTTGTATAAATTAACTTTAGCCCTCAGGCAAAAATATTTAACAAAATATTTCAGGTTTTTCCTAAAAAAAAATAACTTCTATCCAAAAAATTAATTTTTCAGGAAATTGATGAACTCCTAACAAAATAACTAAATTTTTAATCACAAATATAAATGTGTCCAAAAGACGAATTTGCTACTAAATATGTTTATGAATATTAAAAAAATAACTGAATTAAAATTGTTTTAATTGTAAATCAAACTAGAGATAGTTTAAAATTCAGTTAAAAATATTTTTTTAAACAGACAAGACGAATTCTTAACAGAAATCAATTTTCAACCACTAAAGAAAATGCAGTTTTAAATATATACTTTACTGTCTGACCAAAAAATTAATCCTGGACAAAAAAAAAATAAATTTTTAACCAAATAATTGAATTCTCAAATATAAGGGATCACTTTTCAATCAAATGTGGCGTAATTAAATTTACATTTGGAAAAATTAATTTTTAATCAAACGAAAAATATTAATCAACAAAATATTGTAACGAAGAAGATTAATTTTTTACCAAAAAACACTAATATTAAAAAAGTGCAAGAATGACAAAAAAGAGATATTTTGGGTTTCAGTCCTGTACAAAACTACGAATATTTGCCGACGTGTCGTGAAAATAATTGAAAGAATTATCTTTGAATCCAAAAAACACATTTTTAATAAAATAGTTCAATTTTCAACTAAAAAGATTATAAGTTTTCTCCTAAAAAGACGAATTTTTATCAAAATACCTGATGTGTCAACTAAAAAAACTAAATTTTAAGCACACAATGCAACAGATTTTTTTCTCAATATTTCTACCTTCATATATTTCATACTGCTTTCATATGCTTATATTTTATATTATTTTCTTCCTCATTTTATTCTACAATATGGTAAATATATTGTCGAATTTGGTCTTAAAATCGCTCGCTTTTCATCATTACAGGTTTCGGTTTTATCGTGGCCAATCACAACAGTGGAAACTTGTGACAGAACAATATTTCAATAAAAGAATTAATTATTTTATACAATAAAAAAACAAATTGCAACTAGCAGTTTAATCACTCTAAATTTTATTTATTAAAGATCAAAAATGTATTCTATTCAATGAACAAGTGCTAATTGTGATGAAAACGTCTGACAATAATCTTCTAAAAAAATGGTCAATATCTAAATCACAAAACGTCAAAAATCACAATTATTTACAATGCGGTGAACAATTATAAGAAGTGTCAAGTAATTAATTTGGAGTTCTAAATCAGATTTACATCGTTTAAGGTCGTTTTACCACTTTTACAACATTTTTGATCATGAAGGGTAGGTATGTATGACTAAGGGGTAGTTTTGGGTTACGTATTATATGTCACCGGAGAGAAACAGAAAGAGCAATAAATATCCACTAACAGTGGTTCCTGAATTTTATTATTTTTTAAACTGTTTTCATACGTCAGTTCCGCTGCATACATTCAAGTGAAGGGGTAGTTTTTTGGGTAAATTATAATAAGGAGGAAGTTTTCAAGTGTAAAGTAGTAATGAATCTGGGGTTTTAAATCATCTTTGCATTGTTCAAATGTGGTTTTCCCATAGTTAATCAGTGTTTGTTGAATATCATTATTTTGATACGTTCAATATAAGTATATGTAAGTTCCGCTACATACATTTACTTGGAAGGCTACTTTTCGGGGGAAATTATGAGAGGGATTAATTTTAGATTGTTCAGTAGTTAATTCAAAGTTCTGAAACATCTTTAATTTTTTAACAGTTTCAGAATGTTTTTGATCATGAGGGGTAGGTGTGTACGACTTAGAAGAAATTTTCGGAAAAATTATTATATGCCATCGAAAAGCAAAAGAAAAGCAAAAAAATATCCCTAAATCGTTTATTTCATTATAATCATTTTTATTGACTTTTGATAAGTGGCGGTGCTGAGTGGACGTCGTGCTAGCGCCGCCACCCTTCTCTCGGAATATTGAAGAGCAAAGAAAATTATTCTTAGCATAAAATTAGCAAAAGAAAATCAAAATAAACATGACGTGTTCTAATTTTCAATTTGCCTTGATGGCGGTGCTAAGTGGAAGGACCTAAAATTTATTTCATTTCATAAACAAGTACGAATTGTGATGAAAACGACTAATTATAGTCTTGTGAAAAAAAAACGAAACGTCAAAAATCACCATTAATTACAATGAATTGAACAAATTTTCAATCAAAAGCAGCGCGTACTTTCGCGCGACTCTGGAAAAGGATGAGGGTATAGGGGAGAAAATTCCACACGCTCCTGTGAAATTGGGACGCTCGTATCTGTGGAATGCTCGAATCTTTAAGCCTCGTACGTTCGGAGAAGGAGTGTAATAGAGAGTTTAAAAGGGACTCGAACTATAGTCAGAAGTAAAAAATGATTCTTATCGCAGTAAATATGAATATAAAAATGTACTATCATCGGATATTTGTAGGTCCGCGGTCTAAACTTGTTAACTGGCATTTCAGTAATTTGACGCGGCGAAGAAAATCCTTTTTATTTTTGCGATTTTCAATGGTTTTTTAAACTGTAAAATGTTCTCTGTTCACTTACTTGATTAAAATAATTCATGTTGGTTTTATGAAATTTTAATTAAAAATTAATTTTTTGTGACATTACATGAGCAGTGATCTACCGCAGCTTTTCTGAAGTTTTTCCCGGGCTCACATTTTTTAGTCTTGTCTTTCAAGCTGCAGGCAAACTCTTTATCTCAAAATGTTTGAAATCGCAATTCAAACATAAATGTGTCCCTAAAAATTTAAAATAACACTAACAACAACATCGAACATAATGTGAAAGTAGCCACAAAAAATATTCAACACACACATTCACTTTACTGCACATACACTAACATGTGTCTCACTGGCCTGTTCTGCGATTGAACTGAGCCTTCATGAGAAAAAGCACAGATTTCCTATAAGACGCTATAAGCTGTTAACAGGTTTAGACCGTGGACCTATGCTCTAGAAACAAAAACGCGATTTTTAAAAATCCATTAAAAAATAAACTAAAAATAAATTTGCCACAAAATAATCAGTTTCGAAAATAATGTCAGTTGAAATGTTTGGAACGCGAGTTTGCAACGTTCTTATTCAACTTCAGATAAACTATATCCCTAGAATTTACTGTGTCAATTGTCAAGGAATATAAATTTCTATTTCTCAGATTGCTGTTGGTTGGAATAATAGTAAAAATCAGAAGATTATTAATTTTAGAAGCAGAAGTTTCAGCGTGTGTGGTTTGAACAAACTATATTAAAATATTGAAGAAATTGTTCATACGTTGTTGACCATATTTCCTAATAATAATAAAACCGCCAAGTAGATTAACGGGATATTAAATATTTCTTCAGGAGTGGGGGCAACAATCGTCACCCAAAATCAAGCTCTTGATGATCCTCCCACTCCTGGAGAAATATTCTTTATCCGGTTCTACGATGTGATGGTTCAATAATTAAGGTCAATGTTTTTTTTTCACATTGAAGCGTAGGTTGATATGGTGTATGCACTTTAACGTTTACTAGAACAATAAGGAATAGGAAAACCTAAACAGCAATCTACTTTTGTGGAACCAACTTTATCTATGCCAAGGCCTAAATGTTTATTCAAATTTAGAATTGTTTTTGAAAGTAGGTGCCTATTAGACTACAGGCATTATCCACGAAGTCTGCAAATAAAACGCTTCATAGCAATGTTGAAGTCGTAAAGAATTTCTGTTATGTGAAAAAATTACCATCTATTAAAGTGTTAAAACTACAAAAATAAGAATGTCTTGACTAACAGACTAATAAATGTAATGATGAAGACTAATAATTTTTTGAAATATATCTGTTCTTGATTTTCAAAATTTTGTATTTTGAGCGTGCTTTCAGTTTGCAATTTTTAATTTTGTGCAGTTTCCACTTTTAAATTGCACAATGTAAAGCATATTTCTCATTTAATGGTATATTAAATACGCGCTTCTATTAAGATAAATTCCGTGAGATTAACTGGTAAAGTACAGTCTTACGGAAAATTCAAGTAAACAATTCATAAATGAGTAAATAAAAAATGAAAAAAAAATTCTCAATCATAATTTTATCAGTATTTTGTCGTAAGATTTTTGTGGCTTTGAGTTTCAGATTTTAGCTCTCGGGCTGGAAGTACTCGTGACCGGTAGTGTATATGTGTCATATCTATTAAACATAATAATTTTATTATTATTTTAAACTTACTTTCAAAATTCAGCAGCGCCAATAACGCAAGGAATAGAATTTCAATATAAATCTCCATGGTTTTTTCAGAAGACAATGAAAGCGAACAGAAACGGACTTTTTCAAGAATGAACTGTGAACTGACCAGATGCAGGACTGCCAGTTTTACTGCCTCTGATGACTCCCAATAAATAAAAAACTCATTGTTTAGTCGTTAAATTGTACATAGTGCAATGGAAAAGATTGTTGGTCTTAGGTGCGAGATTCTTCCTTATTAGTTAAATTTGTTACCCGTGAAGAATCAAGAACTGTTAAACATTACTTCTTCCAGATTGCTTCGTAGAGGAAGCAAACGCTAAAATTAATATTATTCTGTTTTCTTACACGCCGATTTTTTTTAACGAGCCACACAAAATATCATCCAAGTAGGAAACTCCTTGAATAGAAGCCTCTTTTTGTTGATCCAATATTATCTTGCACAAGGTTTTTACTTTTTGCATGACTTTTGATTCATATGCAGTTCTTGAAAAGAATGTGATGAAATATTATAATTAATGATAAACATGCTTCTAGAAATATCTTGAATTAAAAAAATTTTCATTTAAAATAATGTCATCCGTCAAAGTTTGATTACAAATATTCATGGTCAGTAGGGCGGTGTGAAAATGATGAAATTAGTCGAAGCGTTTGAGCTAAGCAAAGAAAATTTGTGACTTGATTTTCAAAAAATTAAAAAAAAATTGATAGCGGTTAATATCTTCTGTTCCCTTTTTTATTTGAACATTCAAAATTTTGAAAATTCCGAAAAATTTCACAACTGCATAAAAAATTATTACGAATTTTTGCTAAATACAGTTTTTGCAGTTGAATAATAATAATACAAAATTATGAATTAAGAAAAAAATATTTCGTCCAATTCAGAATTTTCTTAAATAGTCAAACAACATGAAAATTCTTTAGCTTTAATCAAATAAACATGTTGTTGAGAAATTATCACAGTTAAATTTCTAACCCGAAAATATGACTTTTTAACAAAAAATTTACTTTACAGTTGAGTTTTTTATGAAAGAAGTAAAAATTTCTAGCAAAATAGATGAATTTTCAACCCAAAAAGATGAATTTCTAATGAAAGAGAGTAACTTTTTTTAAACTCTCTGGATTTTCAACAAGAAAAAATCGATGTTCTATTAAAAATATTAATTTTCAATAGTAAATGTTTTTAATATGAAAATATTCTAATATTTTTAATAAATAAAATTAACCAACTGAAGCGATGAATTTATAACTAAAATTAATTTTTCTTAACTTTTAACTTGGAGAAAGTAATAATTAAAATTTCAGTCTTTCTTCTTTGGTTTATTTATCATTTGTTTATAAATAAAACACTAAAGAAAAATTTTTAAAATTCGGAAAAAGCCGCAACTTTCTAGTGATTATCTAAGAGAGAATAGTTATAAGCTATATTAAATTGTTTTAAGAATTATGTTTGTTAACTTGCATTAGTTATAACCGCACTGAGGAAAAAGTTGACCAAAAATTTTACATTTTTAGAAAATACTGCAACAATCTAGCATTATTACAAGAGAAAATTGCTATAACTAATAATAATTTGAGTAAACAATAATTTTTTGTCAATTTTATTAAATTTTAATTTGTTTCAAGTTAAAAGTGGACAAAGCGTTAAATATTGAAAAAATGCAACTTTTTTTTATTATTTACAGATAGTATTATTTAAAATAATAATGAATTGTTTAGAAAATCATGTTTCTTAATTTGAAGCAATGATTACCTCACTCTAAGTGAAAACTCAACAATAAGTGTAAAATTTCGTTAAAACTCGATTTGTTTAATATTGGCGTTTCTGAATAAAATATACATAAACTTATTTGTAAAAAATCATGACCCAAGTTTCGAAATTCATGCAGTACGCTTATCAAGGCAAGCAAAAAGTTTCTTTCTTCTTTCTTATTTTTCCCAAAAAAAATTGTTTTTTTTTTCCTTTTTGGAAATTTTTTATCTTTTTCAAATTGCAATAGGGACATTTTATAGCGGTTGTCCAAATTTGATTATTAGATTCTTAGTTTTATTTTCACAAATTTGAGCATAAAATGTGTATAAATTCGATAGTGCAAATTTAGAAATGGTTTCGTGAAAACATATGAATTGTTTGAGGGCTGTGTACATTAATATTAATTGGAAGAAACTTATCAAAATTTCGAAATTGTCGAACACAAGTGTGTTTTATCATATTTCGTTACCTTCACTAAAAAATCGTGTTTACAAGTTCCTGGTTCGAACTGAAAACACAATAATTATTTAGACACCTGATCAATTTCATCTTACTCAATTCACTTTTTAAATAATCACTTTTCTTCCCGTCATGTTGCGACATCAGTTTGGTTCCCAATATACTTTAAAGTATATTTGCGATTTTATTAGTACAATAAAAAAAGCGCCAGTGATTTTGATTGTTGGAAAATTTCGATTTGCTTTTTCGAATTTTTAAGAAATTTTTAAACCGCCCTTAAAATAAATGTGAACACTTCTTGTGGTGATTTTTTTGGCACATTTATTTTAAATCAATATCCGACATCAGTAGAATATTAAAAAAGTCTCCCTTGTATTTGGTTTTCACTGAATATTGATTTCCTTGCCTAAATCTTTACAAGATTAAACATTTTTTAATTTAAGTCAGAGTAGAATAAATTTAAAATCCTTTTTAAAGCCTAATAATCAAGTTTGACAAATTAAAATTTTTCATTTAATTTTTATGTCAAAGCAAAAATACTAAAACGTAGAAAATAAGCCAGAATTCAAGAAAAATCTATCCCATATTCACCTATATTTTCATTTCTTTAGACCGTAACATAATTTTGTAATAAATAAACAAATGATAAACGATTATAAACCTGAATAGATTTATTATCACGGTAATTTAAAAAATTAATACACTTGGTCAAGTCACCCCAAAATGGGAAGACTCGGCTAAAGAAAATATTTCAAAAATATATAAATAATTTCAAAGAAAGTGAATTCTAAATTAAGCCAAAATCTATGAATGTGCAAAATAAATTGAATTTTACGAGAGGTTATCTAAAAAATATTTACAACTTTTATCATGTGTAGCATAATATGGTTATTTGTTGGGGCCCGTTCATTTTTCGGAACGGATAAAATTTAAGAAAGGTAAAATTTCAGAATGGGTTATAATACATAATGGTAAAACTTAGGAATACCGAAAATTCGGAAAA
>NC_046659.1:145974283-146024530 GCF_010883055.1 Belonocnema kinseyi | reverse complement strand
AAATAATTATTTTCTATCATTATATCATTTAAAAACAATTTTCAACGTACAACATAAATTTATTATATGATATTTAAATTCACTGCGATAAGCATTTGTTTGTTACCATAAATAAACAATTATGCACCTGATAATAGGTATATTTAGTAATAATTCCGAATTTTTCTACTTTCCGAAATTTTCCTCTCCGTATATTTACATATTCCTAATTTTTCACCCTCCTAATTTTAACGCTTCTGAATTTTCACCCATTCCGCTTCTTTGGTTTACGAAGAAATACCTTTCAGAGTTTTGGATTTCCTACTTAATGCTCTTTCCTACTTTTTGCTATTCCTCAGTTTTACCATTATGTATTATAACCCATTCTTAAATTTTACCTTTCTTAATTTTTACCGTCCCGAAAAATGAACGGCCCCCTATTTGTTGAAGATAAAACTATTTGCTTAAACTTATTTTTTTTTAGAATAATCAAGATTTTCGTAAAATATTCATATTTTCCATAAACATTTTTTATTTCGTTTTAAATTACATATTTTATTGTTTAAAACTTTAAATTTTACTTTTAATTGCATTTTTTAATTTGAAGTTCATTTCTTGTATTTTAATATTCTGCAATTACATGTCAATTGAAACTGCTAAAAAATTAAAATTTGATAATTTTTAATTGTTATTTTAACATTCCATAGTTTGCAATTATTAGTGAGTATATTAATGAATATAATATATTCTATAAAATTCCCTTATTTTTCACCACTACTAGACAGCAAGCTTCACAAATTATAACATATTTAAATTTTATAGAAATTAAAATTTATATGGAATTTTCAAAAAGTAGCGAAAGTAATTTTCTTAAACTTGGAAAATCTCTCACATATTGTTTGATATGCCCACAAATCTTTTAAATCTTTCGAAATACTTAGATATTTTTAGATACTTTGTACTTTCTGAAAATTTTTGAAATCCAGCTGAACCTTTAAAAACTTTTTGTTTTCGAATTATTTTGAAACCCTTTATTAACGTTTTAAATCCCATTAAATCTTTTTAAATCTTTCTAAATCTTCCTAAATCAGTGAAAATTCATATATGTTTTGTGAAAGTCTTAGAAATCTTCTACAATACCTTAAAATCGCTAAAACTGACTTAAAGTCGCTTCACATTTTTTTCAAGAACCCGAAATCTTTTAAGATTTATTGTTATTCCTCGGCTTGGTTTAAAATTAATTAAAATCTGTCAAATTGTCTTGAAAAATGTTGAAATTGCTTAATATAATCAGAAATTCCTTAAATATTCGAAAGTACACCTTCTGAAATCTTTTTAAATTTTTTGAAATCTTAAGAAATCTTGGAAATCGGATTTTGAAAATCCGATGAGGTTTTCAACTACAATTGTATTTTAGATAGGTTTTAGACAGATTTAAGATTGGTCAAAGAAGAATCTAGAAAATTTCAAAGGAAAGCAGTTTTCTACAGGACCTCATAAAATATTAGAGAAGACACAACTCAGTTTCAAAGGTATTTAAGAATTTTAGAATCTTTTTATGAATTAAACAAAATGGAAAAATTTTTGGACTTCTTTATAAGTTTCAAAATATATTTAATTCCTTTAAAACTTGTACAGTTAAACAAATTTTCATACCTTTTAAAATAATGAGCATTTTTTTTAAACTAAAAGAAATTCACATAATTGAAGCATACCCATAAGATATGCCGATTTTTTAAAATTTATTTGGAAATTATTTACTTCATTAAAATTATACGTAACTGCTAAAGTATATAATTTCTCTAAGAAAGCAGTAGAAATATTTCATCTCACCAAATTTTCGACAGATTTTGATATTTTCTATAAGGGATTTTTTTATATGATAACTTGAAAATACTTAGACAAGTTTTAATTATTTGAATACCTTTTTTCAATCTACCGATAAGGCAAATAAAATCATTAAAATAAATTACATTTTAAAAACTCTCAATGCTTTTAAACTTTAAAGAATATTCTTAGACATAAAACAAGTTACTAAAAATATTGCATTGCTTAGAAAAATAGAGAAAAATAAAATATTTAAACAAAATAAAATTGCTTAAACTGTCAGGATTTTGGTGAAATAAAATATTTCGCCTGCTTTTTTCAAGTAAACTGTATACTTCAAGGAAAGTATTAGGTAAATAATTGTTAAATTATTTAAACTAATAAATGAAATTATAAATTATATTATATTTTTTATAAATTTTTTATTAATTAATTATATTAATGAAATTATTATTATCATTGATTCGTGAACTCATAACGTTCCAGTCTATCACCAAAATCGGTTTATTTTTGCAAATCGAATTCTTTACATGAATAAATTATGTCGATGTGTTTTCCGAATAAAAAAAAGTTAAAAGCTTTTCAATAACCATGAAAGAATTGACTGCAAATGATATAGGTTTTATTTTGAGAGAATAATTTTGGGTTTTAATATTTTTAAACATGGGGAAAACAATATGTTAGAATTTGAGACCATTTTCAAAAAATTTTCTGGATTCACACATTTTTAGTTAAATTGAATTTTATCAGGGCGTAAAAAGTATCAGCAGACGTCAACCGTTTCCAAAAATTATGTGTGTAATTTTTTTCAGATATCAAGCCACAAACTTTTTTGCTTGGTTCAAACGATTAAAATATTTTGATCATTTTCACTCCGCCCTAATGCTTAGTCTTTAACATTTTTACAGTAAAAGATGAATTTTCAACAAAATAATTGAATTTTATACACAAAAAAGATAACCTTATCATTATAGTAGAATCTCAACCAGAAACAGATAATTCTTTGAGCCAAGGAGACAATCAATTAGTTTAATTTTCAACTGAGAAAAAACATTTTTTACACCAAAAATGAAATCGTCAAATTTTTATTTTAAAAAGATTCATTTTAAGAGAAAAAAATAATTTTCAACCAGTTGAGTTCAAATAGAAGAGACGATTTGTAACCAAATATTTTCATATTTGAGCAAGAAGGAGAAATTATCATAAAGAAATATTATTTTCTAACCAAAAAGATCAGTTGTTAACAAAATGCAAAAATTTTGTGCTAAACAGTTAAATTTTCTCTTTATACAGGATCAGTCCCAACAAAAAATACAATAGTAACATTATTTAATAAGAGAATAGATTTTGCGGCAAGCGTGTCAATCTTTTATTAAAAAAATAGTTGATTATTCAAATTAATTTTCAAGTAAACAGTTGCGCTTTTTATGAAAGAAGTTGCAATTTTTACCAAAATGGATGAATTTTCAACCCAAAAAGATAAATTTTCAATAAAAAGCATAACTTTTTTTAAAACATCTGGATTTTTAACTAGAAAAAATCGCTTTTCTATTTAAAATATCAATATTCAACAGTGAATGTAACATTTAGATGTTTAATAAATAAAATGAACCAACTGAAGATAATAATTTATAATTCAAATTAATTTTTGTTAACTTTTGACTTAGAGCAGAGTAATAATTAAATTCTAAACCTTTCTTCTATTGTATATTTATCAATTGTTCATAACTGAAACGCCAGAGAAAACTTAAAAATTTTCAGAAAAAAACCGCAACTTTCTTGGGATTATCTAAGAGAGGATATTTATAAAATATATTAAATTATTTTAAGAATTATGTTTGCTAACTTCGATTAGCTATTACCTTACTAAAAAAAAAGTTAAGACAAATTTAACTCGTTCAGAAAAAATCACAACAATTGGTTTAATTTAAAAAGGACAAAAAGTTAAATATTTAAAAAAAAACACAACTTTTTTTTATTAATTACAGATACTATTATTTAAAGCAATAATAAATTGTTAAAAAAATCATGTTTTTTAATTTGAAGTAATTATTATCTCTCTATAAATGAAAACCTAATAATGAGTGGAAATTTTCAGAAAATCTTGCATTTATGTAGAATCACTGTAGCAAAAAATAGTTATAAATAATAAAAATTTGTTTTAACAATAATTTTTCTCAAGCTGCCTTAAGTTTCACCTCGCTCTAAGTAAAAAGTGGGCAAAAAGTTAACAATTAAAAAAACTGCAACTTTCTAGCTTTAATCTGGCAGAATAATATTATAAGTAATAGCGAATTGTTTAAACTTGAACTAATTGTTTAAAAATTGTTTCTGCCAAATTCAATCAATACTTGCCCCACTTTTACTGCAAATGTACAATTAAGTTGGAACATCTGGAGAAACTGCGAATTTTTATCTCTATTTTAAGAAACTAGTAAGATTCAGCTTTACACTCATAGGTTTTTTTGGGACTTTCTAAAACACATTTATGAGGTTTATATTCAAAAAACAATTAATAATTTGTTTCTTATATCAAATGGCGAAGAGAAATTTTCTGTTCCAACTCGATTCATTTAATATTTGACGATTCGAAATAAAATATACAAAAGTGAGTTTGACTCTCATCAGTCTGTGAAATTATTAGTAATCTTTGATACATCCAAAGAAAATTTAGGGTAAAGTTAAGATATAAATTTTTTTCTTATCTTTTTTAATCAAAATAATTAATTTTTGATTAAATAAAAGTTATACTTTATATACTGTATAAATATAAATTAGTGCAATTTCACTCATTACTAGTGAACAATTTTTAAATTAAAATGGAGAAGATTGTTTGGCTAATGATTGATACAAAATATCTAAAATTTAAAAAATTTAAATTAAATTAAAATTAAAAAAAAAAGAAAAACATTATTTTTTTTTTAAATACAACAATTATTTTTTTGGACCAAAATGAAAAAGAGGAAAAAAATGAGAATGCAACCTTCTAAATCCCCTTTCTTCTCTTTTTTTTCTTTTGTCTTTTTTATTTTTATTATTATCAAATCAAATAAAAAAATCATTTGTAAAAAGTTATCATAAAAATTTCGACATTCATACAGTGAATTTGATAGCAGATTTCTAGAAATTGTTCCTTGAAAATATGTATGAATTGATTAAGGGCTGTGTATATTAATATTAATTAGAAAAAACTTATCAAAATTTTAATAGTGTCTAATAGAAGTGTTTCATCGTATTTCGTCACCGCCACCAACGAAACGTTTTTATAAGTTCCTGGTTCGAAATGAAAACGCAAGCATTATTTAGACACCTGATTAATTTCACCTTACTCAATTCACTTTCCAAATTATCACTTTTCTTTTCGTCATTTCACGACATCAATTTGGTTACAAATATATTGTTAAGTATATTTGCTATTTTATTAGTACATTTAAAAAAGCGCCAGTGATTTTGATTGTTGGTATTTTTCGATTGCCTTGTTTAAATTTTTAAGAGATTTTGAAACCGTCTTTAACATAAATGTGAACATTTTTTGTAATAATTTTTTTATTGTAAATTATTGCAACATTTATTGTAAATCAATATCCATAACATCAGCAGAATATTAAAAAAGTCTCCCTTGTATTTGGTGTTTACTGAATATAGATTTCCTATTCTAAATCTTTGCATGATTAAAATTTAAGAAATTTAAATGAGATTAAAATAAAAATAAAAATCCTTTTCAAAGTCCAATTAATCAAGTTAATATAAAGAATTTATGAAAATAAAACCAAGAATATAATGTCCAAATGTGGACAATCACCATAATTGAAATAAAAAAAAAACCTTTTCCCTTTTTCCCCTAAAAAGGAAAAGAAAGTCATTTCTCCAAAAATTCAATTTTTCAATTTTTAATATTATTCTTAACGATTGAAAGGAAATATACTCGTTCTATCTCAAAATGATTTATAACAAATTTATATATCTTTCTAGGCGAACAACTGCTGTTTTTCACGACTCAAAAAAAAAAAAAAACGACTCGTCCTATCGAAAAGTGAGTCAAGACAAATTTGTAGATCTTTTTATCGAACACAATTTAAGCTGCTTCATTCCTTTCGTACCTTGCATAGCTTGTCCAAAAATTGGAATTTTTGGATTTTGCATTATTTTTAGTATGATCAAATTTTTAATTTTTAACTTTTCGATCAAGTAAAAAGTTTTTATGACAATGTTGTACGGGTTTCGAAAATCAACGTTTTTCTTTTCTTTACTTGTTTCATTTAATGCGTTATTTGGCTTAAAATGTTAATTTTAGCTTGTTTTTTGGATTTTGAAAATGCTCTAATTCTGAAAATTTTCTTTTTTTAGAAAAACATCCTACAAATAAATTGTTTAAATTTTTGAGTACTATGATTAACCGTACACAGAAATTCGAAATCTTAAAAAATTGAGTATAAAAAATTTTGAAAATGGGTTTACTTTTTGAATTTTGATCCAAAACAGCTGGTTTACGAGCCTGTTCTTTCTTTCCAGGTCCTAAAAAGTGTGCCGAAGCAGAATTCAATCTGATTAATTTTTCGAAAGTTATCGTGCCTGCAGTATACATACTGCAGACAGACAGACAGACACCTTCGTTAAAATCGTTTTTCGTGACTCAGGGGATCTCAAAACGTGGAGATTTGATGAAAACTGATAAAGTGAAATTTTACATAAAAACCAATACCTTCTCATCAGGATGAGAATATAAAAATTTGTATAAAATAATCACCGAAGTTTCGGCACTCAAACTGCACATAGAGGGAAAAGGATTTAGTTGGTACCCTTCGTATTTCTTTATCCTCTTTTTTATTTTTTTCCCAAGGAGAAAACACATTCTTTTCTTTTTTAAGAGAAAAGAATGAAAAAGTTTTTTGTTTAAGATTGCAATGATAACAGTTTATGGTGGTTGTCCAAATTGGGTCGTTACATTTTTTGTTTTATTTTCAGGAATTCTGCACATTATCTTTGAATGATGTTAAGCCAACTATTAAAATAAATTAAACACTTTACCCGCTAGGATATGTTTGCTACATTTATTTTTTATAAATTCCCGACGCCAATAGTAGAATTGAAAAGTCTCCGTAGATTTTGGTTCTTATGTATATTTCCTTGCTTGGATGTTCAAGAGATACTATAACGACCCTCGAAATAATTTAAAACAATTTTCCCGCAAAAATGTTTTTTAAACTTTTATGTTTGTTTGATTTTCGACCCCTTTGGTAGAATGAAAAATCTCCTATGTTTTCTTAATTATAGCGAAAGTGATCAAATTTATTTCAAGGGTGGTTTTAATATCTCTTAGAGATTCGTGTAAGGAAATCAAAATTACCTAATAAACAAAACGACGGAGCTATTTTATATTTCAAGATTGTCTGTGCATCTGTCTGTAGTCTGTAGTCTATAGGCACGATAATTTCAAAAACAAGACAACAAATTTTGTCATTATTTTTTTTTGTTTCAAAGCGTAGTTTTTGATTTGATCTGAAAAAATAAAAAAATAATATTTTTGAAAAAAACCACACAAGTTATAAAGAAAACTTAGTAAGCAAAAGTTGCACACTTGAAAAAAAATCTATAAATTTTCTCTGTGATCATTTTTTGATTCGAAGCGCAGTTTTTGCTTAAAGCGTAAAAAATAAAACAAAATTAAACATCTTTATTTTAAGACAAAAGATACAATCTGTCAAAAAATTAATAGATAAAAGCTGCTCAACCAAATAAGAGCTGCAAATTAGATATTAATAATTTTTTATGGGACGCGTAGTTTTCGTCTTAATCGTAGAAATAACATTAACAACAAAAAAATACATTTTCAGATAAACAACACAAGGTACAAAAATAATTAATAAACAAAAGTTGTGAACTAAAAAAATGTAAAAATTAGTTAATAATCATATTTTAATAGGATGCGTATTTTTACGACGTTGAAGTTTGCCATAGATATGGATTTCAAAGTTGTGTAATTAATTTTTAAAAAACTAAGGATCACATCAAAAAATTAAAAACACCTGTGGATTCGTCTCGGAAATACCTCGTTGTTCCTTTTTTTGTTTAAACAATTTTTTAAATAATTACGCCATTTTTTATCTTTCTGCAATTGTTATGAGCAAAGTATGCATTGGATCGAAACTAAAGTGCACTAATGCATTCCTCTCGAAAAAATCTAGACGTTTGTTTTTTTTGTTTTTTCGTAAACCCATTTCTTAAGAAATTAGAGCATTTTTTGTTCAGCGCTCTGTAGCTTCATGCCCGTAGATATGGATTTCGCAGCTGTGTAATTATTTTTAAAAAAACTAAAAGTCACATCAAAAAATTAAAAACATCTCTAAATCAGGTGGAGAAGTCAATTAAAAATTTTAATTTAAAGACTGAAAATTTTGTTAAAAATTCACGTATCTTGTTAAAATTATACATTTTCGGTTAAAAATGAATGTTTTTGATTAATAATTAATTACTCTATAAATCGATTTTCTCAACTAAATATTTAACTAAATTTGTTGTCAATTGTTTAACATAGAGATATTTCGTGGATTTTTTTTTTACTTGGAACTTATTTCTCTAAATGAAAATACTCTACACCATTTTTTGTTAAAAATTTATCTTCATTAGTTTAAAATGTATCTATTATATTTAAAAATTGTCTTCTTCTTGTTAGAAAATGAACTTGTTTGCTTAAGAGTGTGATTATGAGGCTAAAAAGTCCATTTAAACTTGAAATATTTGGTTAAAAATGAATGAAATTTGTTACAAATTATTCTTTTTTGGTAGAAAATTAATCTCTTTGTGTTCGAGCATCAATATCTTGTAATCCGCGCTTGAAAATTGTATTGTTTACTACGTTTACCTGCGAACCTAACTTCATATGGTAATTCACTTTAATCGTAACTTTCCATTAAGTCTCTCTGACATTTATTAATATTCAAAATTTCTATTGAATACATAATATAATACAGAGTACTCTAAGTACAATTTGCTGCATTAGATTTAGTCTAGTTTTAACAGGTTATGGACTCAGCACACAATACGAAAACAGATTGAGAAATGTAAAAATTGTCGGAGGTTAAATATATATGAAAAAAAATTTGATCCAGCGCTACGGTATTAAAATGAATATTGGAAACTTAATTCGACTTGAGATGCTTGGTGAATAGAACTACGGCACCTAGAATATCAAGGTAGAAGCTCTTTTAATTAAAAATGATACTTGGAGAAATGTGTGTGGTGAAAATAAACGACCAGATGTCACAGCTGATGACAAAACTTCAAAAGCAGCGGTGACGACTTGGGACACAGATCGTATCGCTAAGTCAGATTCAATTTTAGCTATTTGTGAATCAGAACTGAAACAAATTAAAAGTTGCAGGACTTTCCACGAAATATGGAGCAAATTGGAGTCAATTTATTAATCAAAGGTCATGGCAAAGAAAGCTTCATTTTTGTCACAATTAACAATGCGACGAATGGAAGATTACGAAGATATACGTACATATATAGAACAGTCCTTTGATGTCGTCGATAAGTTAGGCGACATGGATGTTGAAATAAATGCAGATTTTTTAGCGATCATCTTACTGCAAAGTTTGTCGACGAGTTTTGACAACTTCAGTTGAGCAATAAAGTCAAGAGATGAGCTCCCTACACTAGAGGATTTGCAAATTAAAATTCTAGTGAAAAGTTGCTCACGGAAAAAGAATATAGAATTTATTCCAGATGCAATAGTGGCAAGCAAAAAATGTTTCACGAAACATGAATGCAGGGTAAATGACGAGCAAAACAAAATCAAGTGCTTTCGTTTTAAGAAAATGGATCTTAAGATCGCAGATTGCTGGTCGAAGAGAGAAAGCACTGTAAACGTCGAAGAGATAGTATTTCTAGCAAAAAAGGAAGCGACGAGCTGCGAAGAAATAAGATTCTTAGTGACGAACGAAGCTGTTCCAGATTCAGCCTTAAAGGCTAAAAATGGAATAAATAGTTGGTGTATGGACAGTTTCTACACGTCCCACATGTGTTCGGATCAGAAGAATTTCGTAACCCTGGAAAAGTCGGACCATACCATTTGGACATCTAAATGAGAAAAGTTTGAAGGATTTAATGACGAAGAATCTTGATCATGAAACAAGGGTGAAGAAAAATGCGAAATTACCACCATGTAAAGTTTGCTTTAAAGGAAAAATGATGCGGAAACCGTCTCTGAAGAAATCAACAAACTCAACAGAAATACGAGAAATAGTACATACTGATTTTTGTGGTCTAATTACGACAGCATCGTTAGGAGGTTCAAAGTATATGGTTTTCTTCATAGATGATCATACTCAATGGTATGAATTAAGATATCTCAAGAAGAAAAGCGAGAATCTATCCGCAATTCAAGATAATAAAAATATGGCTAAAAATCAAACTGGTGAGAAAGTAAAGAACTTGCAATTAGACATCAGGACTAAATATTTGAATAAAGACTTTAATGATTACCTGAGCTTAACTGAATTAAAAGGAGATAAACTGCTAAACATAATCCACAACAAAATGGGGTAGCTGAAAGAAAAAATAGAACATTAATAGAAATGGCTACCTGTATGATGATTCAAGCCAACGTTCCATGACATTTTTTGGCTGAAACTATTGTGACAGCAAATCACGTCCGAAGTCGATGCCCTTCAAGATCTCTTAAAGGAGAGACACCGTTCTGAAACTGGACAGTAAAATTACCTATAGTAACGTATTTTAGAGTTTTTGTATCTGAAGCTCTTACACTGAACACGGAACCGAAAAGGGGAAAATTCACACCACGATCATTAGAAAGTTGCTGAAGATCGCGAGCTACCAATTAATAATAGTGACTACATCAACATCGACGAAAATTCTCAGCGCCGAAATTATCAAGACGAAGATGAAGTAATTGAAGTTGAAAATTTTGAAAATATTGAAGAAGAGAACGAGGAAGGAGAACCTTCACGTGTAGCTAGAAAAGGGCCTGGTAGACCAAAAATAGCTCGAACTGGAAACGGGTAAGAGCTACTTAACAGTACATTCCACCAACAGCTAGATCAGCACAAAATCAAGAAGATCTACAAGAAGCCAATATTGCCGAAGTTTCAATAACAGAAGCAATTTAGGGCCCTAAAGCTGCTGAATAGAAAAATGCAATTCGTAATAAATTCGAAGCGTTACTTAAAAACGACTCTTGGGAAATTGTCAAACACCCAAAAGATTAAAGCATCATAAGAAATCGATTCATTTCTTCAAATCAAGCAGAATGTCCATGGAACACCGACAAAGAAAAAAGCTCGCTTAGTAGCTCGAGGATTTACTTAACGGCCAGGTGTAGATTATAATGAAACATTTGTCCCAGTGTGTCGCATCAGTTCTATCCGAATATTGTTGGCACTGGCCATCGAGATAGACATAAAGATACGTCAACTAAATGTATTATCTACTTGCTCAAATTGAGATATTGCAGAAGGAATTAACATGAATCTACCTAACCTTATTGAAGAAAGTTTAGTTGATATCGCACAAGTAAATGCAAGTGGAAATAATAAACTTTATGATCAAGCTCTGAAAATGCTTCACTAAATCAAACAAGGAAATAAAGTATGTCGATTAAAGAAAGCTTTATACGGTTCATGTCAATCTGCACGTCAATGGAATCTTAAATTTGACGAAAATTTGAAGAGTTGCGGCATAGAAGCTTCTACTATAGAGCTGATCCTTGCGTCTACATCGCTAAAAAGAGATTAGATCTACTTATCTTAGCAGTTTATATTGACGATATATTAATAGCATCTAAGAAGATCCAACTGATCAAAATTCTGAAGCAGTTCTTGATGTCGCAGTTTGAGATGTAAGATTTTCAAGAAATCCACTACTATCTTGGAATAGAATTCGCTTACGTCGAGGGAAAGATAAAGATTACAAAAGGAAGATATATCAAAGATATTTCGGAGAAGTTCGCTATGAGCTATTTAAAATCTGTTGCTACTCCAGTGGATTCAAGCCTCAAGTTGATTAAACCCTAAACGATAGCCACGGAAACTATTTAAAGATATCCTTTCCAAAAACTTATCGGCTCTTTATCATATTTGGTAACATGTACGAGACCTGACTTGGCATATGCAGTGATCTACTTGAGTCAGTTCAACAGTTGTTATGATACGGAACATTGGACAACTGCAAAAAGAATTCTTCGATACTTAAAAGGTACAATCGATCTTGGAATATACTTTCGACGAGTTTTTTCAAAAACTGTCTAATAATCCTGTCTTTTATGCTCGAACGAAGCATATTAACATCAAGCATGATTTTGTTCGGGATTCAGTAAAAGCCAATGTAGTGACTATTAAATATCTGCTAACTGAAGAAATGATAACTGATATTTTAACTAACGCATTAAGTGGACCAAAACATATCAAGTGTTTAGCAGGATTCCAATTTTTTCGCTCTTATTGAGAAGACTGAATTATTCCGACTATCCTTACTGCCCTCATTTGCACACCCTCCCTGTTTTCAACCTATGAACTTCTTCTTCTAATCTATCCCTTACCCCTGTTATAATTCCCCCACTATCCCTTCCTTTCAGCTTTACTCTGAACACCTTCTGTTGCCTCCACCTATTTCCCCTTGGCAACTTTAACTCTACTCCATCCCATTTCTGTCTCTCTACTCATGTCTCTACAAGTCTAATCACATTAAATTCCTGAATATACCTCCAGAAACCCTTTGCTTTCTTCTTTACCCCTGCTACGTTCCAGCACAGCGCCTTTAACACTCCTTCACCCTGCTTTACTCCTACCCCCTACTTCCCGCAAAACAAATTCCCCCGCACGTCCTTCAACACCTCATTCTCCTCGTCTCATACCCGCATTTTCTCATCTATTTTTATTTTCCGATAACCTACCTTCGCCGCTCTCCATTCACCCCTCTCCTTCCTATCCCTGTCATTTAGCATTCTCTGCAAATTCCTTTCCTTCCTCGTCAGACCTTGATCAATAAAAACCTTCTTATCCTTTATCCTATTTTGGTTTCGCATTACTTCCAAATTTTCTTTCCAGCTTTCCAATTACACCATTGCCACTTTATTCTTTTTTCTCCCCTCTACCCTAAATTTTTTTACTATGCCTTTAACTCACCCTATGCTCTGTAGCAGGGCTTGTACTTCCTCCCTTTCTTCCCTGATATTTAGCTTTAATCCTTTAAATACTATAGTATTTATCCTATTTGCTTTCTCTCTTCTCTACATCATCAACTTTATTTCCCTTATACTTTTCCTTCCCGCTCTCTCCTCCTTCTCATTCCTTAGCTCTCCCGCTTTCTCTTGTATCACATTCTCCGCCATCTTCCTGATACCTTGCCTCTCGCCCTCCCCCTTTAAACTGCTTTTATTTTCAACCTGCGCTCCACCTTCTCAAGCCTTTTTTTGCCATTTCTTTCACATCCTAATATCTTCTTCTCACCAACACCGCTTCCCTCTGCAATCCTTCTAGTTTACCTTTAAGCTCTTTCACCTTCTTTTTCCATCTCTTATCTCATTTTTTCCATCTGCTCGATAGCCACCCTTACCTCCTCCGTCAACCCTCTGATCTCGCTAATCAGCACCCCGAGAGCCTTTTTTTCCGCTTGCCCCTTCCATTTTTAGGGGGGGGGGCGGTGACCTACGTGTTCGTACGCTTTTTTTGAAGGGAGTCGCTAGCGCGCTTTATACGGACTCTCTTTCCTGTCGCTTTTTCTCTCTAAGAAATCCTTCCCCTGACTTGTACTGGATGCTCTCACCCTTTCCTTGTCGCTCCCTTCGCTCCGATTCTTCCCTCCCCCTAAGGCGCTACGCGACACTGGGCGACGCACAGCTGGCCGACGTATCCTTCTGGAAATGTCATTCCCATCTAATTTACTACTAGCATTACCAGTACTCTCGCCGAACCAACTTCTGCTCTTTAGTCGGTAACTGTAACTTATCCATGCAAAGAAGTACGTCCCGCAGCCAACAAATGTCGCTTAAGGCTGCTGTCGCTTACCGCCTCAAAGTTTTCTTTCTTTGCACTATTCCACATCTCATAGACCCGACAGGCACTCTTTTCTCTCTCCTAATATCCCCCAGAAATACGAGAACCACCCTTGTCCACCATGAAGGCCCACACTCCTGACAACAAAATTATCCCGCTCACTTGCCAACCTACACTTCACTTTCCCTATTTAGCCAAATCCCACCATGTTACGATAATGAAAATTAATTTCTAACTCCCCAGTTCACTCCTCACAACCTTACTCACCTCCTCCACTTCCAACCTTATACTCCACTCACGTCTTCCATACACAATTTTCCTCGGTTTTTAAATATTTTAATTATTAAATAAAATCAAAGGCCAAATGGAGGGAAATCGATCCTACATCCACCTATATTTTCATTACTTTTAACAGTAACATAATTGAGATTGAATTTTACGAGATTTTATCTAAAAAGTGATTACAACTGCTATCATGTGTACCATAATTTCGTTATTTATTGAAGATAAAAATATTTTCTTAAACTTATTTTCTATTGGTAGAACAATCAGTTTTTTCATTGGAGATTCATGTTTTTATATAAAATGTTTTTATTTTGTTTTAAACGATATCCGTTTCTGCTAAAAATGTATAATTTTACTTTTAATTCAATTTAGTTTTCGAAAGTTCATTTCTCTCATTTCAATGTTGTACTATTATATTTTTGATTCATACTTTATCTCCTTTGACTGAGTTATTAATTGTTAGTTTTTTAATCATTTTAATTTGCAAATAGCTAATTACGAATATTTTTCTTTGTAATACATGTTTGACTTAATTGTAATTGAGAAGCAATAATATTAAACATTTATAAGCCTATAAGTGTCATATATATTTTATGAAAGTAAAAATATGCGATACTGAATATATATTAAAACTTCAAACATTTCTAGTTGTTAGTGGCAGATTAAAAATATTTTTAAAAAATTTTCGATTTACAAAATCTAATGTGCCCATCTTTAATAAAATAATAGATGTGGGAATTATTGTAAATTATTAAGAAACTCTTCAAATCGAAACATTTCTAACATGTCAATTGAAAATGTAAGTCTTCAAATATACGCAATTTTTTTTTTAATTTGAAAAACATAAGAACTTGAAATTTAACATTATTTCTCTGTCAGTGAAAAGCTAAACGATTTGCAAAGTAAAACATAAAAATCTTATTATTTTTTATGGTTATTTCAACATTAACTAGTTTTCAATTGTAAGTTAGTAAATTAATTAACATATAAGATTCTATAAAATTGCCCAATTTTTCGCCACGACCGGACAGCAGGCCTCACAAATTATTTCATGTTTAAATTTTATAGAAATTAAAATTTATATAGGATTTTCAACAAGTAGAGAAAATAATTTTTTTACGTTTGTAAATTATTTAAATTAGTCAAATAGTACGTGTCTATTAAAGCATACAGCTTATCTAAAAAAAGCAAAGGAAATATGTTATCCCATCAAATTTTCAACAGATTTTGATATTTCTTTTAGCAATTTATTTTATAGGAATACTTGAAAATTCTATAACAAATTTTAATTTTTAAAATATCTCTTTTCAATATACTTCTTCTTTTCATTCCTAAAATTACTTGATTCTTCAGAAAAATAGAGAAAAATAAAATATAAAAAAAATTGTTTAAACTGTTTGAATTATTTTAAATTTATGCGAGTATTCTTAGATAACAAAGGGCCATACAACAGATACTTCAAGAGATTTCCAGAGTTAAAAAATGTACAATATATTTCTAAAGATCAAAAGTTTATATGTAAAAATAAAATACACACGAGTATATAACAACAAACTTCTTCTTGGACTACAGCTGTATAATTCGGAAGATGGACTACAGTTGTTTAATTCGTCCCTTTATTCTTGTGAAAAAGAGAAGATTCAATTATATAATAATATAAATAATATAAAATCTGATGAACTTTATACTATAATGCACACAATTATTTTTTTAATCCGCTCTATTTTAGATTCCTGGACTGTCATTATACTCTAGAGAAACTTTTTAAAATTTTGTTAACCTTTAGATTACTTCTTCGAGAAGATCGCATAGTTAATCAAATACTTGTACATATGATTTACTTGAACTTTTTTCTGCCACTCTATTTTTAAATATTATTTTATTTTATTTTGCATCTTATAAATAGTCTTCCATTGTTTCTTTAAAGGGGCTGAAATATTTTGAGACTGTTTCCTCTGTCAAAGATTCTTCTAATAAGCGCCTAAATTTCGAGGAAATAAATTTGTGCGTGCATTGGAGCGAAGGAAGCAATAAGATAACTAATTTATTGTAGTAATTTTGTACTTATTTAACAAATTTTAATATGAAGTAAAACGAACATCACATTTTAATTTTTATATTTTAAACCTCGACAAGTAGATCTAATTATTATTTCGACTAACAAAATCTCGTAAATATTTAACATCAGGAAATTCAAAAAATTATATTTTTAAAATTAGAGCGAATTTCTTAATCTCAAAAATCATTATTTCTACACTCATCGTAAATAATATTAATAGAAAAACATGTTTTCCATTTACAAAATAAATGCTCTTCTAAATCGTCACGTCCGCCTTGGTAGTACACCAAAATATGAAGTTTAAGAAAAAAATAAATTTTCAATGAAATAGTTAAACTTTCAGTCCTCTTTTCAAGGGCAAAATATTAAATTTGAACAAATCGTAATTTTTCTACGAAACAATCAAATTTACCATAAAATTGTTGAATTTCCCACCAGAAGTATGACTTATCAACAAAATTGTTATATTTAAAATCAAAATGTTTCATTTTTATTGAAGAAGAAAAAGCAGACGAATTTAAAAAGAAAAAAGAACTTTCAAAAAAGAGTAAAATTTTCAACGGAACAGTTGCAATTTTATTCAAGAAAGATGAAATTTCTTCTCAAAACAAATAAATTTAGAGAAAACCGCAGTTGCATTTTTGTTCAAGAAAAATGAAAATTCTACTAAAGCAGGTAAATTTTTAAATCAAAAAGACAGATATTCAAAAAAACGAGTCGAATTTGCGAAAAAAAATTAATTTTCATTTTAAAAAATTTCAATTGACTTTTTAACCTGAAAATACGAATTTTGAACAAAAAGTAAATTTTATAGAAGATAGTTGAATTTTCCACAAAACAGTTGCCGTAACATCCCAGTGGGCACATAATTATGAAAGTCCCAAGAACGTCTTTGGGACGTTCCTAGTACGTCTTATGTCAGTCCAATTACCGTCTCTAAGACGTCCAACGTCCTAAAGATGACCTAAAGACGTCTTAAAGACATGGACATTCTCGGGACGACTTTCGTACTGACATTAGACGTTTTAAGAGCATCCCTAGGTCGTCCAAAAGACATGTTGTAAAAGACGTCTTAGGGATGTCCCAAAGACGTGTCCAGGACGTCTTTAATTTTTTTGCCCACTGGAATATCATAAGAAAATTTCTTCACCCCCCTTCTCCTTCTAGAGCTGTTGCATAATTTAGGTGCGGTCCCTCGAATGAATTTGACATTCAAAATCATGAAGACAGCCATGGTCATATCCCTTTATTAAAAATGGTTCAAAGCTGATGCATGCACTCCTTCATTTCGCACTCCTATGTATATATGGTTTCCATCTGGAAAATGGCCTAGTACTCGTTGTCCGTTTACTTCGCGAGTACTTCTATGGTTATGTTGATTTACATCGTACACGACAAATTGGTCAGCACTTTGTAGCCCACCTGCTATTCTTAACCAGACAGAGTGTGGTGTATGAAGACCAGGAACATGTTGATGAAATGGTTCTGTTTCAGAGAGATCAGACATATAATGATGGCCTTCTGCCGTTCGTATAAAATACTCACAGCCGGTACTCGCCCCGTTATTTGTCATGAACGGAGGTACTTCTGTATCAGAGTAGCTTCTGATAATTCCTGCATAGAAAGAGCCATCCCGCATTTTTACGCGAATAGTGTTAGCACTAGCAATGGGAGGATTCGCTACTGAAACTGATCCACCTGCAACTAATTTAAAAAAAAAAAACAAAAAAAAACAATAATTTAGAAGGGTTTTGTGCAGTATTAACTTGAACATTTTGAAAATTTGAGCAATTCAACGTCCAAGAAGAATATCGTATGTCCTCGCAAAATGAAAAATCTCTTTTCCAAACTATGGGAGACCAGCGAGGGTAGGTACAGATTTTTTTTCATTTAAATGAAAATTCTGGTTTTGTTCCTTTACTTTTTTTGAAGAACTACGTTATAACTAAACTCACAAATTTGCAGAGAATTGGCTTCATATAATTGTATGAAATGTATTTTGTAGTTGGTTGTATACTTGAAACAATAAATAAAATAAAATGCTGAGTAGGCTCAAATGAGACTGGAAGGACAAAAATAAAAATAAAAGTGCACGTAAGGGAGCTAGATATTTTACGGGTGTCCGAAAGAATTGAAAAGAGATGCGAAAAAAGAATGAGAGGTACACTCGCACTTCGAACATACAAGAGGTCCAGGAATCGTGATCTCCAAACACACGGCCATGAGAGGGGCTCCCACTCCTGCTAAGCATAGGCTTCTGGAGTAATGTGTGAGAACGCACCAGGTCAACTTCGCGCACGCGTGTGCGTGCAATTCGACATCGATGATTGTTTGAACGTTAACATAAATAACAGACTCGCTCTAGATATCCTTCAGGTAGAGTTGAGACCACGAAGGAACAGTAAGGAGTAATATCCCTGTACGTGGGGAGTGGAACCACAAACTTTTAAGAATTCTTTAATGCTTGCCACGAATGGATAACCAAGGCCAGTTCCGCGGACATGCGAATTAGAAGTTGCCATGACAACACCCGTTCGAAGTTTTAAACTCGTGTTTTGAACACGAAGGAGTGGAGAGTGGGTAGACACGTCACAGTGCAAGCAGCACTGCGTATGCGCGCGCAACTGGCCCTGGGTATCCATTCGTGTGGAAACATTAACGAATTCTTGGATGTTCGTGGTTCCACCTCTCCATCCCAAACACACATGTTGATACTAGTCCTTACTATTTCTTCGCAGTAGAGAAATAGACTCACAATGATTCACACAGACTTGTAACTGCGCATCGTGATTAATACGGAACCAGAGGTCCTCATTAAGGGCGCACAGGTTTGACACGCTCAATGCGTCCATTGAAATATATAAAACTGATATACGACTATAGAGAAAACTGGAAAGTTTACTTGCTTTTGCATGATAATATACCGGTAAATCGTGTTTACTAGTGCTTAGCAATAAGAAAAAATGTCCAGAACAAAACTTATTTAACCAAAAGATAGGAATTTTCAGATACCAAAGGCTTTCAAACAAAAAATCGAATAGTGAGATTTTCAGCTAAATGAATTAAAATTTAAACAGAAAAAATGTTTAAACAAATTAAATAAGTGTTTAGGCAAACAACTAAACTTTCAAATAAACTGGTGAAACTTCAACAAAAATTTACTTTTAATCACATAGGTGAGTTTTCAACCAAGAACAACATTTTTTTACCAAACAATACGATGTTTCAACAAAACAAATTTTCAATAAAAATTATAGATCCTTACGCCAAACACTGAATTTTCAACTAAAAAGGTGAATTTGTAACCGAAAGATGAATTTTCAGCTAAGAAGATTAATTTTTTAACAAAAATGGACACATTTTCGATTAAAAAGGTGAATTTTAAAAAATGAACATTAATTTTGCTACAAAAAAATTAATTTTCGACAAAATAGATTAGTTTTCAATCAAATATTTAAATTTTAATTAAAAATTAAATAATAAAATATATAATAATAAAATTAATTTTATTAAAGAATGAATTTTGCAGGAAAGAGATGAATTTTCAACCAAAGAAATAAATTTCTATTCAAGATTAAATGTTTCACAAAAACGACGCATTTTCCACTGAATATTTATATGAATATTCAACAAAATAGTTGAATTTTTTAAATTTCGATTTGAAGACGAGATTCTTAGAATTTCAGTTAAAAAGACGTTTTAATTAAAAAAAATGAATTTTTAGCCAAATAAATAAATTTCCTATCAAAGAAATACACTTCTAATTAAAATGATGAATCTTTTCACCCAAGAAAATAAATTTTTAACTACGGGCGTAAATCTTTTACCAAAAATTCAGCCCTGGACAAAATATTTCAATTTTTAACCAAATAATTGAATTTTCAACTACAGAAGATCACTTTTCAACGTAACTTCGAATGATTAAATTTGCAATTTGAAAAGATAATTTTTAATCAAACGAAGAAGAACAAAACATTTCAACGAACATTTCAAAAAACTCTAATTTGAAGAAAGTAAAAGAATAATAAAGAGAGATATTTCGGATTTCAATTTTGCACAACACTATGAATTTTGGCCGACATTTCGTGAAAATTTATTGAAAAAATTATTCTTTACCCCAAAAAACCAATTCGTAACAAAACAGTTCAATTTTCACTGAAAACAATGATTAATATTCTACTAAGAAAGACTAATTTTAATCAAAATACCTGAATTTTCAACTAACAAATCTAACTTTGAAATACACAGTGCAAAAGTTTTTTGTTCTAAATATTTCTATTTTCATATATTTCATAACGTTTAAATATGTTTATATTTGATGTGATCTTCTTCCTCATTTTATTCTAGAGAATTGTAGATTTATTGTAAAATTTAGTTTAGAATCGCGCGCTTTTGATCACTCCTGGTTCCGGTTTAATCGTAGCCAATCAAAACAGTGGGAACAATATTTTTGATACTTGAAGAGTTCGCGGTAGAATTTCAAATATTCTACAATAATGAAAAAAGCCGCACAAAAATGCCAGAGGAATTTCAAAAATAAAAAAATTATATTATATTAATAATAAATTACTAAAGTATTTTAATAGATCAATTAATTATTTTATGCAAGAAAAAGAAATTCCAACTAGCATGTTAATCAATTTACATTTTAATTATTGAAGATCGAAAATTTATTCCATTTAATGAACAAGTACGAATTGTGTTGAAAACAACTAACAATAATCTTGTGAAAAAAATCTCAGTATCTAAATTACCAAAAGTCAATAATCACAATTAATCACAATGCAGCAAACAAATTTTGAATACAAAACAGCGCGGACAGGCGCGCGTCTTTCGAAAGGGTGGGGGTATGGAGAAGAAAATTCCAGAAGCTCCTACGGAGTTGGGACGCTCGTGACTGTGGAACGCTAGGTCCGTCCACTTAGCGCCACCACTAAGGCCAATTGAAAAATGGAATACGGCATATTTTTTTGCTTTTTTTCTCGCTAATTTTGTGATAAGAAAATTTTTTTTGCTCTATAAACTACTGAGAAAAGGGTGGCGGTACTAGCATGACGTGCGCCACCTATAAAAACTCAATAAAAATTATCATAATAAGATAAACGGTTTTGGAAGATTTTTTCTTTCCGATGACATATAATACGTTTCACAAAAAACTACCCCTAAGTCGTACACACCTATCCCCTCGTGATCAAAAACGTTTGAAGAGTGTAAAAAGAAACCTGAAACAAAGTAAGAATGTTACAGAACTTTAAATTAATTACTTAGTAATTAATGCTTGATCGCTCTTATAATTTTCACCAAAAACTGACCTTCCACGTCAATGTTATAGCGGAACTTACATATACTTATATTAAACTGCATAAAAAATAATGGTATTCAGAAAACACTGATTTGTATTGTATTTTTTGTATGAATCAAGCAAATACTTTTATGATTCCAAATAAATATATTTTAAACAAATACATTGTTTAATAAAAGCCATTTTTTTTTAATCAAACAAGTAGTACTAAACGAATTATTTGTTTCAATCAACAAAGCAAATAGTTTCAATTTCTTATAATTAAATAAACCTTTTTTTAAATGTGGCAACAAATTTATTAGATTCAATTATTTTAATTCAAAAAAATTTTGTTGTTCGATTCAAACATACATTTTTCTGAGTGTATAAAAAGGATCAAGTAATTGATTTGGAGTTATAAATCAGCTTTACATCATTTTAGGTCATTTAACTACTTTTAAAAAAATTTTGATCATGAAGGTTAGGTATGTATGAATAAGGGGTAGTTGTTAAGACACGTATTATATGTGTCCCCGAAGAGAAAAAAGAAGGAGCAAAAAATATCCATTAACAGTGTTTCCAGAATTTTATAACTGTTTATACTTTTATCATAAGTATGTATGTTTCGCTGCATACATTCAAGTGAAGGGGTAGTTTAACGGAATATTTATCATAAGACAGCAATTTTTAAGTGCACAATAATGAATTTAGAGTTCTAAATCATCTTTACATTGTTCAATGTGATTTTTCCACATTTATAAGTGTTTGCTTAATATTAATTTTTTATACGTTTAATATATGTAAGTATATATAAGTTCCGCTACATACATTTACGTGGAATGCTAGTTTTCATGAAAAACTATGAGAGGGATAAATTTGGAGTATCAAGTAATTAATTCAAAGTTGTGAAACATCTTTACGTTCTTTAAGGTTTCTTTTTACACTTTCAGAACGTTTTTGATCACGAGGGTAAGGTGTGTACGACTTCGAGGTATTTTTTTGTGAAACGTATTAGATGTCATCAAAGAGCAAAAGAAAAGCAAAAAATGTTTCTGAATTTTTCTTAACATAAAATCAGCAAAATAAAAGAAAAACAAGTATGGCGTATTCCAATTTTCAATTTGCCTGGTTGGCGGCGCTAAGTCAGTGGTCGACAAACTACTGCCGCGCGGCAGCCTTAACTGACACAGCGCGCCGTAGCAGTAGAGGCGGGTCGAGTCAAAATCTCGTGGCAGTACCTGCTGCCACCAAGAAGGCATAATCCGCCATGAACGCTTCCATTATTAAGCAGTTCGAGTAACGGGGATTAAGGTTCAAAACAAAAAATTCGCAAATTAAAAATTAGCTTCCTGATACTTTGAAATTCAAAATCTCTGAATTATAGCAATCAAAAGGAATTTTAAAAAAGTCGTAAAATACAAAAAATCAACATATTATATCACTTTTAGTTGAAAATTGATTTTTAATTATATTTCATCAAACCATTGAGTTTTAACTTTCCAAATAGAAGTTTGGGTGTATTTAATCCCAAAAAGTAATAGATTTCGAATTCCAGACTCATAAATTGCTAATATAAAAATTTAAAACAAAATTCGTTTGTAAATTTTTATTCGCATTGAGTATCCCGTCTAACCATGAACACCTGTCGAGAAAAGGCAACCCATCTAGGAAAAAACGAGGTATTGACGAACAAAGCGCGGCAGGCGAAAAAAATTTTCTTGGTTCAAACCTGCCCTTACCTGAAAAGTAGGCAAAAAGTTTGCCGACCACTGTCCAAATTGGACGGACCTATAGGGCAGTATAGGGCGGAAAATTCCACACGTTCCTGTCAAGTTGGGAAGCTCTAATCTGTGGACCGCTTGTAACAGTAAGCATCGTACGTTCGGGGTGACGAGTGTAATGGAGATTTAAAAAACGGACTCAAACTACATTTAGTAGCAGATAATGAATCAAATCGCAGTAAATCCCGGAGATATTCTTTGTCAGAAGTTTGATCAAAGAGGCGCAAACAATTGAAAACTACAATCATCCGAAGGCAGATGATTTTTATCTCGAAGCGGATAAAAATACAGTATCGTCGGATGATTGAAGAGTCAGCGGTCGAAACCTGGTAACTGATATTTCAGTAATTTTACGCAACGAAGGAAGATCGCTCCTATTTTCGCAATTTTGAATATTTTTTTAAACTGTAAAATGTTGTCTGTTTATGTACTGGAGTAAAATAATGCACGTTAGTTTTATGAAATTTATATTACATGAGCAGTGATCCACTGCGGCTTTTCTATAGTTCTACCCGCATTTTTCAGCCTTGTTTTCTAAGCTGAGGGCAAGTTCTTTATCTCAAAATGTTTGGAATTGCATTTCGAAAATAAATGTGTTCCCAAAAATTTAAAATAGTTGTTTGCAAAAATTTCCTGACTGTTAGTAATCGAGACGCGACGCTGACTTTCGTCTGTATGAACTGAGCCTTTATGAGAATAAGCACAGATTTCCCATAAGACGCTATAAGCAATTAACAGGTTTAGACCGCAGACCTATGTTCTAGAGAAAAAAACGCGATTTTCGATAATCCATTTAAAAAAAAACGAAAAATAAGTTTACTGTTTCGCTTTCGGGATGTTAATTACATATAAAAAATGTTCCAGAAAATATTAAAAAATCAGTTCCGAAAAAAATGTCAGTTGGCCTGTTTGGAATGCGGACCCTTTAACTGTAGTTGTCAATTGTTCAATGTTTTTTCTGTTTAAATTGAAGCCTAGGTTGAGAGAGCGTATGTACTTTAGAATATACTACTACAATAAAGAACAGGGAAGCGTAAGCAGTAATCTACTTTTGTGGAGGAAACTTTATCTATGCCAAGGCCTAAAGTGAATTGAATTGGTAATTTTTAAGTTTGTGCAGTTTCCACTTTTAAATTGCACAATGCAAAGCATATTTGTTATTTGATAGAATATTAAATAAATTCTTGTATTAAGATAAATTCCGTAAGATTAATTGGTCAAGTATGGCCTTAAGGAAAATGCAAGTCAACAGTTGATAAATATAAATATAAATTGAAGACTCGTCAGATATGACGTTGGACAAAAAAGCATAAATGTTGAAGATAGATACTGTAGAAAACAAAAATTCTACATACATGTTTGATATCTATCATAAATAATAATTCTATTATTATTTTAAACTTACGTTCAAAATGCAGCAGCGTCAATAACGCAAAAAATATAATTTCAATACCCGTGAAGAATTCAGAACTATTAAACATTACAATTAGTCTTCCAGATTGCATTGTAGAGGAAGCAAACACTAAAATAAACATCATTCTGTTTTCTTTCATGTCGATTTTTTTTAACGAACCGCACAAAAAAAATTTCAACTAGGAAACTCCTTGAATAGAAGCCTCTTTTTGTTGATCTAATATTATCTTGCACAAGGTTTTTACCTTTTACATGACTTGTGAATCATATGCATTTCTTAAAAAGAATTTCATGAAATACTATAATAATTAATAGTCATGGTTCGAGAAATATCTTGAATTTAAAAAATCTTTCATTTAAAATTATGCAATCTGCCAGAGTTTGATTCCAAACATTGATGGTTAGTAGAGAGGAGTGGAAATGATCAAACTAGTCGAACAGTTTGAGATGAGACCATATTGCTTCGAAAATTATTACGAATTTTTGCTATATACATATTTTGCTGCTGAATAATAATGAAAAATTATAAATGAAAAAAAAAATTTGCTCAATTCAGAATTTTCTTAAAATGGCCCAACAACATGCTTTTTTTGGATTGTGTCCTATGCAGACATTTTGAAAAAAGTTGAATCCATCGAACCTGCCATTTCTTTAGCTTTAATCAAAAAAAAGTGTTGTTATTTTGCTTTAAACCAAAATTTACTAATGTTTCAGGAGTTCAAATACTGTCAGTTTTACTTTTTTTGACCGATTTTTAAGCCTTGCTAAAAATAAGCCTTTAGATTCAAAAAATAATGGTGTTGTTTTATCTCTTTATCAGAGCAGGAGAAAACCTGCATACCCATTTCTTCAATTAAAAATTTGCCCCCCCCCACCCAATAAGTCCGAAAAATTCTTCCCTGAGCTTTTTACTAACTGTTCGCTAAAAAAAATAGGATAACATGAAAATTTTTCCTACAAAAATATTTTCTGCCATAGTAACATCATCATTTTTCGCGGCTGTAAGCCTACTTTTCGCAATATTTGAATAGTTGAACGCTTGAAACATCAGTAAAAATTTGGCTCTAACTTTTCTACAATAAAAGATGAATTTTCACGACCCTGAATTTAGCTTTGCATATAGATTTACAAATTGTGGAATTTATTCAAACAAAAGTAATTATCCGTTAAAAAAAATAAAAATATATCTGAATTCAGCACAGCCATACCTCTAGGTGATTTTTGAACTATGCAAAAATAATTATTTTCAAAACATTTATTGTTATAAATAAATGGGGATGCATTATAAACAAGCGTATGAGCTGAAAAATATTTTCAAGCACATTACTACAACCTTCAATAAAATACCCCTAGGTTTATGAAAAAGAATAAATCAAAAGCCTAACTTTTCTATGTAATACATATTTAATGAATGTTACAAAATATTAGTATAAAATAACAGAAGACACCAGGGGATGAGTTCTTTATCTGAAACTGTAATTAATCTTTTATAATAGAATTTCAACGAATTTTATGTTTTGGCAGAAAATGAAATTGAACTGTTTTATTCCAAATGAGCTTTTTTTATTGAAAATTAATTTGCTCCTAATATTGATGAATAGCATTTATTACAATTTTGTCACTCACGTTGAAGATAATCATATTTTTTAAATAATGAACTTTGCATTTTTACACCATAATTTTTATAAATCAATTTAGTAAAATTTTTGAACGCTAATTATAATAATCAATGACCTTATAGGTAGATAAACACATGTTACAAGCTTGTTGCCACTTGGTAAATTCTTCTCTGAAAATCTTGGTTAAGTCCCCCCCATATTAGTTCATGCGTTCAATGTCACAACATTTGTAGTAATAACTGTTTCATTATTCCGATTCATACGAAATCATTACACTACTTTTTAATGAATAACGCGATATATGATTACTGTACGAATTTTGATTACAAGAGTAGATAAATCCTTACAAAGTTGGAAAAAAATTAAATTATTGAACGCAAATTTCTGCCAATTGTTGAATATCGTGCTTAAATAAGTCTCCCACTTTCCCCTGGACTTTTCACATTAAAGTTGATGAAAAACATAAATATTTTGTTTAAAAATAAACTAATGATTATTATATTTTAAACTACATTAAAATTAATTAAATTTTGTATTAAAAATAATCGAATCACTCATAGAAAATTAATCTTTATGATTGAAAATGCTTTTCATAATTTTTACAATGCATCTCTTGGCAGCATCTGCATTCGTTGAAATATCAAATATTATATTTTCTTTCAAAAATCCACATTTGCAGGTTAAAAATTCAAATACTTTGTCGAACATTTACCTATTGGATCGAAAATTCAACTCTGGTTAAAAATTTAAATATTTTGTTGAAAATCTTTTCTTTTTGCTTTATATCCACCACTATGTTTCCATTAACAATTCTTTTTTTTAATGCAACCCTTTTTGGTGAAAGATTAATATTTTTGGTTTGAAAATATGGCCATTCAGTTTAAAGTTTATATTTTTAGGTTTACAATTAAACTATTTAGATAAAAATTAAACTACTGGGTTGTAAATGCAAATCTTTCATTAAAAAGCTAAATTTTTAACAAAAACGTCTATACAGAAAATGAAAAAGTTTAATTTTCAATTTAAAAAAATTAACGAATTTACAACCAAATAGTTACTTTTTCATCCAAAAACATAACATTTTAAAAAAATAGTCAAGCTTTTAAATAATTAGATAAATTTTCAACCAAAAACTGAAAAATATGATTATTTTGAAAAAACAACAGCTGAGTTGAACCAAAAAATGCATTTCAAGAAAATTTTTTTAGTCTTAAGCCAGAGATAAATTTTTAACTAAAATAATGAATCCATAACGAAGAAAATTAATTTGTAAAAGTTTGTTCACCCTTAAAACAATTAGAGAAGGGATCAACAAAGAAGATTAATTTCAAACCAAAGAAAGAAAGAATTTTCAACAAAAGAATTAAATTTTCAACTAAAATGATGAATCTTCAACTGAAAAAAGATCCATTTTTACTCAATTAGTTTAAAATTTAACCAAGTAGTCGAATGCAAACAAAAAAGACAAATTTTAAACAAAATAGTTGATTCCTCAACAAAGAAGCGTTAGCAAAAGATAATTCACAACTACCAAATTACAATTGTAGATGTATATATGCATATATGCATATATTATCGAGCGCAAAGCTGTAGAAAGAAAAAAGAAAAATGTCTACAAAATTGTTGAGTTTTCATCCAAAAAGGCAAGCTTTCAAAAAATTAGTTAATTTTCAACTAAAAGGGATACATTTTTATTGTGTTCATTTTCAGTAAGAAAATCAAGTTTCTAGTTAAAAATTAGTCTTTCGAACGTAGAATCTTTTTTTATGACGAAAAAATAGTTATCTTAAAGTTTAATCTAAAAACAACATAATTCCCTTCCTGATCGATTCAGCGACTTGAAGTGTAGAATCTGCCTAATGTTAAATGAATTCGATCTCCTTTGAAATAATTTTTATAACACTGTTTTTTTTTATTTGAAAAATAATTTTCTTTTAACAGATAATACATCTATGACATTTCTGGTTTAAAAATGTTTGAATTTTGTTAAAAATACGTATTTTTCATTATAAAATTAATCGTCCTATTTGAACATTCTTCTTGTTGATTTAGGATTCTACAATTTTTCTGACCATTCTTTTTTTTTTTAATTAATTTATTAAAGTGAAAATTTAACTTTCCATTTCTGGTTAAAAATGTATTGATATTTTTCATTGCAATCTGTTTTGGTAGAGAACTCAGCTTTTTTTTAATTGCACTTCTTTAAGTTGAAAATTATTTTTTTAACTAAAAACTGCACTATACCATTTTTTGTGGAATTTTAAGTTCATAATTGAAGCTTCATATGTTTCGGTTTAAAATGAACCTTTTTGATTGAAAATGCAATTATTTTCTTCAAAATTCTATTTTTTTTTAAATTAATTTCTATAATGATAAAATCTAATCATATTACTTTTGGTTAAAAAATGATATTTTTTAGATGAAAATCATATGCTTGTTTGAAATTTTTTAGATTTTTTAGAAAATTCGTAACTTTTCATAAAAAAGTAATATTCTTCGTCGAGAATTAATATTTTTCATTGAGGATTTAGTTATTTCAAAAAATTCCTTTCCAGTTTGTCAAAAACCAATTTCTTTAAAAGAAATTTCGGTTCTACTATTTTTGGTTGAAAATTTATATTTTAAATTGAACACTGGCCTTTTTTACTTAATAATTAATTTTTTTTAATGTTTCTGTTTTCATAGAAAATTAATCCTTTTGGTTTAAAATCAACCTTTTGCCGTCAAAGATTGAACTATTTAGAAACAAATTTATCTGTTTTGACACAGTATTTAGAAATTCAGAATTTTGTTAAAAATTCGTTATTTTTGCTAGAAAAATGAACTTCTTAATTGAAATATTACCTATTCTCGAGGATTTTTTATTATGTGAAAAATTCCTTTTTTGGTGAAAAATTAATTTATTTAAGAGAACAGTCGATTATACCATTTTTAATAGGAAAATGATATTTGAAAAAAAAAAATTTTTTTTGTTAAAAGTATAATTTTTTAAGCGGTCTTTTTAAACAGGGAAATTAATCTTCGTGGTTGAAAATTCATCTTCTTCATTGAGGGTTCAATTACTTTTTTGACAATTCCTTCATAGTTAGTCAAAAATTAACTTATGTAAAATAAAATTGGATTATATCATTTTTGGTAGAGAATTGATATTTCAAATTAAACATTGATCTTTTTTAGTTGAAAATTCAACAATTTGTTTCAAAATGCACATATTTCGATGAAAATTTGTGTTTTTGGAAATTTGACTTCACAGTTTTTCAACGGATCTCCACGTTTCGAAACCCCCTGAATCCGAAAATCAGTTTTTTACGTTAGCGTATGTCTGTCTATCCGTCCGGCCATCCGTCCGTAAACACGATAACTCTAGAAAAAATGAACGGATCAAATCCATCTTTGGCACACTCTTTTAAGGTCCTAAAATAAAGGACGAGTTCGTTCACCAGCCATTTATGATAGAAATTCAAAAAGTGAGCGCATTAAAAAAAATTTTGAGGTCACTTTTTTCTGAATTGAAAAATTCTATGTACGGATATTTATAGTATTGAAATAGACAAATAATTTATCCTTATGACTTTTTTAAATAAAAAAATTCCTCGAGTTTTAGCATTTTTAACATTTTTTAAATGGACGAAAATCAAAATATTAAGCCAAAAAACGCACAATATGAAAAAAGAAGAAAAACATTTCTTTTTGAAAGCCCTAAAAGATTATCACAACGAATTTTTGGGTTTGCTCTGAACATCGAAAATTCAAATTTTGGATTGCACAAAAAATAATGAAAAATAAAAAATTCCATTTTATGGACAAACGATGTAGGATACGAAAAAAGATGAACTAACAAAAATTGTTATGCGAAAAAAGATCTACAATTTCGTTACGAATCATTTCTTGATAGGATGCGTACTTTTTATTTTATTCGTGAAAAATAACATTGAAAATAAAAAAATAAAATAAAAATTGTGTGGAAAAACGACGAAAGTTACGAGAGAAAAAAAGAATGTGTACTTCAAAGAATCTTAATCTATACTCAGGTGAACAATTCAGAATATGAAGATGCCCATGAATACTGGCATATGAAAGAGATCTTTTTGATAAAGTTTTATTAAACCATTCGAAATGTAAAGAATAAATATCCGAGCGTGTGCGCGAGGTGTAATAATGTCCAGGAGCGAGATTCATCCGTTAATGAATTTCAACTAATTTATTGAAAATTTAATTGTTTGTTGTTAAATATTAATTCTTTCACCTAAAAAGGAATATTTCTGTTTCTGGTTCTATATATTTATATTTCTAATTAAAAATTTATCTTTTTTAGTTGAAAATTCCAATATTTATTTGAAAATTGATCTTTTTGATTGAGGATTTTACTATTTTATTAAAAATTTAAGTGCACTATTTTAGGATGAAAAATTATATTTATAATTGAAAATTATTTTCTTCAGTTAAATATTCGTCTGTTTGGTAGGAAATTAATTTTCTTTGTTAAAATCTTATTTTGTTTCTTGAGCATTCAACTATTTTCTTGATTTTTTTTTGGTTATTAAAAATTAATGTCTTTGAGGAAAATTTGCATTAAATCATTGTTGGTTCAAAACTAATCGTTTTTTGTAGAGAATTAATTTTATGGGCAAAAAATTAATCTGTTTTTTATTATTTTTAACATAGATGTACAAATTCGAGTTCTTATTGTCTTATATGGGAAAAAACATCTAGCATTATTAACTATAAAAAAAATTTCTTGCTGAGAGATTCTGCTAAATAATGTATAAAACCTGCTTGATTTCAAGTGAATTCTATATTATTCTAAATACTTTTTATCACATTCTTCTAGGATTGAAAATTAATTTAGTTGAAAACAATTAACACCTGTATAAGGTTTCTTACAATTTATAACAATGATTTTTGTACAAATAGATTATTTGCAAAATAACAAAAAAGAAATAAAATAATAAAAAATTTAATATAATTGCATATACGTCACTGAAAAAATAAATTGTAAACAATTTTTTCAAATGAAAATTGTTTCATTAAATAAAAAATTGATCACAAAACTTTTTTGATTACATTGATATTGTTTCCTCATCAATTGCGCTTCTTTAAAATAAAATAATGTTTTAAGAGTACTGCAAGATTTATCATTAGTTCCTAATAAAAAAAATTTTATTTCAAAAATAAATAATTTTCATTTTTTTTTAGTTCACAACTAAGATATTAATAAAAAAATAATGCTTCCAATTTTAAAACTGCGTACCCAAAAAATATTGTGTACTTTTCAAAGACTTAATAGAACTAACTGATGAAGGCCACCGTTGTGTGCCGAAATGTTTGAAACAACTTAATTAGTTTCAATTTACCTAACCTTAAAGCCAACAAAGTACATAAAAAATGTCTACAAAGTTCTGTTATTTATTTTTAAAAATTTCTTTAATAACCTTTTTGGTTGACAATTAATTTTTTTTGTTAAAACTTCTACTGTTTGGTGTCAAATTCTTCTATTTTAGTTAAAATTTTTAATAATCTGTAGACATTTTTTTTTTATTCAATATTAACTTTTAAGAACGAAAAACTACATTATTCTATTTTTGTTTCAAATTTGATATTTTTTATTTTTGATCTTTTTTAGTTTAAAATTTTTAAACATTTATATATTTTGTTGAAAATTTGTGTTTTTTGTTTGAAATATAAAACTACTTCCTTGAAAATTCATCGTTTTGATTGAGAATTCAACTATTTTTTTGTAAGTTCCTTTATAGTTAGTCAAAAATTAATTTATGTAAGATAAAATTGGATTATACCATTTTTGGTAGTGAATTGATATTTGAAGTTAAAGATTGTTCGTTTGTAGTTGAAAATTCAACCACTTGTTTGAAAGTGCACATATGTCGACAAAAATTCGTTATTTTGATAAGACAGTCTTCTTGTTTGAAAATTCATCTTTGTGATAAAGAAGAGAACTATGAAGTTGCAGATTCCGTTGCGTTTTATTTTGTTAAAAATTAAATTATTTAAATGAAAATTTAACTATCCAACTTTTGGCGGAACACTGAAATTTGTAATTAAAAGCTGATATTTTTGGGTTGAAGATTCAATTATTTGTTTCAAACATCGTCTTTTTTTATATAAAATTAATCTTCTTGGTTGATAAATACATCTGTTTGCTTGAAAGTTGAACTGTGTATCATCAAATGCATCTATTTTAGTAAAATTTCAAATAATTTGTTGATATTCAATTGTTTTTTGTTAAATATTAACTCTTTCAACTAAAAAGGACTTATCCTATTTCTGGTTTTATATATTTATATTTTCAATTAAAAATTTATCTTTTTTAGTTGCAAACTCTACTATTTGTTTGAAAACTGATCTTTTTGATTAGGGTTCAATTATTTTGTTAAAAATTGATTAAAAATTCAACTTCACAATTTCAGGATGAAAAATTATATTTTTTATTTAAAAATTAATTTTTTCTTTAGAAATTCGTCTTTTTGGTAGAAAACTATTTATCTTTGTTAAAATCTTATATTGTTTACTAAGGATTCAACTATTTTCTTGATTTTTGTTTGTTTGTTAAAAATTAAAAGGGAAATTTTAATTATATCATTGTTGGTGGAAAACTAATAGTTTTTTTGTAGAGAATTACTGTTATGGGTAAAAAATGAATCTTTTTTTTATTATTCTTAAGTTGATATGTCCAAATTTGATTTTTTTGTCTTTCTCCGGAAAAAAACGTTTCGCATAATTTACTATAAAACAATTTTAATCGTTGAGAGATTCTGCTAAACAATGTGTAGAACCTGCCTGATTTTGAGTGCATTCTATCTTATTTTAAATAATTTTTATAATATTGTTCTTGCCTTCAAAATTAATTTAGTTGGAAATTCTATTATTTGTTTAAACCAAATTTTTAAATGGATAATTAATCTTTGTGATTGAGATTCCATCTTTTTTTCAAAACTTTAACTATTTTTTGTCAAGTTCATCTGTCTTAATTAAAATTTGAAATAATCCGTAGAAAATGTCTTTTTTTATTGAATATTAACTTTTATAAACTAAAAACTGAATTATTCTACTTTTGTTTACAACTTGATATTTTTTATTGAAACTTGATCTTGTTGAGTTAAAAATGGAATTATTTGTTTGAAAATTCCCGTATTTTGTTTAAAAATTGTGTTTTTTGTTAGAAATATAAAACTTCTTCCTTGAAAATTCATCTTTTTGATTGAGAATTCACCTTTTTTATTGTAAGTTCCTTTTCAGTTGATCAAAAACTAATTTCTGGCCGACCATTGGGTGATAATAAAAATGCCCGTACATCCCTATAGTATTTATCTGTTGCTGAAGGTTTTCAAAATCGTGTTTTTCTAAAATAAATATTGAGTATTTGGCAAAATTGTCGGCAGATATGACGATCCGATACATTCATAAAGCTGAACATATTTCATTTAATCCCACATTTCTTAAACCATATATTATTTAAAAGCATATAAAATAGTGGAAGCCTATTTTATGCAGCTGCTTCGGGTTGAACGTTGAGTGCAAGGAGTTTTATGGTACTTTTCTGATACTGAGTAAAGTTAAAGTAGCATTAAAAACAATTTAACTGTTCGGTCTAGCTATAGTTCCCGATTTAAAAATTCATTTTCAAGGGATGTTTCGAGTCAGAGTGCAGGGGGTAAAAACAATGTTTAAATTGGAATTCTTCCATTTCGAAAAATTTATTTCCATTTTAAAACATTTCAGATTAGGTATCTAGTCGTCAGTAAGTGTGCATTGTTTTTCTCTCATTGTTTGAACAAATTATAAATATTATAAACAATATAATTATTTAAATAATACCTTTTTTTAATGATTCAAAAATCACCTAGAGATATGGATGAGAGTCCTTCAACGATACCTTTAGTTACTTTCTGGGACAATTAGTTCGTTCTAGCTATAGTTCCTAATTTTAAAAATCATTTTCAAGAGATTTTTCGAGTCAGAGTGGAGGGGGTAAAAACAATGTTTAAATTGGAATTTTTAAATTTCGAAAAATTTATTTCCATTCCAAAACATTGCAGATTAGGTATCTAGTTGTCAGTCAGTGTGCATTGCTTTTCACTGATTGTTTAAACAAATTATAAATATTGTAAACAATTTAATTGTTTAAATAATACCTTTTTTTAACGATTCAACAATCACCTAGAGATATGGATGAGAGACCTTTAACGATACCTTTAGTTTTTTTTTGGGACAATTAGTTCGTTCTAGCTATAGTTCCTAATTTAAAAAATCATTTTCAAGGGATTTTTTGAGTCAGAGTGGAGGGGGTAAAAACAATGTTTAAATTGGAATTTTTAAATTTCGAAAAATTTATTTCCATTCCAAAACATTGCAGATTAGGTATCTAGTTGTCAGTCAGTGTGCATTGCTCTTCACTGACTGTTTAAAAAAATTATAAATATTGTAAACAATTTAATTGTTTAAATAATACCTTTTTTTAACGATTCAAAAATCACCTAGAGATACGGATGAAAGGCCTTTAACGATACCTTTAGTTTTTTTCTGGGACAATTAGTTCATTCTAGCTATAGTTCCTAATTTTAACAATCATTTTCAAGGGATTTTTCGAGTCAGAGTGGAGGGGGTAAAAACAATGTTTAAATTGGAATTTTTAAATTTCGAAAAATTTATTTCCATTCCAAAACATTGCAGATTAGGTATCTAGTTGTCAGTCAGTGTGCATTGCTTTTCACTGATTGTTTAAACAAATTATAAATATTGTAAACAATTTAATTGTTTAAATAATACCTTTTTTTAACGATTCAACAATCACCTAGAGATATGGATGAGAGTCCTTCAACGATACCTTTAGTTACTTTCTGGGACAATTAGTTCGTTTTAGCTATAGTTCCTAATTTTAAAAATCATTTTCAAGGGATTCTTCGAGTCAGAGTGGAGGGGGTAAAAACAATGTTTAAATTTGAATTTTTAAATTTCGAAAAATTTATTTCCATTCTAAGACATTGCAGATTAGGTATCTAGTTGTCAGTGTGCATTGTTTTTCACTGATTCTTTAAACAAATTATAAATATTATAAACAATATAATTGTTAAAATAATCATTTTTTTATTTAAAAACCACCTAGAGATATGGATGAGAGCCCTTCAACGACACCTTAATTTTTTTCTGTGACAATTTGTTCTTTCTGGCTATATGTCTGAATATAGAAATTGATTTGGAAAGGCTTTTTCGGCATTCAGTGAAAGTGGAGGGGATATAAACAGTGTTTGATGGATGAAGTGTTGACTATGTTTGTTTCATTAAAGCTCAAAATAGTATTATTTTTATTTACTTTTGCGTTATCAGGTTTAATTTAACATTTTTGTACATTAAATAGGGAAAAACAAAAAAAATGTAAACATTGAATTTCTTTAAATAATTATTTTTGTTGGTTCATTCGAAAATCACCCCGTGGTATTTTATTGAAGTATGCAGCAATGTGCTTGAAAATATTTTTCAGCTTATTCGTTTGTTTATATTGCGTTCCCATTTGTTTAGAACAATAACATTGTTTAAAAATCATTATTTTTGCATAATTCGAAAATCACCTAGAGGTATGACTGAGTTGAATTCAGATATGTTTTTATTTTTTTAATGGATAATTACTTTTGTTTAAATAAATTTCCCAATTTTCAAATCTATATGTATAGCTAAATTCATAGTCGTGAATTTTCAATATAATTGAATTTCATAAAAAAAGATGACCCTGTCACTGTAGTTGAATTTTATCCAAAAACAGATCAACCTTTCAGCCAAGTGGATGATTTCTTTACAAGATTAATTCAAAATTACATTAAATACTACATTAAAGACGCATAAATATATAACCAATTAGTTTAATTTTCAACCGAAAGAAACATTTTCCCCAGAAAAAATGAAATCGCTAAATTTTTATTTAAAAAAATTAATTTTAACAGAAAAAGAGCATTTTCAATCAGTTGGGTTCAACTAAAAGAGACGATTTGCAACCAAATAGTTTAATATTTAAACAACAAGAAGAAATTATAGATTAATCGATGAAAAAGGACTTTGAGTCAATAAGTTAATTGTTTAATTTAAGTAATTAAATTTTCAGTTAAATAACAATTTTCATTATGAAAAAAACTACTATTAAAAAAAGCAGTCACATTTTCAAAGAAAGTTGTAAATAAAATAATGAATCTTTAACTAGAATATCTAAATTTTTCAGATAAATTGTCAAACAAAATTTGATAATTAAACTTAGAATTTATTTTAAATATGTTCGTTTACAAATTTTGTTTTAGTTTTAATTTGAAGTAAAAAAAAGTAGCTCAAGTAGCTCAAAGTACAAAAATGAAGTATAAATTATAAGGACATGGAATTCACTTGCCACATCAAATATAAAATCCCGGATAATTCCCGGATTTTTTTTCAAATCCGAGATTTCTTTAAATTCTCGCACAGTAGTCACCCTGGTTAATTTGAATATTATATCAAATTTGATATTAGCTGCAGTCTGGGTTTTCGTGAGTTTCATTGAAGTTGCTGATAATCTAATATGAAATTATATAAGAAGAATTAACGCCAAAAATAGTATGAAACCTATTATCATAAATTCTTAACTATGCTAATTTTCTGAAATTGAAATTCGAATTCATTTTTAATATAATTCAGAGTGACCTTGAAATTCGAAAGGTTTATAAATATTACGTGAGAACTTCAAAGTCTAGCTGTAGAAAGGAAAATTTTTTCGTATTAATGAATAAATGTATCGAAAGTAAACAAAAAATGTCCTTTAAAATATATCATAAATAATTGAGTTCATGCAAGTGTGACGTAATGGTTCTGTTAATATAATTTAAAAATTTTTTGCAACATATGCACGTAATATTTACTGATCGCTGGTTGTTTCGTTGTAATGTGGGCGGGAGGGCCGTGAAGCACCCCCATGGCGCTTAAGCTACAAAGCCTATTGTACCACACCCGTGTTTAGTCTTAAGGCAGTATATCAAATCCGGCCATCTTCGACGAGAGTTTTTGGATCTAGACGGCTTTTCCGTTGTCACCAACATTCTGAGGTTATACCTCTCAGGTGCCAGGCCTACCCATCGCACAGCAAGGGTCGACCTCCTTGTCACCGGTAAACAAAGTGAGCCTCGCCAACCATGAAATCCGCAAGTCTCGCTTGCTGGCTGAGGGGGGGGGGGGAGCGATCCCTCTGAAGTCATCAGTTAGATGCACAGATTCGAAGTACTGCCCTGGTGTGTTACGTAAGATTATGTAATTATTATTATTTCTCGAAAGCATCCAGCGACCATACCGGGTGGTTGCCCCCGTACGGAGCCTCCAAGCGCAAGGAGATCGCTGACACATTTTCGAGTCTTCTCATAATTAGCTTCGAACCCCCAAGGTTGGTTCCCCGTAAGTCGCCCGTTTTTCCTTGGTAAGGCATCAGCTTTTTCTGAGGGGACCTACAGTTTAAGGTGAGTTCCAACTTTAGTTTTTAAAAATAGTTTAATTTTAATTACAAGTAACGCGTTGTAAGTTACATGCTACAGAGATGTAATTCGGTGCTCGGTCTCTGGCTTACTGAACTTAGCGAGTCAAGTCATTACATATTTCCATCAATGTTTACAGCTCATACCAAATGCCAATTTTATGTCATTTTAACGCGTTCTTAACAATACCGCCGCTTTGTGGTTTTTAAACAGCACAAGAAAGTATAAAGATCGCATAATCTTAAAAATAACTTTTTTTTAACAAGGCGAAATCGGATGCAATATGTTTGTTTACAATACAATATTTGCCGCCCTCTATGCTACAACCTTAAATTAAAATTCGAACATAAACCAATTATTTGAGTCCAACTCATACGTTTTCTTAATATTTAATAAGTTGATAACATTATTCATTAATGGTTGTCTGATCACTCGGCAGCTTCCACAGATGATAGAGGCCCGTCGTACTCTAAAGTGGCCGTCTTGATTTAAACTGTTTGAATCAATCCATCTTTGGCTACTGTAACAGGGTAAATTTTATTTACCTTCACGTTTAAAAGGGGACTCATTTAATGATTGGCGAAGGACATGACCACGGCCAAGAACGGAAGAGTCGATCACAGGGCACTTATCAAAAATTGTTAATGTTTTTTTATATCTTCCGAACGTTTGTTTCATGGCTTATCCACCGCCTTCAAATCTCCGAGAACGATAACAACGCCACGGACTCCAGAGATGAGCTTTCACTTCCAAGGGTTCTCACCACGAGAATTCGTTCCTCAACTTCTCATCATTGGAGCGTTATTCCCTCGGTTGAGAATTCACAGATTTCTCTCTCCATCTTGTGGCCGGGGTCTGACGTCACCACGACAACTGCCACTCCATGGTGTGGCCACCTAGAATCAGTCCATACCAGGGTGCGTTCCAGGCGACCACCCGGGTGATTTGGTGGACGATGTAAATAATTGGGCGGAGTTTATTAAGGTAAAGTGGAAGGAGAATGGTATAATGGACGGTTTCGAGTGTGCGTCGGGTGTATGTTTGGTGAAAGATAGTTGAGGTTACGTCACACAAAAGTTTAAAAAATGCAAGAACAGGATAAAAGGATTTTAATTGCTGCTTTAGTAATGAGGTAATTGTCATTACAAACAATGATGTGTTCAATAATAGTGGAAAGTGACGAAGATAATAAACTTTAGATGATGAAGATACTAAACTTTAGTCTGCTACTAAACTTGCGATTCCTGCCACTTCTATCTGCCAATTCCACTGTTCACTCATTGCCATCTACCTAGTTTCAGTGGGTGAAATAGTCACCCGTCGAGCGACCCCACTCTTTACCCGAGCAATCACTGAACGGTTCACCCGAGTGAAGACCAACACTCACCTAACATCGTGGAACGGCTTGGAGTGCACCCGAGTGCACCCGGGTGGTCCCCTGGAACGCACCCCCAGGGAGTTGTCGCATCACGTAACGCTACCCTGATCCGACTACGTACCATTGGTTCAAAATGCACGGACACTGGAGAAGATTTACAACCGACGATCGGAAACTTGGCAAGTGTGGTCTCATCGGTCTTCGGATGGAAAATCATTTGGACGTCAATATCGAGATTCAGCTGTGCAAGGAGCGACTACCGAGAAATAGTTCTCTGGGGTCGAAATTATTTCATAGGCTATTTATTTATATTTGTATATTAGAGTGATGGATCCACATGGATTATGGATGTGTGGTAATGGAACCTGTTAATTAGATTTTGAACTCAGTTTTCTATTTCAGTTATGAATTTTTAGAATTTTCGCGCTCGAAAATCAGAGTTACGGTGCATTACCGGAGTTTCAAATATTTTTCATTGTAGTTTTATGGAATTTCATAATCCACGTTCAGGCCGGGATTGTACTAGAATTTGTGCCGTCAAAATAGTAGTAGATTAATAGAAATTATAATTTTATTCTAGTACAGTTCCTCCAGGTGGCGCGCTACCGAGTAAGGCTCCGGGAAGTTCAGGTCAAGTTAAGGTTATCCACGTGCTAGCGGTAAATAACATAAATTTAGACTTCCATACATTCACTTAGGTCATAGATTTTTGGGCATGGGCCTGTGAATTTAGTTATTTAATTTTAATGTGTCATGCTGCTCACGCTTGATTTGAATTTTCCCGCGCGAAACCGAGGCTGGCAAACTTTCAAGATTCATGAAACTCTCCTCTGCAAAAATTCATGAAGATTGAAATCGGGGTTTTAGTGAGAACTATTCCTTGATTTGTTTGGTTAAATGGAACTAGGTTATCGAAAATAATTTCTAGTTTAGTTAATATATATTAAGTAAAACTGTTGTTTCAATGTCAGTTTAGGATTTAGCTCATAAAACCATGGTCCTAATAGTACTTTTATAGGTATGTCAAAACCCAACGACAATGTCACGGAAATCAAGCATACTTTTAGTAAATGATTAATTTTGAGTTCTAAAATACGGTCGATAGGGGCGCTGTTACTCGGGTTTTGTTGGCTTCTATGTTCAGCGAAACATAAGTTCTTAAAATAAGTCAAAGATTCCTCAGTGAGAATTAAAGTACCGAATTTAGTCTTTGTTTAATTATTAATAATTTTTGATAAACCTTCTAGTGATATACATGTAAAATTCATATTAATTATTTTGTAATTTCAAATTTTTCCGCCTATTGCTAAAACTCAGGAACTTTAACATATTTCAAGAATCACTTTACTTTCAGGCCGCTTTGTTTTGGAAACCGGAGAAACTCACTTACTACTAATAGTTATTGTGGATTGTACTGCTATTTAACAATTTATTTAGAAAATCATTGTAGAATTAAATCTTAGATGGTAAGGATTAGTAGTTCCGAGTTTCTCCGGTAGTGCGTTGCGGCTTGAGATTCTGTGAACGCGCCCTGACGCGTTCATAGATTCGACCCGATGCAGTCCGCTTCACGGTGGTGAGCGATCGTTTTGTAGAATCGTGTGGAATTTACACTAAAATAAGCGCAGTGTATACCTTTTTTCATTTTAAATTGGCCGTCGTTGTCCGTAAGGGCATGTGATACTTAGAAAATTGCCGATTTTACCAGTTTTAGGTTCCCCCGGCTTTTTTTATAGAATAATAAATACTTTGTCTTAAAATTTTGGAAAATGATAGCTAACATGCTAACGGGCGTCCTCGCACACTTTTTTTGTGTTTTTTTATCAACAAATTTTTGATATTGCTAACAACGTGCGTGTATATTTCGAGGTTATGTGTGTTACACATATTAACTAATCTCCCGGAACTAACCTTGTTTGCAGGCAATCAAAAAAGTTTATTTCATAAATAATTTCCAGATTATCGGAAAGATAGAGATGAAAAACGACATAACCTCAAAATAATGCATATGCATAAAATTTTTATTTAGCACAATAACTTTTTTTGTTGTTGTCGGGGAAACTGTAAGTATCACATGCCCTTAAGAACCACTTCCTCAAGATTTTTCTGTGCCCTCCCAGTAATTCTCCTGACCCCTTCCTGAGATTTTTGTGACTCCTTTTCCTGAGATTTTCCCGAGTTCTACCTTGATCAGGTAGTTGACTTGCGTAGTATTTTGTCATTTATATATAAAAAGTGACGAGCCATATAAAATTAAATGTGATAATTAACGATCATGTATGATGAATTTCTTTCGCTGAATATTTTGAGAGATTTTAGTTGATTTAAAGAGCCTGGCTGGCGCCCACAAAGAAAAAAATCAACGAGTTATATACGTATATGTACACGTGCATGCGTATACCTATACGTATATATCTCATTTCTTAACAAAACAAAATTACTTAACAAAACATCTCAGTTATGCGTTGTAAAATTTTCCAGCGAGTTAATCTATTTTCTGGAACCAACTCGAAGGAGGGATCCGGAGAGCTCGTAAGAGGAGCTCCTATTAAAAAATGACCTCGTGGAGAGATAGGAAAAATAATTGGTTTCGTCAGAATGTGTATTAATAGGGCGAGAGTTAGGGCACGCTTCAATTCGAGTGAGTGTAGTCATAAACTCTTCCAAGGTTAAAGTGCGAGCGCATATACATTTACGTAAATGATGCTTTAAACTGTTGACACCTGCTTGCTACATACCTCCAAAATTAGCAGCCGCACGAGGGATAAAATGCTAAAAGGTGCCGTCAGCTGTTGAACTATTGAGTCAATCGGAATCTTGCCATAATTGTGTTAGATTTTGCCTTAGCTATTGATCAGCATCCTGGAAGGTCGTACCATTATCGCTATACAGATGAGCAGACATACCGCGACGAGATACGAAATGCTGATAATCAGCTAGAGAACCTTGTGACGTGTAATCTGAAACTAATGCCGGGTGAACTGCTCTTGTAACACAGCTAGCAAAAAGAGCGACACACCCTTTGTAACTTTTATGATCTCTTCCTGGAGAGAAACTAATTTGAAAGGGACCAGCATAATCCACAGCTGTGTGAGTAAAGGGACTACTATTGGTAGTTCTGAAATCAGGTAAACTACCAATTAATTTTGCATCTACTATGGCACGTTCGTGAACACAAGTTGCACATCGACGAATGATACTCTTTACAAGATACCGACCTTCGAAAATCCAGAATCCTTGTCGTTAAGTATACAATGTCAACTGATTGCCTTCGTGCATTGATCTTAAATGAGCGTGTCGAACAATTAATTCAGATATTCGATATATAAGTTAGCTTTTGGGGTGCCTTTCATCATAGCTGATAGGAGCTTGTTGTAAGCGCTCTCCCACACGAAGAACTTCTGACTTATCCAAGAATAAAATTAATGGATTCAAAGGCGATTCGGAATTAATAGGTTCCCGTTTGTTCAAAAAGTGAATTTTAGTAGCAAATGCGAAGTTTTGAATATAGAGTATCCAATACAATGATGCTTGTTTTATTCCAGAAACTTCGAGCGACAAAGACTGTGATATTTCTTCAGAATCTGACTGCTTTCCCCATTTTTCATGAAAAGCTTTAAGAAAACGTAGACAAAATGCGGTGACTCATATTAACTTTGGACGAGGAGCTGAATTTGTGACCATTTCTTGTAGGAGCATATTTTCTCTCACGACGTGATGTGTGAAATGAGTTTTAGGTTTTCCCGTTTTTTCTAAATTGATATCTTCAGTAAGTGGCAGTATTTTATCGGGCCAACGTACGGAATCACGAGATAACCAAGGTGGTCATCGGCACACAGGGGGAAATGGTTAGAAACGAAAGACTTCCATGCCGTTTTATTCGTTGTGGTATATTTTTACTATTCTTTTCACAGTCAATAACACAGCCACACTAAAAAAAGGGTGCGGATCTGGTAACAAGACACACATATTCCTATGGGTTTTGGGGCACTGAATTCAAATTCGGTATCAAAAATCACCCATCACGTCATGGTTGAGCTATAACCTCAAAAAATGACAAAAAGTCATGCACTAAGGCAAATAAATGTCAAAATAATGCCAGTGATGCAAATTTTCACTTCAAAAACATGTCGACAACTGTGAAGGATCAACCCTTGCCTAATATCAACTTATTTAACATAACTTTACTTTTTTTCTGTGGCTGTATAATCAAAGAAGCTCATTACATATTGTTCAAAGAACAACGCTCTCCAATCACGCTCTATCACCATCAGTATTTGAGATTATTGATGATTACTGTCACAGGGAGTACATGCACACAAATTTAGTTATATCCTTAATTTAAAGCTTTCAAACATATTACACTGATGTAAGTATTCGAAGACATAGTGGTACGTAAGTAAAACAGTAGTGATAATCTTCAAAGAAATGTTTCAAACACAGTCATTTTTAAAACCAAGAACAGCGGATAACAGCTACGTTACTTCATCCTTCTATTTCGCAATGTGTATTACACCCTTCCCCGAAGGCAAAACGAACTGGATTATCAAACTTTTCGGGTCTTTCTTTAATATAGCCACTCTTGTACCAAGAGTATTTAAACAAATTAATGTTTCGTGGAGACGAAAGCTGGTTCTATACCAGCCATTGTAGTTTAATAATATTGTTTTTAAATAAAAATTTATATCTCCATTCATACGTAATTTCTCCATATTCTAAAACCGGTTGTACCATTAGGAATTTTTTTTAAACTAAATTTTTCGACGGCAAACTAGATGATACCGCTTCAGGACAGTGACCACTCCAAGAGTCGAGTACTAAGACACTGTTTTCTCCAACGCTTGGAAAAAAATACTTCAACTATCCATGTGCGGGATTGTGCTTTAAAAAAAAAGTTATTTGTTGCAAGAACCAATAGTTATTTTTCCAGATTTTGAAGCTTGTAACTGTATTTTACTCGTGCGAAATAGATTTTCTTCATAAACTTGTCCAAATCCACCATTCGATTCTTTGAGAATGATAAATACAGGAGATAGCAGTCTTGCATCTGCTGCTATTAATGGCTAAATCGTGTAGCTATGGGTCGTCGAACTAACTTATTGAACCAAACATTGGACCTGTTTCTCTTCTTCCACTACCAATGTCCTACCAGAGTGTATCTCCAATTAAAATTCACTTTGGTCCAAGTTATAAACATTTTGAATCCCATATTTTTCAATTTCTGGTTCAACTTCGTCAATAAACTTTTTAGCTTTTTCAAGAATATCCTTTTCCCCTTCTATACATTCTTTTGTAACAAATTAATTGACTTTTCGTGACACAATTCCACTCAGACCGATCGTTAGCGCAATAAACTCACCAACTTACAAACCTAGCACGTTTCCTCGCTGCAAAACTAAATCCTTCTACAGGAAACTCCATCACTCACGTCCAAAACTCATTTGACTTTATTAAAAAGATACAACAGATTCACATTCAACCCCAAGACATCATGGTGAGTTTCGACATAATATCTCTTTTTACGAAAGTACCAATTTCGGATACAATTGCTATTATTCAATCTTTCACAAACTTCCCCTCCGAGCTTGTACCTTTGATAGAACAATGTCTCAATAATACTTACTTCTCGTTTAATAACCAATTCTACGAAAAAACCTCAGGGCAGCAATGGGATCCCCAATCTCACCTGTAATAGCCAATGTCGCTATGGAACATCTAGAAACTAAAATCTTCAACCAAGCTAAACTTAAACCAGAATTCTAGTTCCGTTACGTTGATGAAACATTTGTCATCTGGCGACATGAACGAGATGAACTAAATAAGTTTTTCGGTTTTATCAATCAATTAAATCCTAATATTCAGTTCACCAAGGAAATAGAATAAAACGGAAAATGTTTTAGTTTACAAAAAATCTAATAACTCATTGGGACATGAAGTTTACAGAAAACCCACGCATACAAACAGATACCTACATGCCTCCTCCCACCATCACCCATCTCAAAAACAATCGGTCATCATCTCCCTTGTATACAGAGCTGTCTCCATAACAGACAAAGATAACTTACAAAAGGAATTACAAAAGGTTAAAGAAATCATAATACAGAACGACTACTAAAACAAACAATTTGATAAAGCAATAAGAAAATACACTAAAAAAAAACAAGTCAGCACAACCTACGAAAAAAAAGAGAGAAAAGCGACCACCACCTTACCCTACATCCAAGGTGTCACAGAACAGATAGGAAGAATTCTCAACAAACACAACATCCAAACCATATTTAAACCACCTGTGAAAATAGCACAACTACTAAATAACCCTAAAGATAAAAAGGCACCCTTTAGTAAACCAGGAGTATATAAAGTCCCCTGTTCTCGTAGCAATGTCTATATGGGAAAACCCGGGAGAGCGGTGAGCCAACGTATGAAGGAACATGAAAGTAGAGTCAGGATAAAACATTTCACGCAATCAGCACTAGCTGAACGTCATATCGAAATAGGACATAACATTTTATTTGATGAAGCAACAGTCATTGCAAAAACACACAAAAAAAATTTTCAAGAAAACATAGAGAAGCGATCGAAATCGTAAAACACCCGAATAACATCAATAGGGACAATGGATATAAAACCAATCCGATTTGGCTTTCCGTTCTCTCGGATTTTTTAAAAAAAAACTCGATTGGCCAATCAAATTCGAACAGTCCCTACGGTGGGGCGCTCTGGCCAATCACAGACATCGTAGAATGTATACCTAAGGAAATCATGACCTGATACCTCAATTTCAGGTCAGCCCTGAAGATGTGAACTGCAATGTTCACGAAACGTCGGCAAACAATTCGTAGTTTTTTTACACGAGTGAAACTCGAAATATCTCTTTTTAACACTCGAATGTTTATTTTAAAATACATTATGTGCCTCTCTTACAGAAGCAGCTTGTTCATTATTAGTTTAAGCATTTTTAATAATTTGTGAAGTGGACGCGATTTGAAATTAACTAGTGCTCTGAGTCAGCAAATTATCATCCCTTTTTGTAAGAAACGGGTCAGTTGTCGAACTCATACTGTATAAGTGTAGAAGAGTGTTGTGCTTACGGTGACATTTTGCACAAATATACTTACTAGCAAACTGATGATGCCTATGAGCAGGAGACAAATAATTAACGCAGGCATGCTTTTGAAATATAAATTCTCTTTTTTATCAATAGGCAAGGCTCTGCATTCTTTGCACCTAAAAAGTGAATGGTTCTCTTTACACAGAAAACATTTGCAAATGGAAAAGGCTGTATGGTTTTGTACAAGTCAAGATTTATTTGATTTTGATTTTTTCCGAGGATCTCGATTGTAACATCCCAATTGCTTCAAGCGTGCGAATACGAATATCAAAGAAAAAAATTTTGTTTTTGGAAAGTGGGATAATCGGTTTTGTCAGCCAAATGTGTCTCCCATTCTTTTAGAGAAGCCATGTCTAATTTGCGCACTGTACAGAAAACAATAAAGTCATCCAAGCGTGCCGTTATTCTATTCAAAGACAATAGGAATTGACGCTATTGCTTGCAAATGTGCATTAATTAGGACTCGCTTATTATCGAAACATTATCTTAAAAGATCCCATGCTGGTGAAAAGTTAACATCTGTCAACGTAACATGTTTTATTATGTTATCAGCGTCACCTATTAACGACGTTTTGAGATATTGTAAACGAGAAGCATTAGATAATGTATCATTGCTGATAATGAGTGCCATGAAAAGATCTCGAAAACTTCCCCATTCAACATAATTTTCAGAACAGGTAGGTAAGGTTATTTTAGGTAGCTTCAAAACAGAACAATCTTAAAATTTTGTATTTAGTCGTAAAGGTATTTCAGCGTGAGCGGTATGATTTTAAATGAAAGGATGTAACATATTATTTTTAAAATCAAGAGCAGATAGATAAGCATCCTCAATTTATAAAAATCGGTTTTTATAAAAATACTCGATTTTCATTTTTTCTTTAGCAGAGTACATCAATCTTTCTGCTTTCAAATCAAGCTCTACTAAACGTTGCCATTTCTCTTCTAATAACTTTTAGCGACCTCCAATAGTTGAGAAAGTTGTAAAGATAATTAAGAAAAGAAAGAAAGTTGTAAAGATAATTAAAAAAAAGTTAAAACGTGTACGACTTTGACTTAGCTTTACTTCCGTTGAACTTCTGATTTAAAGATCGCAGTTAGAGGCGCCTTGCGGATTTATTGACGTAAGCTGGTTCTCATCGAAGTGAATTTTGTCAAGAGGTTGACAAGGATCTCGGTCAGTTGTTTTAATTTCTTCATGCGGAATGTAAATTCTGAAATTTTAATTCTCACCAACTCAACTCTGCCTCTCTAGAGTTAAAATTATTTAAATTCACACATTTGCATAGATTTCTTTATTGTATTTTTAAGACCTTTAAATAAATTATTAAAATATAAATGAATATAAATTTGAATATTTTCGAGTTTACAAATTATGAAAAGATTCAATAATGAAAAATAGGTTAAATAAATGATTTCCTTAAATTTTATTAAGTCGATTGAGAGGAATAGGATTTGCTATTTTTCTGTTCCCGTTGCGGGATTTTTAGATGGAGGAAAAATCGCGTACTCATAGGAATACAAATTCTTAATTTTTCTAAATTCAACGATTATTACAGAAAAGCAATAAGATAACTAATTTATCGCAGTAATTATGTATTTATTTAACTTATCTCAATATGAAGTAAAACAAACATCATATTTTAATTCTTATATTTTTAACCTCGAAAAGTAGATCTAATTATTATTTTGACTAACAAAATATCGTAAATGTTTAACATCAGAAAATTTAATCCAATTCAAAAAATTGTATTTTTAAAATAAGAGCGAACTTCTTAATCTCGAAAATCATTATTTCTACACATATTTTAAATAATATTAATAGAAAAAACTTGTTTTTCATTTAAAAAATAAATGTAACAGCTCTTTCAAATCGTCACATCCGCTTTGAATGTTACAAGTCTTATGCATGCCATGATTCATCGATAAAGTGAAGTTTGCTAGAAGTTCATTATAGAAAACAAATCAGGGGACATACTTAAATTACGTAACGAATTATAGGCCCTCTCTAAGGGCTTATATTTGCATTTTTCGACATACGAATTAATGTTGAAACCAAGAAAGTTATTTTCTTCATCAGGAAAGAAGAACTTTCAACTAAAAAAGATCAATCTTAAAAAATTGAAAAGGTTCATTTCCAATTCAAAAATTAATTGTAAACAAAAAGAGGCTTTTCCACTAAACAGTTGAATTTGAGTTGGATTTCTATAAAAAAATATGAAATTTAACTGAATTTTTCACAGAATAATGAATTTCTGAACCACATAATTCAATTTTTATCCAAGAAAAGTGCAAGTTGTACAAAAACAGATGAATTTTTAACAAAAAACGACAAAATATCTTTTTTTTTAAGTTAAACTTCTGACCAGAAAAATTTCAATTCGTTTTCAACATCAAAATATAAATTTTAAGTAAAAAATTAATTTTCTAAGAAATAGTTAAATTTTTAACAAAACAGTAGAATTTCCTGCTAAACAGTAGAATTATTATAAAAAAAATTAATAAAATTTCTCTTGAAATAGAGAAATTAAAAATTAAATTTTTTTTCATACTAGTTGAATTTTTATCAAGAAAATATTTCATTCCTCTTTTTAAGGCCAAAATATTAAATTTAAACAAAACGTAAATTTTCTGCCAAACAACCAAATTTACAACAAAACTATTAAATTCTCAACCAAAACTATGACTTATCAACAAAATTGTTATATTTAAAATGAAAAAGTTGCATTTTTATTTAAGAAGAATGTAATTTTTGCTAAAGCAGGTGAATTTAAAAATAAAGAAGAAAAACTTTTTAAAAAGAGTTAAATTTTCAATCGGACCCACTTTTATTCAAGAAAGATGAAATATCCTCTGAATTTATTTACAAAAAACCGTTTAAAATAATAATTACATTTTGCTTAACCATAAGTCCATTTTATGCTAAATAGTCGAATTTTTTTACCAAGAAGTATGACTATTTAACAAAATTGTTATTTTCAACCAGCAGTTGCATTTATGTTCAAGAAAAATGCAAATTCTACTTAGGCAAGTAAATTTTTCATTCAAGAAGACAAATAATCAAAGAAAGAGTTGAATTTGCGAACAAAAATCTGATTTTCATTTAAAAAGATTTCAATTGACTTTTCAACCCAAAAATACGAGTTTTAAATAAAAAGTAAATTTTATAGAAAGTATTTAAACTTCCCACAAAACAGTTGCATTTTTATCAAAGAAAAATGCAATATTTCTACTAAAAATATAAATTTTAAATCGAAAAGATAAATTTGAGAAACGTATCTTATCCAAGAAATATTTCAGTCGATTTCTTAGCAACCAAATAATAAAATTTATGACTTAAATGATAATCTTCTACTGGAAGTTTTTCAGAATTTGCAAAAATGATGTACTCTAGTAAAGAATTCCCCCTCCCTACCGCAACATATCACAAGAAAATGTCTCGAACCCCCCCCCCCCTTCTAGAGCTGTTGCATAATTCAAGTATGGACCCTCAAATTAATTTGACATTCAAAATAATAAAGACGGCCATTGTCAACGGAACAGTTGCACTTTTATTCGAGAAAGATGAAATTTCTTCTCAAAACAAATAAATTTATGAAAAACCGTTTAAAATAATAATTAAATTTGCAACAAAAATAAGTGCATTTTCTGTTAAATAGTCGAATTTTTAACCAAGAAGTATGACTTTTTAACAAGAATGCTGTTTTTAACCAGCAGTTGCATTTTTGTTCCAAAAAAATGAAAACTCTACTAAAGCAGGTTAATTTTTTAATAAAAAAGACAGATATTCAAAAAAAAAGAATTTAATTTGCGAAAAAAAAAATTAATTTTAATTCAAAAAGGTTTCAATTGACTTTTGAACCCGAAAAGACGAATTTTGAACAAAAAGTAAATTTTATATAAAAAAGTAGAATTTTTCACAAAACAGTGGCCGTCACATATCATAAGAAAATCTTTCGACCCCCCCCCCCTTTTAGAGCTGTTGCATAATTTAGGTACGGTCCCTCG